>NC_081310.1:141702146-142010812 GCF_026419965.1 Kogia breviceps | reverse complement strand
TAAGAGAATTAAAACAACTAATCAAAGCAAGAAATCAAGAGGGAAAGCACAGTGTCTGGTACAGAGTAGGAACTTAGTAAATATTTTCACGTTCTCCTTTAGACAAGTTGAGTTTTATTTAAAGATGGGTGGCTCATTAAGCAGTTAGGAACTAAATCAGGGATGATGGTTTATATTAGGAATCATTCATAGAAAGAGACTTTCTGAAGTCAGTGGATGAAAATTCCTGGGAAATATGTGAGGAAGGAGAATGGAAGCATTGCTATTCTTAAAAGAACTCACTTGTCTAAAAGCAGAATTAGAAGTATTAAAAAAGCTTTTTCTTGGTATCAGACACCATGCTTTCCTTCTTGATTTCTTGTTTTTATTGCTGATATGATAATATCAGCATTAAAGGCCACTAATGTGTTTATCCTAATAACAGTCCATTGATCTTCGTGAAGACAAACTGGTTTCCTTGTAATGATATCAAATCAAATTGTGGATAACAATTGCAGGCTTTCAGATATTGTAATGATAAGATGAAAACAAACCCGTGAAATCTGAGTATTTTTGAAATGTGAACATTTCAACAATCAAAAAACAAACAAACCTCAGATGCTCCACTTGAAGTCCAAGACTCACTATGTATGTTGTCTTGATAAGGGAGTTTCAGAGACTACTTCAGATTAGGTAATGGTTTTAAAGATGTTTCTTGAAGTAGGACATGGAGAGAGTTTGGCAGGTTTCCATATCCCTGTGGCACACTTAGTGAAGCAAAGGGTTTCTCAGTGAATAAATTAGAAACATTTGTCATTTGAAAAATGTAAGACTGTGCCAACTAATGAGGATAGCCAGAGTGTTTATCACAAGAAATCTTGGAAAGATTGAACTTTCCTGTATCCCTTTAACTTTCCAGGGATGAAATATTAGGCAAGGGTAACATTGGCATACATGGGTCTAGAATCCTAGAGAATGCAGTGGTACTGGAAGTCAGGTGTTTTGATACATATATTCTTATTGCTTGGGTCAACTACTGCAGGCATAATTCTCAAGTGTTTGAAATTCTCTTTGGTTTAAATTATGAATAGAGAAGGATCTGATGACTGTAGCAAGATGAGTCTTTTTGCTGTTTCACCTATGTTAGGCCATGTTAGCGAGCCCTGCTATTTAAATGCATTTGACTCAGGGAGAGTGTTGAAAGGGAGACTGTTGACTGCATGCTGTGGCTATAGAAAAAGAAAAATCCCCTTTAGCTATTCAATTCAGATTTTAAATATATATATATATATATATATATATATATATATATATATATATATGATTCAAGAAAGAAGAGAATCCATGCAATGAGAATCCAAAAAAGATAATACTCTTATCTTTGATTTAAGGAATTTATTGGAAGGACTTTAATAGGAAGAGATGAAAACTTGTTTTCCTCTTGCCTTTTTAAATCCCTTTGAAAAACTGAAAACCTCAGAATTCCTCTTTTGGATGTTTGCTAAGGATAGTAGTAAAACAGGAAATCTGGTTGCTTCTGAGTCAAAGTCCATTGAAGCCACATGCTTGTACGGTATACTGGGCAATGGTCATGTTTCAGGAAAAAGCAAAAGTTGCTTCTATATATCATGTATGTAACATTTATGTGCTTTCTTGTATGTTATGCTCTACTCATTCTACCCTACTGTATTTTAATACTTTTGACATGCAAAAAATGTTTAAACTTTTATCACCAGATAAGAGAACAATGTTATTTCCCTCACTGCTACCCCATCATTCTGTCTGCACCTATCAAGTAGTCTATGTGTAAATAACTATCAAGTGTGTGAGTGAGTGTGTGTGTGTATGTATGTGTGTGTGGTATTGAACAACTAGTAAATTCATGTTTGATAAATTCTCATATGCTGATCTATGTGTATCACTG
The DNA here is from genome assembly GCF_026419965.1 of Kogia breviceps. Taxonomy (NCBI): domain Eukaryota; kingdom Metazoa; phylum Chordata; class Mammalia; order Artiodactyla; family Physeteridae; genus Kogia; species Kogia breviceps. The sequence goes on along the minus strand of NC_081310.1, from coordinate 142,008,909 downwards.
TAAATGTAATGCAGGGTCTGCTAATGGGAAAAAATGATGACTTTGCTAATGGGAAAAAATGATGACTTTGGGGATTAAAGAAAAATGAGATCGAATCTCAATTCTACTAATTACTCTGTGTGTGACTTTTTTTTTTTAACATCTTTATTGCAGTATAACTGTTTTACAATAGTGTGTTAGTTTTTCCTTTACTACAAAGTGAATCAGTTATACATATACATATGTTCCCATATCTCTTCCCTCTTGCATCACCCTCTCTCCCACCCTCCCTATCCCACCCCTCTAGGTGGTCACAAAGCACAGAGGTGATCTCCCTGTGCTATGCGGCAGCTTCCCACTAGCTATCTAATTTACATTTGGTAGCGTATATATGTCCCTGCCACTCTCTCACTTCGTCACAGCTTACCCTTCCCCCTCCCCATATCCTCAAGTCCATGCTCTAGTAGGTCTGTGTTTTATTCCCGTCCTACCACTAATCTCTTCATGACATTTTTTTTTCTTAGAGTCCATATATATGTGTTAGCATACGGTATTTGTTTTTCTCCTTCTGACTTACTTCACTCTGTATGACAGACTCCAGGTCTATCCACCTCATTACAAATAACTCAGTTTCATTTCTTTTTATGGCTGAGTAATATTCCATTGTATATATGTGCCACATCTTCTTTATCCATTCGTTTGTTGATGGACACTTAGGTTGCTTCCATGTCCTGGCTATCGTAAATAGAGCTGCAATGAACATTTTGGTACATGATTCTTTTTGAATTATGGTTTTCTCAGGGTATATGGCCAGTAGCGGGATTGCTGGATCGTATGGTAGTTCTATTTTTAGTTTTATAAGGAACCCCCATACTGTTCTCCATAGTGGCTGTATCAATTTACATTCCCACCAAAAGTGTAGGAGGGTTCCCTTTTCTCCACACTCTCTCCAGCATTTATTGTTTCTAGAGTTTTTGATGATGGCCAATCTGACCAGTGTGAGATGATATCTCATTGTAGTTTTGATTTGCATTTCTCTAATGATTAATGATGTTGAGCATTCTTTCATGTGTTTGTTGGTAATCTGTATATCTTCTTTGGAGAAGTGTCTATTTAGTTCTTCTGCCCATTTTTGGATTGGGTTGTTTGTTGTTTTGTTATTGAGCTGCCTGAGTTGCTTATAAATTTTGGATATTAATCCTTTGTCAGTTGCTTCATTTGCAAATATTTTCTCCCATTCTGAGGGTTGTCTTTTGGTCTTGTTTATGGTATCCTTTGCTGTGCAAAAGCTTTTAAGTTTCATTAGGTCCCATTTGTTTATTTTTGTTTTTATTTCCATTTCTCTAGGAGATGGGTCAAAAAGGATCTTGCTGTGATTTATGTCATAGAGTGTTCTGCCTATGTTTTCCTCTAAGAGTTTGATAGTGTCTGGCCTTACATTTAGGTCTTTAACCAATTTTAAGTTTATTTTTGTGTGTGGTCTTAGGGAGTGTTCTAATTTCATACTTTTACATGTAGCTGTCCAGTTTTCCCAGCACCACTTATTGAAGAGGTCTGTGTGACCTTATGCACATTACAGACTCACTAAACCTTAATTAGTTTATTATTGAAATACAGAAAATAATATATGAATGCTTATTTGTTATGAAAAAAAGTGATGAATTGTAAATTGTTTTGAAATTTTGCAAGGACTATACAAATAAAAGTCATTATTATCATCTTTAATTACCATATTCATTTACTAATACAGTTAAAGTTTTTAAAGTATCTACTCTGAAATAGATACTAAAGTTACTGAAAATATACAGTGTTTAAAGGCTAGACATGGTCCCTGTCCTCACAGAAGTTTCAATCTAGTGAACAAGATTGATTTGAATACATAATTAAAATGTGATCAAAGGGTATGGCAGCATATAATTGAAGCATATAGAGACGAGGACATACAGAGTTGGAACATATTGAGTAAAGAGAGGCTACTTTCCCTTCTAATCTAATTTTTTTTAGAAGAGCAAGGAAATATACCCTGTGCAAAGGCAGCCCTATTTCTGAAGGCCCTAGTAGAAGAAAGATCATGTAGTCCTAGAAATGCAAAAGAAGCCATGAATAAGAAGAGCAAAGAAAACAGTGAGAAGAGTGGTACCTGGCCAGGCTACACAGAGCTGGGTATGAGTGTAGAAGACAGCAGTCAGGCCAGAGGACCATATTATACTTTTAAGCCGCAATAAAGACTTTAGACTTTGTCTGGAGGGCAGAGAGGAATCATTGAAGTATTTGAAGCCAGAAGGTGCCATAATAATGTTTGTGTTTTTAAAGTTCATCTCAGGTTCACTGTGGTGGGAGAACAATAGAAAGAGAGAGACAGATACATATGCAAGAGAAAATAGTTTGAACTATGTTGCTAGGCAGTTGAAATGAGTAAAAGCAGACCTGAATCAGGATATGTTTAGGCTATTGAAGGATTAGGACTTGGTGATTGTTGGAAGTGGGAAGTGAGAGAATGAGAGGAGTCAAGAACATTGCCAAGCTTTCCATCTTGAGAAACTAGGTGAACTGTATTGCCATTCACTGAGAATGAGAGCACAGGAGGAGGAAGAGGAGGTTTGGGCAGAACAGTTATTGCCAACACTTAGTGAATGCTTAAAACTTTAAGACACAATTCTATGAGCTTGATATGTACTCTGTTATCTTAGAGATGACTAAATTGATAGAGGTTAAATATGTGCTGAGAGTCACGCAGCCAGGGAGTTGGCTTCAGTGTCCAAGGTCTTGACTATGATGATGGGCTCCATACCTTTGGAGAGCATCACTTCAATTTTGAACATGTTATGTTTGAGATGCTCATAAAACACAAAGTGCAAATGATGAGGAAATAAATCTGATTAGAAATTTGAAAAGCTTTATAGCCATCACTCATCAAAGTTAAATGAAAAGAGTTGGGAAAGGTGAGTGACATTGTAAAGATTGAAAGGGAGAGAGCATACAATTAGAAGAGCAACAAGCCTAGCCAGGGAATAACTCTCTAATACTATAAATGTCAATATTTGGTAGAGAAGATGGATCTTCTCAAAAGATTGAAATTGAGGAACCGAAGTGGAAGGATAAATGTCAGAAGATTGTGAAGTCAGGGGAGCCAAAGGAAGAGAGTGTTTCTGAAAGAAAAATATAATTCTCTGTCCAATGCTCCTAATAGGTCAAGTAAGAAGGAATTAAAACTATGAAGGGGATTAAAGGAAAACTTTCTTTTAAACATGGAAGTTAATCTCCCACCTTCCTTATTGATCTATACTTACAACCAAAATTCCACCAAACTAAAAGAAATTTTAAAATGCATATACTCACAAGGAGAAAGAAAATTGAAGAGAAGACACCAGGAGATAAGAGATTTCAACAAATTTTAAGAAGACAGGGAAAGAAGATGTAGTTTATATTCATGTATATAAAAAGTACATTGTCAGTTACATTATAAAGCACCCACAAAGGGATGTAAAAATTGATTTGCTTCATAGTCCTCCTTAGAGTCTGGGAGACAACAGGTACCAGACAAAGAACTGAGGAGACTTAGTACTGAAAATAGAAAAATCGGCTTAAATCCTTATTTACAAAACTGCATCGCTCTTCCCAGTGAATTTAAGGTCTTTCTTCATCGCCAAAGAATTCAAAGACGAAGTGATAGGTAAGAATCAGATTTATTTAGATAGAAACACACTCTACAGACAGAGTGTGAGCCATCTTGGAAGGCAAGAGGCAAGAGGCCTTGAAATATGGCATGGTTAGTTTTTATGAGCTGCATATTTCATAGGCTAATGAGTGGGAGGATTATTCCAATTATTTGGGGGAAGGGGCAGAGATTTCCAGGAATTGGGCTACCACCCACTTTTTGACCTTTTATGTTCAGCCTTGGAGCTGTCATGGCACCTGTGGGAGTGTCTTTTAGCATGCTAATGTATTACAATGAGTGAATAATTATGCTCAAGGTCCACTGGAAGTTGAATCTTCCACCATCTTTTACCTAGTTGGTTCTCACTAGTTTTCATCATGTACTATGGCTATGTCATTCTTTTAAAGGTTGTGCCCTGCCTCCTTCCCTCCTGTTTCATAGCTATGCCTCAGGCTGAAGACCAGGATATTCTTTGGCTTGCTGCCAATCGTCCTGCAGTGATACCTATTATGCATACAAAGCTTCCAATTAGTTCTTTAGAGAGTCACTCTTCAATATTGAAGGACAGCCAGGGATCACCAGATATTTGTGGAAACCCCCTATCATGAAAAATAAAGATGAAAAGAAACAGACAGAAAATGGATCTCAGAAAAAACGCAAGGAGCAGGGGGAAAAGGCAAAAAAAAAGTCTATAGCTAATATCTTCTTAGAGAAATGAAATGATATGGCACCCTGAAATACAATCATGATACTGTTAAAAAGGAGCATGCATTTAGGAAGCAACAACTACTTTTTGGACAATAAAAACATGTTATCTAATAAAAGATAATACAAGAGATGTATTTAGAAGATGAAGTTGAGGAAATCTTCCAGAAAATAAAATGAAAAAACAGCCATGGAAATTACAAGAGAAAAAATAGTTAAATTACTAGACATTTCCTACATTCAACCAATCAGGATTACAGGAAAAGAAAATAGAAACAATGAAGAGGAGGAGGAAATCATCAAATAATAACAGAAAATTTAACATAATTTAACGATAAATGCTTCCAATGTGAAAGGGCCCATCTAGTACCCAGTACAATGGATAAAAACACATCAAAGTACATTGACATGAAATTTCAAAAGACTAAGAATAAAAGTTCTAAAATATTTTGGGAGAGGGGAAGGTGGGCGTAAAACAGGAATTTGAATAGTAATAGAGCTGGATTTCCTGACAACAACCTTAAAAGCTAGAAAATAATACTTTAAAAATGCCTTTGAATTTATAAAGAAAATTATTTCTGACCTAGAAGTATATATCCAGCCAAACTTTCAGTTGTTTATGGGTGAAATGAAATCATGTTCGTATATGCAGAGGTCTCAAAAATGTTCCTACTGTAGATTCTTTCTCAGTAATTACTGGATGTTATATTTCACCATTGGATGTTATAGTCCAATAAGTCTAGAAAGAAAAGACATGCGGTCCAGGAAGTAGGAATAAAACAGGAAATATAAAATTCACAGAATGACAGTGAAAAGAAATTCCAGGATCACACAGACACACAGACACACACACACACACACACACACATATATATATATATATATATATATATCAGGTCTAGAAAAGTAAAGTGACCACTCCAGACTGAAGCAGGAAGATATAGTGCTCCTGAAAGATTATTCCAGGGGGAAATATGACATTACACGTTTTTCACTATAGCAAGAGAAGAGGAGATAGTCAGGAAATTGAATTAATGAAAGGCACATAGACAAACCAAACAAAGAAAAAAAAGCAATTTTTAAAGAAACAATGAGATGCAGAAGAAATAAAATGTGACTGAATTGCAGTGATATTTATAGCTATAATAAAATAAGTACTATTAATTTAAAACAAAATTGCTATATATATTTTGGTTAGAAGTTCGTTGAGACTTTGTTAGAAGAAAGGTAAACTACCATGTTACATACTAGATATCTGCAAGGGAAAAATTATGGAGTAGCACTACAATCAAGTTACTTAGAAATTTAAGATGGAAAAAAAGTTGAAAGTTATAATGTGTAGGGAGCATAAATCAGGAATGGAAGGAGTTCCGATTGAGAGATAGTCCACGAATCAGATACCATGAGAGATAGTCCATGAATCAGATACCAAAGTCATCAATGGGTTCTAGAGGTGGTAATGAATGATATATGAGAAAGAGTAGAAAGATGTTACTACCAGGTAATGAGACCATCAGAGGAGCAGGACTTTTTTTAGGATGAGAGAAGATTAATAATTTTTAGAGAGCAAGGGAGGATATCAATTCCACTTTCCAACCTTGAAGTGTTTAAGGTGTGAGAAAATCAGCATGCTCCACTTTTAAAGGCTATAAGTGAACCATGTTTTAGTTGAGACTATAAAAGGGAGGAAGCCTTCAGTGGAGAGGATCAATGAAGTTATTGATCATGACATAAGGCACAATTTCAGAGTTTAGTGGGATTGAAAGAAAGAGAAGTTGGGTCAGGGGGAAAGCTCAGCACATTGTAAGAATGAGACAAGGGACTGAAAAGATGACCAGAAGAGCCTACGTTTTTGATCAACAAAAGGGAAAGCAGTCCTAAGTGAATTAAATTGCAAATGTCTTAGTGGACAGTGGACTCTCTGGCCAAATGGTTCAGGTCCAGGCCTGGATATTCTCTTTTTTCTCTTCATAATAAAAAATTTGCAATTGCAGCAACAGATGGGTATCAAGAAATAGCTACAAGGTTCAGCACAAAAGGGTGAGTGCAAGGAACTGGGCAAAAACAACATATTAACAATTGATTCCTCACCTTTGAGTCATAGAGACAGACAGGATACATACCTAGTCAGCTCGACGGCATCATAGCTGGGTAGTCAATGTGGCTACTAGTAATAAATTAAAAACCTGGGAATTTTTCAAGACTTCCTCTCTCCACAGCACCCTTTCCACCTCTCACCTAATCCATTACCCACACTTTGGATTCTGCTTCTTAAATACCTTTCCAGTCTATCACTTCTCCCCATCCTCACTGCCACTATCGTAGTCTGAGCCATCATCACTTACCTTTACAACTGCAATAACCTCAACAAATATTAACTAGATACCTAATATATGTCATATATTTACTAGATGCATTTACTGGCTGCTTCATATGTGCTAGATCCCATGTAGAGACCAACCTACAATCAGTGCTTTCAAGGAAAGTTGAGTAAAATAGAAGTTACAAAACGTTGTGATTCAAGCTCCCAGAAGTGAGAAGTGTAGGAGTTCAAGAGATAGAAAGTAATGGAGAGGGAAGACCATCTTCTTAATGTTTTTAGTTAAACCTTCTAAAGATTACCATGTTCTTATAACCTTCTATAAGACCTGACTTATGAACCCGTCCCAAAATATAATTTTATTAATTTCCTAAGTAAAAGGAGGAATAAAAATGGCTTTGGGCTGCAATTTCAACATCTCTTAAGCATATTGTATTCATTTGCCTCCAAATTTGATTTAATCTAAGCCATTTCAAAACAAAATGCTATATTATTTTTGTGAACTATCACTACTTTCTGTTTCAGCAATAAGTTTATGCTGATAAGTAAAAATAAATCAATGAATAAAATGCGAGTTTCAAATTGATGCTCATTCAGTACTATTTCTGCAGATGGCAAACTCTGTACTGTTATTATGAATTCAAAGATGAATAAGACAAGATCCTCTCCTTCAAGAACTCACCCAGTACACAAGGAAATAGTACACATAATTAGAAAGCAATGTGATTAGTGCCCTGGGAGCTCAGAGGAAGACGTTATTCATTTATCCTGGGGAGACATTCACAGAGATAGTGACATTTTAGTTAGAATGAGAAATTTTTCAAGCAAATTATCAGTATCTGTTGGTGGTTGGGGAGGAGTCCCAAATGTATCCATCTATTCATTCATGAACTGATTTGTTCATTTTACATTTGTTATTGAATATCTAGTATATGTCAAGAACCAGTACAAATGTAAAAATGAACAAAACACAGTTACTACCCTCAATAGCTTTGCAGTCTAGGAAAAGAATGACATGAAAAACAGTAACTTTAATAAAGTGTTATAGATGCCATGATACCAATTTTGTGCAGGATTTCATGGCATTTGGTCATTTTAACCTAGAGAAAGACATGCCAGGATGTCACAGAAATTTCTGCCATGATTGTTTTCTCCCATTAAAATAAAAGGATTCATAGGGACAGATTCTTATTCTGAAGTGAATAACCAATACAACTGTAGCTCCAACAGGAGCTTTGTTCAATTCATCTCTCTATCCCCAGTACCTAGTTCAATGCTTGGAGCATATTAGTTATTTAATAAATAATTATTGATTAATGGAATAAATTTGAGGCAAAAAGAGGATATCGTAAACCTTATGGGTAAAATTTGACTATTTTGCAGAAATGAGAGAAATGTGTTTTTTTCCAACAAATTCTGGAGATTTCTGTTCTACACTGCAATTTGTATAAAATTTTTAAAAAACATATTATAGTTCCATGTTTCAAGTGTGAGTGTAAGCATTGTGCTAAGTCAGGATTGTATTCTGGCCCAGTTCTGCCATTCCAATACTGTGTGATGATGGGATTCTGACCCTTTCTGAATCCATTTCTTTATTTGTTAAATGGGAATAAAAACATGTCCTTACATACCTTGGAGAGCTGTTTAAGGTAAATGATCTATTGCATGTGCATGTCTTATGTAAACTTCTTTAAGGCATTATATAATTATAAAATATACAACATAAGTAAATTTCTAAGCTTTAAATATTATAAGAATGCCTTCCAAAGGCAGGTGGTTAAGCAGTTGGTTTTTTTTCTGTTTTTCTCTAGTGCAGTGCCTGGAGATGACCACCAAGCGGAAAATCATCGGCCGTCTGGTGCCGTGCCGATGTTTCCGAGGTGAAGAAGAAATCATCTCAGTTTTAGATTACTCCCACTGCAGCCTTCAGCAGGTGCCAAAGGAGGTCTTTAACTTTGAACGGACATTAGAGGAACTTTACCTAGATGCCAATCAAATTGAAGAGCTACCAAAGGTAATTTTTGACAACCTAAAATATGTACTTCAAATGAGTATTTCATAACTCCAGAGACTTGGCATAATGATAATGCTAACTACAGCCTTCTATCTAGGTAATTGGCAAATCATTCAAATTAATATAACTTTTCCCAATATTCTTGTTACCTTTTAATGCGACTCCATTTGCAACTTCATGTAATATGCCAATAACCATTTGAACTCCATTGAAATCATCATTTTATGTAATATGCCTTTTTATTTTAACTTAAGATGATCTCCAAGAAAATAACAGGTTGGTGGGTTGAGGTCAATAGCTTATGTTTAGAAAAGGAAGGGAAAATTTGGTATTCTCTATTCCAGAACTGAAAATTTGTATGTTGTATGTTAAGGTGACATTGTTTTAAAGCCTTGAATTATATCTTATAAGTCTAAGAAATGCTTTTACACACACACACACACACACACACACACACACACACACACACACAGAGTCAAGTATACTATTATGAAAAACATGCTGTTATTTCTAGAGTTTGAAATCTTTGGTTATTACAAATACTGCTGAATTTATATCGCATACAACTTATAAATATAGTGTAGCTAAAATTTTTTAACTAATGTCAAACTTTACACACACACTGCCATTATGACATTGTGCTATGAAAAGAAAATGTCTCCTATGACCAGAAAACAATGAGAGATTAGCTAAAGCAGACTAAGGCCACACAGCAGAAGGTTCAAAATCTAAATCATTGGATCCTATTGTTCACCTAAATAAGTGACTCAGATTAAGCAGCTGGAATGGCATTCACCCATGAAGAACTTAATGGCTAAGAGGGGAAAAATGTCATGCAATACATTTCCATTGCTTACGCTAAAAAAAAATGCATGTTAAATATCCAAGAACCAGAAAAAAATATCTCCCATCATAAAAACTAACTTAATATCAAAAGCAGAGTAAAATGTTCTGATCAAAAAGATTTTTGAATAATTGTTTTCATTTAGGATGATGGATTATGGTGTTTATATAACACTTCAGAGACAGGAATGATTTAATGTGTACTTCAGAACCAATATCCTTCATTTTTGACAACCTATGTGTATAGTGTTATCTTGACTCTTTGACCAGGAGGGCTGAGTCAGGCCTAAAAAAATTTTGGCCATATGGATTAACATCCAGATTGCCCATAAGTGGAGGGTGGACTGAAATGGGCTGTCTCTTCCACCAGGCTATGAACTACTTGAGGGTAGAGGGAAAAATCTTATTCATCTTAGATGAATCTTTCATTCTTATTCATCTTTGCCTCCCTGTACAGGAGGATACATGGTGACTTTCACATAATGGATACTCAATCTATGTGTTGTTGCTGCTAGATGAAACAATGCAGAGAACTTCATGTACTATAGGACTTCATTAGTAAGACTATATAAGGTCAAACAATTCATAAATGTGGCACTTAGCTCTAATTTAAGAAATTAAGCACAAAGTTTTTTTTTTTAGGTCAGGTCAATCTAAAATTGCCAGATGAAGTAAAGGACATCCAGTAGAGTTTAAATTTTAAACTAAAAAACAGGCCATTTTTCAGTATAATTCTATCCCAAATATTGCATTGGATATACTTATACTAAAACACAAAACAGTTTGTTATTTCTTTGAAAGTAAAATTTAACAGGGCATTTTATATTTTTATTTACTAAATCTGGCAACCCTAGGGCAATCCAGCCATTTAAAATCTTTTTCTAGATGCCTGCAACAGAGTCTGTAAGACAAATAGTAAAAGCATGGTTAATTAATCAAGTACATACTCATTTAATATCTACTCTGCTACACAGTATTTGAAGTTTTAGGGGGGTTATAATAGAAATAAGTCTCAACCCTTGCTCTCAAGGATCTAACAACCTAATCACAGAGAAAACTGAAGCGTTAGAGGTGAATACACAATAAAGTATAATCAGAGCCAAAGAACCAAATCCTGTGGCAGAGCTTATGTATAGAGAAGAGTTCCACTCTTGGAGGGGATGGGGAAGGGCCTGACCAAAAAGCACAGATGCAGAAACTAAGATGGAATATATGTAGAGGGGGAGGAGAGGAGCAGCAAAGCTGTGAAGAGTCTGCAGCTGCAGGTGCAAGTGGGAGAGTGCTGACGTTAGTAGGTAGAGTAGGGAGAGCAGAGGGGACCCAGATTATGAAAGGTCTTGAGAGTTACACAGCATTGTTTGACTTGATGCATCAGGCAGAAAATGTCATTGGAGAGTTTTACCTATCAAGTCAGTCACTAGGGGCTTAATGAAGAGAGCTTGGATTAACAATAAATAAAAATAATACAAGTGAACCAAGGATTTAATAACACTTTTGCAATGTATTAGAATTCAGGAGAAATGGTTATCTTTTGTTATTGGTATGCTTTATGTATTTCAAGACCTTTCACATAATCTCTCAAGGTTTCTTTGACTCCCAAAGTTCAATATTATTAGTTTCCTAAAACAGCCCTGTAAGTTCCTTTCTTCTAAAGTATCTGATATTGAGATATGATCTAAATTATCTGACTTTGAGATTTGATTATAATAATACATGGATATATTTGTGCATTTTTAGAAAAATAGGTAAATTAAGAAACAAAAGGACTGACATATCAATTAGGGCTCATTATGTGTGTTTCAAGTAATACAAAGCCCAATCCAAACTGATTTAAACAAGAAATAGGCTTGATTGGCTCACACAAGTAAAAAATGCATCTCAGAACAAGCTCCAGACTTGGTATGTTTCTATTTGCTTTGTGTGGGATCAGTTTTATTCTGAAGCTGGCTTTCTCTCATGGGGCAGAATGGCTAGAACTGTTCTAGTGTTCATGTCCACAACATCTCAAATTAGAAATTTTTGGCTTCTGAAAACGCTTTCTTTTTCTGAGAAGGATGAGAAGTGTCTCCCCCAGAATTCTTCAGTTAACTTGTCTTTAGGTCTCATTGACCTTAATTGTGTCACATGTTCATTGTTGATCCAGTCCATTTGCTATGGGATCCACTATGTCATGAAAAATGAGATTACTCTGATTGGGTTAAACAATGATGGGCTACCTCTGTGGAGTTGTGGTTACTGGCAGCAACACAAGGAAATGAGGTGGAGGAACTGTTGGAGAGATTACCACAATGTACATTACAAACAAAATGCTATAAAATCGCTGTTTTGCGAGGGAAAGTTCCTCTTAATCAAAGTTTGTAAGGACTTGTAGGCAAAGTATTGAGCCCTTAGGGAATTTAAACCTTTCAAAGTTAGTTTAAATAAAGTATTTTTTGTCTGCCATCTTATTTTACTGTTTTCTTGGTATTATTTTGACATTATTACCATTGTGATTTCAGATTTATTGGGTAATGAGATAATCATTTGTATTCTTGATATTACATTATGGCAAGAATTACCTTTTATACATTTTTAAAATTATTTTCATTCAGATATTTTATACTGGAAATATTCTAGCTGGCCAAGAGTCTGTACTGTACATTCTTATAAAGCAGGTAGAGAACAGAGTCAAGGTTAATGGCATTAGAAAAAGAATGTCAAGAGTGTGTCAGAAAAGATGCAAAAAATAGATATGAAAGAACAGGTAGTGTTTTGATTAGGAATAGTTCAATATGTGTTGCTTAATTTTTTGTAGTAAAAAGTAAAAATACAAAATAACATACCTTTCACACAGTGATAGAAACCCACACAGCTTATAATTTAGTACTGCTTTGCTTGTTATTTGGAACTGGAAACTTAAAATTATAGACAGAGTAAGAGATGATCACACATGTATATTATATATGAAGTAATAGAGTGGGAAGACAAATGTGAAAAAAAAAGAATAATAAAGAGAAAACCTACAGAGAAACTTCTTGAAACTGAAGAGGAACTTTAAAAAATATTAAAGAAATAATTTTGGTAAAGTCAATATGTGACCAAAATTGAAAGACACAGAGTGAATTTGGTAGAAGAGATTAATTTATCCATGTATAAAAGAGGATGGGACTAAATCTGCAGTACTGTACTTACAAAGTTTTCCCCATATAAACCATCCAGAAGTATTTTAGAGATTAAGAATTTAGGCTTTGGACTCAGACAAACCTGGGATTAGATCCTAGCACTGCTAACTGGTTGGGAAGGTATTTTATTTTCTGAAAGCCTCAGTTTCTTCAGAAACTGGGAGAAACTGTTTAGCTGGGAAAATAATATCATCAACTCCTGGGATTAAACAGATAGATAGATGATAGATAGATAGATATAGATAGATAGATAGATAGATAGATAAATACATAGGTAGATACATAGGAGGGTAGGGTACTTGGTGTGATAATATTGTGGAGTACCTGGAATAGAAAAAAATCAATAATTGGTATTTATCATTCTCCTACCACAAATAAAGGAAATTTTCCATGTTAATTACTCTGGGTACAATAGTAAGATTTTGTAACATTTCAAGATAGTTCTGGGTATTGACTTTCTCAAAAAATGTTGTGGCATGATGTCATTTATTTCTAACTGAAATCTCCAAAGACAGCTTCTAGAAAAACAATCCTGTGCCCATAGTGGGTGATAGGTTATTGACCCAAACAGCTACACCTGCACATTTGTGAGGGCTAATACCACCACTTCCCCAGAGAATTTCCTTGATTCACAGAATCACGTTATGTCATTTTTGAGTAAATGCAACTTTGGAAATTATTTTATTTAAGCCCTCAATTATTATAATAAGCAAATCAAGGCCAGAAAAGTTAATTAACTTATCTTAGGCCACATGGGATATTAAATTCCTATCCAAAACTAAAATCAAAGACTATGTGTTAGTCAGGATAGAATAGATTATGCTACAGTAACAAGTCAAAATGTATCACTAAAGTTTTGCTTTGTGCCCCATGAGTGTTGGCAGGGACAACTGCTTTCCACGAACCTATAGCTAGTAACTAGTCCAACTTTCCCCCCAGTGCAGAAATGTCTACCTCTTATTTCTATTATAATAGTCATCCAACCTCTTCATGAACCTTTCTATTATGGAAGAAGTCACTCAATTAAGAAGTAGACCATTGTATTATTGGAAAGTTCTATTTGTTAGAAAGTTCTGCAGTATGTTAATGGTGTAGATCCATTCACCTATCTATCCATCTAAAACTTGGCTGGGCACTCAGAGTGCTACTAAGATTATTAAGGCCTGCCTTCCCTGGACAAGGAATTATGCTTCTGGCATTACTGCCTTGATCCTTAAAATATTTTAAAGGAATTCATAGAGTTCCTTAGAGTTCTGTTTTTCCTTAGAGTTCTGTTTTCCAAGACAAGTTTCCAAGTTCCTTAGACCGCTTTTCAAGGACATGCTTCCCAGATGCTTCATCATCTTAACAATATTACATCTAGTGTAGAATATTGTCAGTGAGCTAAGAGATGCTAGAAAAAAAAAGCACCTCCATATCTGCAGTTGCTTCTTCTGGGAAGAAAACAGACATTGAGAAGCCAGGTGCCAGGCAAGGGCAACCGAAAAACACTTGCATGGTGCTCACGATTCTGTGTTGACCACTCATGCAGGGCTGTATAGCTAATCATCCAACATAAAGCAGACAAAAATTTATCAAAGAGGAATATTTTAGACTGGTGAAAATTTTGTCATGGCTTGGATCCAGTCATTGGCCATGAAATGGAAGAAATCCCCATGGACTCTTAAGAAAATAAATGAGCAACAAAAACGCACCTGAATCATTTGCCAGCAGCCAGCAGGTAAAATAGAGCTCCAAGTTAATGACCAGTGAACGGGTTCTGACAACTATGTTGGAGTTGTTTGTGCCGAGCCTACACATAAAAGCCAAGCAAGCTCTCCACTCAGAGATTTGGTCCCTACTCTTTCCTCTGCTAGCTCTGCTCTTCCACATGGCCTGCTGCTTCATTTCCTTCAGGTCTTTGCTCAAGTATCACCTTCCTAGAGAAGCTTTGCCCATTATCTTACACAAAATAACAATGCCCACCACTGCCACTTACTCCCCCAACAAAACTTTAGGCTTAATTATATCTCTAGAAGATTTCAAGTACAATTCAATAGTGTTAACCAGTAGTAAGATACTGTGAAATAAGTTTTCATTGTTATAAAACATCAGCAGAGTTCCCTCTGAAACAGTGTGTATTATTTTGCAGAGTAAGACCTCTGACAGTGGCCAGAGATAAGGAAGGACAGGAAATGTGGGCACATATCTGCAGAGAACAGAGAAAATCAAACTCTCTCATTTAATTTGTTTTTTCTCTCTTTTTCTTAACTTTTGATGCTGATTCTTGGTGTTGAAGTGAAGTGAGATAATTTTTGTGGCTCCTCCAGAATCCACACTTAATATAGTACAGTCTGCATTTTTTTCTTACTCCCAAACTCTAAGTACTTTATCCATATAAAATAGAGCTTCGACATAATATTTTCCCAAGTTAAGGAATGTGCTCTTTGACTCTAGAAGCAGTCAAAGGAAGGATGTCAAAGAACATACTTTTACATGTATGGTGGTAGAGGGTGGAAAAAGCCCTCTAAAATTCCTTTCAAACTTAACGTTTTGTGATTCACTCATCTGAGAATCATTTTAAATAGATAAAAATGATGAACGATATAATGAAGTATTCTGACAAACAGATAGTGACTGTAGTTACTGGTTATTATCACAGAAGTACTACAGTAAATGTAAGTTTTGAAGAGAGAAGACCTAGGTTTAACACAAGTTCTGACATGAGCTCATCATGTGACTTCAGACATCTTACTTAACCCCTTTGAACCTTAGCTTCCTCTTCTGCGTTAGATGCTAACAAATTTATTTCTGCCCATCCCCTAGGATTGCAGTGAGCACCAAATAATATAAAGTACATGAAAGCCGTATAAAAATGGCAAAGTGATATATAACTCTTGAGCTAAGAGAAATAGCTTATTTTGATAAGAAAGGGCATATGTTTAATAAAGTTGATTGGCTTCTTTAACATAAATTTAGACAAATACAATACTACAATAACAAGAAAATGTTAATTGGTCAATAAATGGCTATGATTTACTATTTAATATGGTTTTACAGTTGTGTCAGGTTTTGTTTTTATTTTTGTTTTGTTATTATAGGCCATAAAAAGGTATGGTAAAGATGAACATTTATTCAAAATATATCTCAGGCTCTAACTCAATAGGAGCCTGAAGACCTTTACATGAAAAAAAAAAAAAAAGGTAGAAAGCAAGAGAGCTCTGAGTTGCTGCACAGAATTCCCAGCACAATGACAGTACGGACCATGCACTGCTGCTCTTGTGAGGAGTGTACCTCCAAACACCCCCATGTAACCAAGACATTTATTCAAGATTCAAATTCCAGATGCCTCCCAAAATATTATTATACAATTAAGGATGCTCTTAAAAAGAAGGTTGAGGTTCTAATGGAAAAAGGGAAATGGATTCCAGACAAGCCAAAAAACACAAAGTGTCCTCCAATATTCTACACATCATATATCTGCAATTTTATTGATTCTTCTTTTAATTCACTGATGTCTGCTACTTAGAATTTGGGAGGCTGAAGCCATGTTTTTCTTACACCTTTAAATAAAATTGTTTGAAATCAAGGGCACTTGCTTATTTTGTGAGAAGTCTAATGACACCAAAGGAGCCAGAGAAGAAATATCTAAGGGGGAGAAATTCTGAGTTGCTTGTTCGTAATTATGATTTGTTTATCAAAGCTTGAATGATCATTGATTATTATTTTCTTCTACTCAAGAGGAATCTTTCAAAGTAAAAGAAACTACTTGAATCACTATAGTTGCTGATTAAACAATTGTCATGTGTAAAAAATATGAAAAGCTTTGCTCTAGATTAAACATGGACTAAATTTGCAAATGTAGAATATAAGAGCTGCTACTTCTTTAATAAAGTTGCCTCATTTTTAAAAACAAATTTCACATTAACAGGTAATTCCTTAAGTGTTTGTCTTGTAGAAACATAGAATTGTCTATAACCATGGCATGTTACATAGGTAGCTCCACATATATCTATGGAGGGCTCTCTGAAGATCCAATAAAGGTGAAAAGAATGACCTTTTCCAACTCTCTCACTCCCTCAAAAAAAGTCCAGATTCCTGGCCTCCATTAAAAAAAAAAAAAAAAAAAAAAGAAAGATCTGGTGGTGTCCATATGCTCAGTTGGTAGCAGTTAGGTGGGACTTAGTGTCTCATATCAATAGGCTCTTTTGATGGAGCAGATCTAGTTTGCCACAGATCCCACTCAGGCTGCCCCCAACAATGAAGTTATCCATCTAGGTCCTAAAGGAAATTGAGTTTGCAACCGAGTATGTATATTCATTAATTTCTTCATGAAAAAATACTTACTATGTGCCAGATACTTGCTAGTCACTGGGAAAATAATGACTGAATGGATTTAGGTACTCTTTAGCAAGAAAAACACACATTGAACAAGTAATTACATCAAGTATGTTGCATGCTGTCTCCTATGATGGGTGGGAAACAATGGGTGTTTTGGAAACATTCAATGGAGTTCCCCCTGAAGAATATCATTGCAACTAAGACACAGATAAGTAAGAAACTGTAGGTTAAGTATCACTTAAATACATAGTGCAAAAGAGACAATGGGAGAAATGAGGCTGGAGAAATTGTAAAGGTCTTCCATGCTAAGATATGGAGTTTGAATTTTATACTGAAATTTGTGGAAATTCATTTAAAGTTTTATATGGGTAGAAGCAAGATCAGATATATATTTTAGAAAGATAGTTCTAGCTGCACTAAGAATAGACATAAAAGGTTAAGCCCAGAGGCAAGGAGACCAGTTAAGCAGAGCTTGTAGGAATCTGAGAGGTGATGGTGGCCTGGCCCAGGGTAGTGACCCTAAAGTTTACACAATGGACACATATTGGAGAGAATTTGGGGAGGCAGAATTTACTAGGTTTGGTCATCTGTTTGATATCTTGATTTCTGGGTAAGGAGAAAAATGAGTCACCAGTGACTCCCAGGTTTCTACTAGAGGATATGAGAGTGAAACAAAAGAAGGAAGGTATGAGATCCAGGAAACCAGAGCCCAATTCAGTGGAGTAGCAAATGAGTATCTGTGGAAGCCATGTGTACATCACAGTGACAGAGCTATCTGCCCATACTGGAGCTGGCTATACTGGGTGCAGGAGTGAGGTCCTCCAGAATAAAATGTGGGCCTAGCAAAATCTGATGTACTTTAGCATTTTGAAATATTACTGTTGGGCATTTGATAGAGCTGCTGGAGCATTTGGAAACAATTAAAGGTATATGCATAGAAAACCAAACAAATAAAAAGTGAAGAAACTTCAGGGGAAAAAATGTTTTATGAGTAAAAAACAAACACAATGTGCAAACAAACATTACTGATTTAACCAAAAATTCAGATGTAAGTATACTGAGAAGATGAAGAAAAAGAGAGTGATGGTAGTTGTGGTGGTGCAAAGTGATATGACTTTTCATCTGCAATATATGAAATAAATAGGCAATGTCGGCAATTGATAAACAAGAAGTAAAAACACATGTGTGTCCTCTAGAAATATAGATGAAAATACAAGAAATAGTAACTTAAACAGTTTAAAGCAACTACCTTTAGAGGAGGAATGATAAGATGCAAATGATAAGATGCAATGAATTGATATAATGCTTTTATAAAAATAAAAATTAATTTAAAAATAATAAAAAGAAAAATAAGAGAATTGAGCTGGAATAGAAGAAACACCAGGGGTTAACCTTTTGGTAGCATTGACCAAATCTGACCATATTATGGTACTTTCCTTTGAAAATGATCCATAAGACACATTGGTAAATGTGAATGTCTGATGCTCAAGTAAATTATAAGGTATCATTTGAGCAAATTAAATGACATAAAAAATGAAAATGTAAATTTATAAAGGAGGGTCAATATCTGCTATCTATTCTTTTCAATTGTTCTTATAATAGTTAACTGATTAATACAGGTTTTACTATTATTCATTTCCCAGTTCCGTCCTTGGTATATGAAGTGGCTCTAAATCAGAGAGAGCATTCTACTAATGCAGCAATTTGGACTCCGAGAATGAAATCAGCCTTTAGGAAATTGATGGAGGATTATTTCTCTAGTGTATTTTTTAAGTGTTTTTTTTTTTTTTTCTAAATTTGCTTCATTTTTATTTGCTTGCTTTTCTATATATTGATCCTCTAAATTTCTAGAGAAATAATTTCTCTAGGATGTTTATGAGGCTTAGAACAATTTCATGATCCAATTCTTGACCAGGGACTCCGGGGAAGTCAGGTTATTCTCAACTTGATATAGAAACATGGGATTATGTCAGTGTGATTACAATGAAGTTGACCTAACATAAAACTGACCTATAGTAATATGTAAAAATCAACATGTGAACATTTGCTTCCTAAAATTAGTACAGATATGTTAGCATCTACTATAGCATACATGCAGTACATTTTGCTAGGTTGACAAGTAAAAGATTTCTAAGAGAGAAAAGTGAATATGTTATGGAATCAAACACAAAATTCATCTGAATTATGAAGACAAAAAATTGTTTTGGTTGTATTCTGTTGTTAGAGGTGCTGAGGTAGACGGTGAAGAGGCCCTAGACTCCATAGATAGTGAACAGTCAGGTGCTGAGCAGTGGTGGAAAAGAAGAGAAGCCAAGGATATGAATAATGTAAGCTCACAGTTTTTGCCTGCTGGATGGTATATTTAACTTCAAAGGTCAGCTCCAAAATTTCACTAGAACTCTAGTTGCTGAGATGAAGAGCAATTAGCAGTGAAATGTCTGGTGTAGTGGAAAGCTGTAGAGGTTTAGTTAGAATCAGGCAGATTTAAATTTGAATTTGAGTTTGGGGAAGGTTTTCAATCTCAGTTTCTCCCCCATCTAGGAGATACCATCTACCTTGTTGGACTGTTTTACCTACATCTTATTTTTGTTAACTACTGACCTTGTGGTAATTTTTCTTCATTGTTATAGATTAAATAACATAACTTACGTGAAGTGTGAGTATGGGGCCTGGCAAAGCATAAAACCTTCAACAAATGTTGGCGATTTTTATGAGCCGTAATACCATAAAGAAAGCCAAAAAGTTGACTTTCTTCTATAAAATGAGAAATGATAGTATCACTTTGCAGAAAGGAAGTTATTTTCTTTTCTCAATCAATAGTGATATAAAAAGAGAGAAAATCTTTTGCAGATATCTTTTCTTTCAAAATTTATGTGAAAATTAATTTTAACAAAATCCTAGAGATTTTATCCTTTCTATACAAAGAGATGGTTTGCCGTTTCTGTAATGAACCCAAAACAGCAATACATGAGCTGAATCTTGACCAGAGATTCCAGAAAATGACAATAGTCTCTCTCTCTCTTTAGAACCTTTTTGCTGCGTCTTGATTTCCTGGTAACAATGTAGCCTTGCTGTTGATTTTTCATTTTGGCATGTGTGTATACCTGTGCATGCTACTTGACTGCCTAGAGAGTTTTCTGTTTTCTTTAAATTTGAAGTGGATGATAAACGTTTGTTCTCTTTTTTTTTTCTTTTTTTTTCTGAGGTGGTAAAAAAGGTTAATTGTGTTGAATTTAAGTCCCATGGCTCTCAGTTGTCTCTTTTCTGTGTGGCAGTGGCCTTTAATAGGAATAAAGGTTCTCTTTCTTCGTTCTAAATAGTTAAGAACTGATTGCATAAATGCTTGCATTTACGTTCACCACGTGAATTTGCTCATTAACATTCATGGTGGCTGCTTCTTCACTGCCCGTGAAATGCTGCCATCAGCCTGCAGGGAAACTGCCTCCGGAGAACTGGATCAGGACCAAGGCCAGCAGGGCGGGACGTGGGGAGATTCCGGCAGACAGAAGTGGGAACTCTGTTTAGAAGCATAGTCATGGAACTGAGGGAGTGAAGTCTTCTAAGGAAGGAGTGATGACATGGTCAAATGGAATAGGGATGCCAAGTAAGGCAAAAACTAGATAATCCATTAAATGGGGCAATAAAGTTTCATGTGTGACTTTTACAATAATAACTTCAGGGAAGACGAGGAAGGAGCTTCTTGTTTTCTCTAGGTTATCGCACTCATCCATCCTCACGTTTTCAGCCACCATACTGAAGACTCACAAATCTCTTGTGGCAGCTCAGCCCTACCCTTCAGTCCTCAGATTAAATGTGTGTTCTGGGCCTACTTGAATATTCACACTCAGCACGTCTGATTCCCCCTAGAAACCTGTCTCCTGTCCTATATTCTCTGTTTCAGTTGGTGACTATCCATTCAGTCCCAATGCCAGGACCCTGTCATTTTTTACTCTTCCTACTTACTGACCTTCCACGTCACATCAGTGGCCAAGTTCTATCACATTTGCCACCTAAATATTTCCTAAATCTGCTCTCTCTACCCTATGAACAGAGGCTTTGTCAGGCCCTCATCATCTCTCAACAGACTAATAAAACAGTCTCCTTATTGATGATGTGTCTTAAACCTGATTTTCTTTTTCCCAATTTATTCTTCACACAGCCAACAGTGGTAGATCCAAATGTAAATATGACAAGGCTACCCCCAAGGTTAAGCCTATTCCCTGTCTCCTCTCTAACTTGCAGGAAAAAAAACCACACAACTGAGCATGTAATGCTATAGGAGGCCTCCCATGGTCTAGCTACAACCTGCCTCTCCAATCTTTTACTCTTGCTCTCACAGGAAGTGTTCCTGAAACACAAAGCTCTTTATTGTCTCTAAGCTCATCCTGTTTTCTCTGCCTCACATGCTACTTCAGGTTCATCTCAGTTGTCACCTTCTCCTACAATCTTCATGCTTCACTCACTGGCATGGTTATTTAACTCTCCTCTGTGCCTGCATATTACCATGTATACAATTCTACAGTTACACTCACCAAACCTGTTGTAGTTATTCATTCAGTACATATTTGCCGAATACCTACTCTACTCTGGGGAAATAAGATTGAAGAAGAAAGACACTAAAATATGGGACTATGTCTATTTAATCTTTGTTTTGACAGGAAACACAATGTTTGGTTCAAAGTTAGGATCTTACTGAATATTTGTTGCATAAAGAATTTGATTTTGCAAAAGTGGATTGTAGAAATATGTCCACAAGATTATACACAACCACAGTAGAGAGACAACTCATCTTGTTATGCTGGAGGGTCAAGGAAGTGCTTGGCAGAAAGGCATTGTTAAAGCTAAGGTTAGGGCACAGTCTAGTTGGGCTTTTTTAATGATAAATTGAACCTTAGAGAAAATGTATGGAACTTGCTCAATAGCATGTCACCTGTTAACCATGAAATCAATTCAAATCTAGGTCTGTTTGCTTCCAAAGTGTATAACCTTTTCATTATGACTATAAGTGAAAAAGAGACTTCAACTATACCATTAGCCATCTTCTCTTTGGTTTACTGACCTAGGCAGAGCTAGTCAGCACAGGTTAGGTTTTTAGTACCTAGAACTGATTAGGGCATAGACATAAAAAATTTTTTTAAATATATATATATATATATATATATATATATATATATATATATATATATATATATATATATATATACCAGCTTACACTAATATCTATATATGTATATATACATATATATCAGCTTATACTAATATGAAGGTCTAAATTAATGCCATTCAACCCAGTTGTTCACACACCATATTGATTACTCTCTAAAGACAAAGCCAATACTTTTATAAATGTTAATTAACCAAAATTTTTTTACCAACTAGTAGTTATTAAAAAAGCAACAAAAGAAAATCCCAAAGGACACACATCACTTGTCTTAAGTACTATAGAGATAACAAGATTCTACCCCAAACTCTTAGCAGCCATTAAGCTACATCAAAATTAAGAACATTTATGGAACTTTTATATCCAGCTTTTCACTCTTCCTATTTCTTTCCTGGTGTTATAAGCTTGTACCATCAAGTGAAATAATCATGAATATGTAAGTTAAAGAATATATTCATTTTAAAAATTTTAAATGAAAATTGTTATCAAGCAGAATGTGTAAGGCAAGGTGCTATGTCTTATATATTCAAACAGACGCTCTTAGTCCAATAAAACAGATATATTCCCTTCCTTCTAAGACACTGACAAATGGTAAAATAAACTTGCTGTTCCAAAGAGAGAAATGACTCAACACCACCAATGGGCAAATTGTTGCTGAAAAGATCTGTATTTTTAAAACAGCAGCAATAATATTTATTGTTTTCTAGGATAAAATGCCTGAGTATTTATTGTAGTTGCCATCTTTCTCCAGGGAAGAAAAGATCTTGTCTCTGCAACACATCCAATATTGCTAAAATGCACTAGAAGGGATTATAAGTGTTCCCTTCCCCTACAGCCTCAATCTTATTTGATGCTACCAGCATTTGTCCAGCTCCGTACTTCCCACACCAGCCCACAGCTCCACTACTACTGGAGACCTTAAAGTGTTTTTGGACCACAAAATCCTCCCTCCTTTGACTGCCCATGTATTACTGGCACCAAGTCTTAATGATTTCTCCTCCCAGAGTGCCTCACTCTTCCTGACAGTGCCTTAACTTATATTCTCATTATTTTTCACCTAGATGTTTTCTCATTGTCCTTCTGCCTCCTTCTGGTCACAGGTGCCAGTTTCTCAAAAACAAAAATCTGAGTCAGTCCCTTTCCTGCTTATGAACCTCTACAAGGTGGATGATAATGTGAGAGAGCAGTGTAGAATCGTTGAAAAGTCATGCAAATCCAAGCATCCAAATTCTCTAGGTTAAGGGCAAAGTCTAGGAATGTTTCTTTTGGAATAATATGCACTTTGCAAAGCCCTGTCTCTGTTGTAGTATTTATCTAGTATTTACTACATTGCATCTTAGTTTTTGTGTGTATTTATAACTGCTAGGTGACTGTATTCTTGAGGAAGGGGATACTTTTCTTCTTTGGGTCCTGGTGCTGTGTCTGTCACTAAGTAGATGTTCAAGAAGTGCTCACTTAATATAAGCAGTCAGGAAGGAAGGGAAATGGGCAGGAAAGAAAGGAAGAAGAAAGGAAGAAAAGGAAGGAGAGAGGGAAGGGAGGAAGGAAGGAAACAGGGAAGAAGTAAAGAAAGAAGTGAATAATGTCATAATTAGAAGCGTACAATTTCACCAAGTGCATACATTAAAACTATTTTTATTCTATTATTTTTGAGCTGGCTCTTTTCTAACTAAAGATAATTATTAACACTTGTATTAAACTAAAGAATTTTAAAACATTTTATTATAATGTGCACAAAATAATTATTTCTTTGAAACAGCTTTCAAATGAATTTGGAAACACTGTAGCCTGAATACTTTTAAAGGAATTCAAAGGAAGAACTTCTGAGAAACCAGCCATTCAGTAATGCCAACTCATTAGACAATTAGTTCTTTTCCCTGGTGGAATCCACTTGTGCCAACATAGGGCATCAATAACAGTCTCATTGAATATTTATAATCTTACATGAAACTTCTCAGGAAAAGGGTTTGTCTCCTTACAATTCACAAGCAACTAATACTTTTTAAATTTGTAGTGGAATAAATAAACACCCTATCTTATTTTTTCTAAGGAACTATGTTTTGAGATCTAGTCATTCACATTCATGATATCATCATTGTGTCCTTAGTTTTCCAAGCCTGAGTGTAAAGGTGATAATAAAATGCTAATCCAAATTATAATACTTTGCATTTATGTAGCACTTCAGAGTTAGCAAAGTGCTGTAACATATACTCAGATTTACTCTAAGTTAGATTTTTGCTGTCAAAAGATAGTCACTGAATCCTAGTCTTCTCCTCTAACCCCTGTAGGACCATTATTATGAGCGGAAGACTCCCCCTATCTCATTCACTTTCCCCTCCCAGACAGCCACCAGCTGTTGTCAGTCGTCACTATTGTCTCTCCCAAGCACAGATCTGATGGTACAGAGGGAACAATGCACTGAAGTAGAAATGGCTTTGTACCAGACAAAACTGAATTTGAATGCTGGTTCTGGCACTTTACATATATGACCTTGTAAAAGTTATCCTGTGTTTTCTCATCTGCAAAGTAGAAATAATAATACCTTCCTTACAACATTGTTGCAAGAAGTAGATCATATACTATAAAATCTAGGTTAGTGCCTTGCACCTATATAATAGGCACTTAAGAAATGGCACTATCTTATTATTTGCCACTCCCCTGCCTAAGAATTTTCATGAAAGAACAACTATTTACTGAGAAAGTATGTGTCAGGCGTTACATTATACACTGCAGATGCTGCAGAAACTAAAGAAGCTTAAGGTCTAGTAATCCCCAAACAGGGGCATCCAGGCTTTAATAGAGATAAATACAGAATGTTATGAAAGTACACAAATGGAGCATGTAAACCAGTCTTAAGCTGTGACCAGAAAGGTGAGAAAGCCTGAGCTTGGAAAAGACAGTACAAGGGAGGTGGGATAGGGCAAGGTGGAAAAAAGCTTCAGATGGAGACCTGGCATTTACAAAGGCAAGGCAGAGCATGGTGGATACAGAAACTGGCAGCTGCTCAGTGTGTCTGGAGATGTGGTCATGCAGGATGGTAGGAGGGAAGGTATGAGAAAAAGACAAAAGACAGGGGAATGACAAGATAACACTCTATAGAGGTAAGCGGTATTGAAAGCCATATTAAGAAACTTGGACTTTGTCCTGAAGAGAGGAGAGAGCCACTGAAAAAGTATAAGCAGGAGATGGACCTGATCACATTTACCTTTTTTTTTGGGGGGGCGGGGTTTGCAGCACGTGGGCCTCTCACTGCTGTGGCCTCTCCCGTTGCAGAGCACAGGCTCCAGAAGCGCAGGCCCAGCGGCCATGGCTCATGGGCCCAGCCACTCCGTGGCATGTGGGATCCTCCCAGACTGGGGCACGAACCCGCGTCCCCTGCATTGGCAGGCGGACTCTCAACCACTGCGCCACCAGGGAAGCCCACATTTGACTTTTTAGAAGTCACGTGGCATGACCTATCACAGAAGTCCTTAACCTGGTCCACAGAACCATGCATGGGCTTCCAGTGATTTGCAGGTTCCTTGAACTGGCTGCAAATGTGTGTGTGTGTGTGTGTGTGTGTGTGTGTGTGTGTGTGTGTGTGTGTGTGTGTGTGTGTGTGTGTGTGTTTCTGGAGAGAGTATCAGTAAGGTTGACTCAAAAATGATTAAAAATCACCATCTGAACACCTCCTGTGGGATAAAGCCCTGACTCTTAAACCCTTTCACTTTCTGGCTGAAATCTGCATTTTCTATCCCCCTCCACAAAGCTTAGAGTCACTTTTAATTTTTTGCCATTCCTAACATACCTCTGGTCCTTTCCTCCTCTTACAGCTTCCTGAACTGCTCTGCGCTTCCCAATCTACCCCTACTTCCCCACCCTACCTTCTGCTCACAGAACCTCTCCTCTCTCAAAGCCTAGATGGACTGTTTCTTCCTTCTCCAGGAATTCTCTACATTCCTTCCCCATTCTTCTCCGGCACAAACACAAATCAGAGTCTTAGATTTCTGGTGACCCAGCTGGAATGAGAGATAGACAAATAGACCAGTGGACTAGAAATAGAAAGTCCAAAGACTGACCCATGTGGAAATCCAACAGAACTTGTCTTGCAAATCAGTGGACAAATTAATGACCTATTTTTAAAATGGAACAACTGGTCCTCTGTAAAGAGAAAAGAATGGATCCTTGCTTCACATCATTCTCAAAAATAAATTCAAAATTAGTCAGATCAAAGCATTAAAACTTTTAGGTAGGGAAAAAATAGGAGACCATCTGCACACATTCAAACTGAGAGATAAATTTGACTATTGTAAATGTCTTTTTATCAAAACTACCATAAAAAGAATGGAATGATGAGCCATATATTGAGAGAACTCTCCAAAAATTCATATTCAGAATATGTGATGAACTCTTTCAAATGAATAAAACACGAAAAGGTGTTCAATTTTTTTAGTAATAGATAAATGTGTTACCATTTTACATACCACAGATTGGAAAAATTGTCTGAAAATATCAAATTTTGGAAATAATATGAAGAAATAATTCTTATCCCTGTTGGTGGGACTTTAAATTATTATAGTCACATTGGGAAAAAAAATTCTATTACTTAGTAAATTTGCCTACCTCCTCAGAGAAACATTTGTATATGTTCACTAGCAGATGTATATAAGAATATTCTTAGCAACGTTGTTCAAAAAAAATGAAATAACCCAAAGGTCTGTGAACAGTAGACTACATGAGAAAATTTTGTTATATGAAGCATAAAGTAGTAAAGGTGAATGAATAGATTATATGCATAAACACGGAATAATGTTAAAACACAGCATTGAATGAAAAAGTCAAGTTACAGAAAAATGTATACCCTATTATTCCATTTATATAAAAATTAACAGACAAATCTAAACAATATCTATATTTAGGATTAGTAGAACTGTGGTGAAAAGTGAGAGAATGAGAAATTGGTTGTTTTTTTGGTGGATCAGGTAGATGAAAAAGGGACATGATTGGGAGGAGAATAAAGTAGCTTTCTTAAACTGGATTGAGGAGTATGGCTCTTTATTTTATCATCATAATTTTAAAAAATACATATTATATACACTCTTGTGTATTTAGATTTCACAGTAAAAAAGTTAAAAAGACAAAAACTATCATAAGATACATACAGTGACCTGGAAAAGACATGGTCCCTCTGTTTGAGGAGCTCCCAGTCTGGGGCTTGTTTCAGAATCTCTAGCTTTCCTACTTCATAGACCACTGTGAGTTGCAAGGGACTCTTCTTTATCGTTGCTTCCTTTCTACATTCTGTTAACATTTTTTCTGTCTTCTTAAGTTGCATGCTTAACTCATTCATTTTCACCTGATTATCTTTCCTAATGTAAGCATTTCAGGCTACAATTTAGTGCCAATTACTCTAGCTATATCCCACCATTTTAGACAGGTAATATTTTGTTATTATTTGCTTATATTTTATAATTTCCAGTGTGATTTCTTCTCTGACCAGGGATTATTGAATTTAACTTTATATATATCCAAATATAGAAGCTTTTAAAGCTATCTTTTGGTTAACAATTTATAACAATTGCATTATGGTCCAAGATTTTGGTCTTTTTATTACAAATTCTTTGAAGTGTGTTGAGCCTTCCTTTATGTCTATCTAGTACATGGCTAATCAGAAGGTTTTCATATGTGCTTTTTTAAAAAGTACTCTATAGTAGTTGAGTTTAACATTCTATATGTGTTCACTAGGACAAGCTAGTGGCCATCAATTCTTCTGTACCTTTTCTTTTATTTTTATCTGTTTTAAATTAATTATTGAGAGATATGTGTTAAAATAGCCTATTATGATAGTAGATTTACAATATCTCCTTGTAGATATGTCAAATTTTTCTTTAACTGTTTTAAAGCTATGATACTAGGTGCATACAAGTTTAGAATTATATATTCCTGGTGAGCTGAAGTGTTTACTAACATAAAGTCACTATCTCTCTAGTAATGCTTTTTGCTTTAAATCAGTATTGCTGCAATAGCTTTCTTTTGGTTAATTTTGCCAGTTTTATCATTCTTCCATCAAGTTTTGGGTGTATCACTGGTAATAGGATATAACTTGATTATGTTTAATTTTAGTCCACTCTGATAGTCTTCTTTTTAATTGGAGAGATTAATCCATATTTATTAATGGCAGCTATTGTTATATTTGTATTAATTTATCCCATTCTACTCTTCATTTTTATCTGTCTTGTTTCTTCGTATATGTATTAAAGATTATATGTAAATATTTACTTATATGTATTAAAGATCTTTTTTTTCTCTATCTCATTCCATTTATTTTGTTTCTTCCCACTAGGAAATCATACACCTTATTTATATTTCTTTAATTGTTACCCTAGAAATTTTAACATGCATATTTAACTTTAATCTAAAGTTAGTGTCTTTACCCTCCTCCCAAACAATGCAAAAATCTAAGAATGTTTTTGTTTCCCTTTTTTCTGATACATAGGCCTCTGTTGTTCAGAATTTTAGTTCTACATTGATTTTCCCCAGCTTTATTGAGGTATTATTGACAGGTAACGTACGTAAGTTTAAAGTGTACAATGTGATGATTAGATACATGTATATATTGCAAAATGATTACCACAATAAGGTAATAAGTTACCAATAGGGTACCACATCTCAATCCCTTCACATAATTACAGTTTGCGTGTGTGTGCTGATAACATTTAAGATCTACTTTCTTAAGAACTTTCAAGTATATAATACAGTGTTGATAATTATAGTCACTATGCTGTGCATTAGCTCCCAAGATCTTATTTATCTTATAGCTGGGAATTTGTGCCCGTTAACCAACATCTTCCCATTTCTCCCACCCCACAGCTTCTGACAATCACCATCCTACTCTCTGTTTCTGTGAGTTCAGCTTTTTTAGATTCCACATATAAGTGAGATCATACAGTAAATACTAGTCTTTATCTGATTTATTTCATTTAGCATAATGCCTTCAAGGTCCATCCATTTGGTGACAAAAGACAGAATTTTTATGTTTTTTATGGATGAATAATATTTCATTGTATATACAGTTGACTCTTGAACAACATGGGAGTTAGGGGCGCAAACCCCCAGAAAGCTATAAATCTGTGTATAATCTTCCCGTGGTATCTGTGAGGGATTGGTTTCAGGACCTGCCACGGATACCAAAATCTCTGGATGCTCAAGTCCCATAGTTGGCTGTCCAGATCCATGGTTCCATATCTGAGAATTCAACCATTCATGGATAGTGTAGTGCATATATATACGTATGTATAGATCTCACATCTTTATCCATTCATCTATTGATGGACCCTTAGGTTGTTTCCATGTCTTGTCTGCAGTGAACATGGGGGTGCAGATATGTCTTTGAGATAGTGTTTTTATTTCTTTTGGATATACATGCAGAAGTGGGATTACTGTATCATATGGTGGTTCTATGTTTACTATTTTGAGGTAACTTCATACTGTTTTTCACGATGGCTGTGCCAATTACATTCCCACCAGTAATGTACACAGGTTCCCTTTCCTCCATACCCATGCCAACACTTGTTGTTTGGGGTCTTTTATTTATTTATTTATTTATTTTTGCGGTACGCGGGCCTCTCACTGCTGTGGCCTCTCCCGTTGCGGAGCACAGGCTCTGGATGCGCAGGCTCAGCGGCCATGGCCCACAGGCCCAGCCGCTCCGCGGCATGTGGGATCTTCCCGGACCGGGGCACGAACCCATGTTCCCTGCATTGGCAGGCGGACTCTCAACCACTGCGTCACCAGGGAAGCCCTGTTTCTGGCCTTTTTGATGACAGCAGGTGTGAGTACTTATCTCATTGTGATTTTGATTTGCATTTCCCTGATGACTGGTGATGACAAGCATCTTTTCATATATCTATTGGCCATCTGTATGTCTTCTTTGGAAAAGTGTCTATTCAAATATTTTGCACATTTTTTAATTAGATTTTTTTTTACTATTGAGTTGTATGAGTTTCATGTGTATTTTGGATATTAACCCCTTTTCAGATAAATGGTTTGCAGGTATTTTCTCCCATTCCAGAGGTCACCTTTTTAATTTTGCTGATTGCTTCTTTTGCTCTGTACAAACTTTTTAGTTTGATGTAGTCCTACTTGTTTATTTTTGCTTTTGTTGACTTTGCTTTTGGTATCATACACAAAAAATCTTTGCCAAAACCAACGTCAAGGAGAATTTTTTCCTATGTTTTCTTCTAGGAATTCTACAGTTTCAGGTCTTACATTTAAGTCTTTAATCCATTTTGAGTTATTTTTTTTGTGAGTGGTATAAGATAGGTGTCCAATTTCATTTTCTGCTTGTG
Organism: Kogia breviceps; assembly: GCF_026419965.1. Classification (NCBI taxonomy): domain Eukaryota; kingdom Metazoa; phylum Chordata; class Mammalia; order Artiodactyla; family Physeteridae; genus Kogia; species Kogia breviceps. The sequence continues at coordinate 141,978,421 of NC_081310.1, read as the reverse complement.
GTTATCCAGTTTTCCCAACACCGTTTATTGAAGAGACTATCCTTTTCCCATTGCATCTTTTTGGCTCTCTTGTCAAACATTTGTTGACCATACATGAGTGGGTTTATTTCTGGGCTCTCAGTTCTGCTCCATTGATCTATATATCTGTTTTTATGCCACTAAAAATAGATAACTGCCTTCTGTTTTGACCTACACTGACTTTTTAATCCCAGAATTAGACATTTTGTTTTTGTTTTATTTGTTCTCTGTCTCTTTTTCTCCCTATCTTCTTTTTTCTCCATCCCTTCCTCCCTCTCTCTTTTTCCCTTCCTTCCTTCCTTCCTACTTTCCTTCCCTCCCTCCTTCCTTTCTCCCTCCCTTTCTTCCTCCCTCTCTCCTTCCCTCCCTCTTTCTTTTTCTCTTTCTTTCTTCCCTCTTTCCTTCCTTCCTTCCTTCCTTCCTTCCTTCCTTTCTTTCTTCTCGCTTCACTCAGAGACAAAACTGAGAAAGTCATGCATTCACCACTGACTCCTTTTGCAGAACCCAGTTTGTTTTTTTAACTTCACTTACTGATGGTATCACCCTCAGGAGAACCCAACTATGTATGGAGTGGTCTCTAAGCCAATCTCCAACCTCTGTTCAAATCCCAAGCAATCTTCTATCCTTCCAGTTGCAAAACAAACAAACAAACAAACAAACAAACAACAACAAAAAAACCCCTCAGTCTTCAGCCACCGGAGACCAACAGATACCACCAGAGCAAAAGCTAAATACAGACCCACTTAACTCGGTGTATTAGCATTTTCTTGTTATTCTGGAATTTGAGAAATTCCAGTATTTTACATCCATAGCTCACCTACGCATTAAAGTAATGTGTGTGTGTGTGTGTGTGTGTGTGTGTGTGTGTGTGATTTTGCTGTACTAAAAAGTTTTTCTTTGAATATTTAGTCCACCATACTGCTGAAAATAGAAATTGACGGGTATCTTTTCACATCCTTACCCTTAGTGCTGAACATAGACCATACTATATAATAGGTATTCAATAACTATATTTTAAATGCATGTAGAAGTTGTGGATGCAGAGATTTCACTCCATGATCCAAATATCCTCATGCTGTCAAGCAAATATTTTAAACTAGTTTGAGTTACACAATCTTTGAATTTGGAGTATCTTTAGATGCTACAAATACAACATTATTCCTCTTTAGCCTTCATCTGGCTAATTTGTGCTGGCTCTTAGGTGATCCATTTTTTTTATTACCTCTTCCAGAAATACTTTCATGAGTCAACCTTGTCACCATCATCAACATAACTTAGGGCAGATATTCTACCAGTGTGTTTTCATTATATCTGATATTTACCTTGGCATAGTCATTAAGAGTCTTACTTTAATTAGCTATTAGAGTAGCTATTTTATACTATATTGAAGAATTACAGCTATTTCATGATCATTCTTTACATCATTTTCATTCAAAACTTGAATATTGAAAGAATCATTAAAATGCTTCTTAATTTCTTTGCCACTTTATAGACATCATGACTCATATTCAAGAGTTCACTGCTTGTTTATTAAATTTAGATTCCACTGAGATTGTTTATCTATCTGAAACTTCCAAACCAGTGAAGTACCATTCAGCTGGAGCTTAGCACTCTCTTCATTTTCTCTTTACTTATCTAAGTATACTTTCAAATATATTTATGCAACATACACTATGTAAAAGACACGGAGCTAGTCACTTTGGTATATACAAAGGTGAAACAGGTTGACACCAAGATGAATCAGACACGACTCCTGCCTTCAGAGACCTCATCATCTAGAAAAGTAAGAAATAGATTATTATATAGTTATTTTTCTGTTTCTGTATTAACATATAAATATTAGTAATTGCTAATAGTTATCAAGCTCTTATTATGTGCCAAACACAGTTTTATACTTTTACAAGTAATTCATTTCATCAAATCCAAGGCCATTGATTATAAGAAACACCATTACCATTATTGTAGTACCACTAAGAAAAAAAAACACTGTTTACAAATATAACAATGTTGATTGGAAGTTGAATCCCAAACAGCAAAGATGTTAATACATGAAAAAGTGCAAGACTTAGAACTGATGACACATAGTAACTCATTTAATCCTCTCAACAATCCTTCAAGTTAGGCAACGTTATTGTCCCCATTTTACAGATGAGGAAATTGATAGAATTCAAAGATATTATGTAACTTTCCCAGGATCACACAGCAAGTGAGTAGATAAGTGGGGTTTTAATCTACATGAATCTGATTCCAAATGCCATGCTGTTAGCGTCTCTCAAGATCTTAGGATCTTGGATTCTCTTATGCAATAGGGTGTTCAGGAGCGCCCGAATCTTTTGTTCCTGATGTGGAAGAAGAATATAGGAACCTCTATTAATTCTTGAGATAAACTGAGTGTTTAGTTGAGATGAGCCTTGAATTTACAAAGCAAAAAACAGTTTTAAAAATAATTTGTCTGAATTTTACATAAAATGGTTATAATAATCAGACTAAAAAGTAGTTAATACATCTTACCAGTATCAGCCAAGAGGCAATTGATTTTTTTAAATCTATGGATCTATAACTAACCACATTACATGTATTGCAATGGTCCTAACAGAATGATAGAGACTGGACAAAAACTTAAATTAACTTTGGCCATGAGTGTGGACATATTTTTTTTCTATTTTTAAAAGGAAAATTAGTAGTTAGTGGAAACTATCCATCAAAGTTCTCTTTTTTAGACTTTATAAAAAGAAGTAGCCACATTTCTCTGGAGAATATTGAAATCCTAGTACTACATGAAGTATTGCAAATAATCTTTGTGAGGAGCCAAAAGCAAGTCAGCCAAAAGAAAGAAACTACATATTTTATCTTAAGTAATAACCAGCACAGTCTATTTTTTGAAAAGCTAATGAGTTAAGAAATAACAACCACATACTATATTGTTTTGCCTATAAATTATGAATTACATTTAAGAACAGGCAGCAGTTAAATGTACTGTGGGCCAATTGCATAGTCATGGATACCAGGGACTTCATCTGTGGAAATTCAGCAAAACAGAATTAGAAATGTCAAACAGAAAAGATCTCATTAAGATAATTCTACCAGAAATGAATCAAAAATTCTGACCCAGCTGTTCAAATCTTGAGTAGTCAAGATGAGATGGACATAGATTAAAAAATCTAACCATATTGTTTCCAGAAATGTGATACTGGAAACACCTACATAAAAATAACCAGATCACTAGAGTGTTTGTTAAAAATGAAGATTTTGATCTTCTCCCCAGACCCACCATATCAGTACTTCTTTGGGTAAAGCCCAAGGACCCACATTTTAACCAAGCACCTCCACCATCAATTATTAAAACCATGCTGGATTTGAGAACCATTGCATTAACACTTGACTCTTCCCCATCTAGTACTTTTGGATTGGTGGCAGAAGTGAACCAACCACTAGTGGTTATTTTTCACCAAATATCAGAGATTAAATGTCTCATTTGGTAGGTATTTATGAAGCGGTGTGGGGACACACAAAAGAAATGTGAGCTCATGTATTCAACTGTATTGCAGTTCTTGCATGTCAGATAAACAAATGTTCAACATGATTAAATGGAAGTAATATGTGGTTGTGGAGAAAGAGAATTGAGGTAATCCTGGTAGCTGTGAGAATAAAAAGGAAGGGGCTACTCCAGAAGTTATTTCAAAGAAAAAAATAAATCAGTTTGTTCAGTGGCAAATTGAACACTAATGTTAAACAGAAGGGGAAAAGTAGAACACCTTGGGTGGTGAATGTGGGTAGCAGAGAGTAGGGAGGTACTAACATGGCAATAGAATTGAAAAAACTCTGAAGAGAATCCAGAAGATGGGTGTGGAAGAAGGTGAGCCTTTTGGGGTTGGGCCCTTTTACTATGACACTTGTAAAGATGGTGAATTGAATCTTGTTACTAAGTTTATATATGAATGGATTTAACCACATTGAGATCTAATTAATTATTATTTTCTTTTTACAGCAATTGTTCAACTGTCAAGCTCTAAGAAAACTAAGTATTCCTGACAATGACCTTTCAAATCTGCCAACCACTATTGCTAGTTTAGTTAACCTTAAAGAACTCGACATCAGTAAAAATGGTAAGATTCTCATTTCATCTCTAAATAGCTTGAATTTTTAACTGAAAATATGCTTTAATGTTTTCTCTTAGCAAATGATATACACTTTTTCTTTGATTTTGTTGCAACTCTAATTTAATTTTTGTTGAAAAGCTGAATTATAAATAGAAGACAGAAAACTTCTCTCCCCTCTTACTAATGTCCCTGACTCACTCAGGCCTCATTTCCCTCTGCATTCAGATATGTGATTTAATCTTTTCTAGACTATTTTACTGACTTTACACTGCTTATTTTCCTCATTCTCAGGGTAAAATTTTTTCCAACACATCTCAAGTATCACCTGCTCAATGAGGCCTACACGTTAACCCTTCTTGGAATTGAATTCCCAGTTTCCTTTACTCTGCTCCATTTTTTTCCCGTAGCACTGACCATCTTCTCAGTATATATGATTTACTGATTTTTTTATGGTCTTGTCTATCTTCTCCTGCCCCAAAATGCAAGCTCCATTATGTGGCAGGAGGGATTTTACTCCCTTTTATCACTGATGTATCTCAAACATTTAGAGCAATGCCTGGTGAATAATAAGTGCTCAGTAGTATTTGTTACATTTTTGGCCAATTTCTGTGTGAAGATACATTGGAGGTGAAGGATATGCATACTAGTAGGACATAATCCAGTCAGTGTAGTTAAGTAAAGTTAACCTAAGAAATAATAACCAAGCCCAGACAGGACAAATAAGAGTTGTTATTCGATGGGTATAAATTTTCATTTGTGCTGGATGAATAAATTCTAGAGATCTGCCATCCACCCCAACATGGTGCCCATAGTTAACAATAAAATATTGTGCACTTCAAAATAACTGGTCTTATCATGCACTAGAAGCATATCCTATGTCCCTTCCCTGTTTTATTTTCTTAATAGTCTTTGTGAGAAACTGACATACTATATTTTTAACTTGTTTATGTATTGTCTAGATTCCCCTAACTAAATTTAAAATTCAGTGATGTTCTAATTTTTTTTATTGTTATCTTGGTCACTGATATATCTCTGCTGCCTAAAACAGTGTGTGGCACACACTGGAGTTCAATAAAATTTATTAAATGAATTCACGAATGACTGGTCCTTCTGGAACATCGAACATTTGTTGAAATGTACCAGTTTAAATGGCTAGTGATTTCTTCAGTTCAAGTATATGAGAGTCATAGAAAAGTTTACAGTATCACTGGGGAAAGAAGACTAACACCTACAAATAATCAATGAATATCAGAGTTCAAGTAATGCATATGGTTTGAGGAATTCCATGAAGTACAGTAGCATCTGAATAAAGGAGAGCATTTCATTTGAAGGAAACAGATAGAGTGCATGGGACTTCCTTGGCAGTCCAATTGTTAAGACTCTGCGCTTCCACTGCAGGGGGCGCGGGTTCGATCCCTGGTCGGGAAACTGAGATCCCGCATGCTGTGTGTTGCGGCCAAAAATAAATAAATAAATAAAATTTTCAAATAGAGTGCAAATGGGGGACACACACATCTTTCTATACCAACGTGATTTACCACTTAGAGGGTTTTCAGGAAGCCAATCCTAAAAGGACCATTTGTCGATTTAGAGAGAGAACAGCAACTAGATTTAGGCCCATTGAAAGATGACATAAAGACCTAAATTTATTCTTTTAAAAATAGATTTACAGGTCACATATTATTATGAATTGATAGTTCTGTACTTTAATAACAAATAATGCTATTTATATACATTCACACATCAAATTCTATTTTCAAATTACAATTTCTGAGAAATGTCATATGACCAAATATAACACATCCCTTGGCCTTCATGCAGGTTTGGCTGGATAGTTCATGTAAATAAAAAATCTATCTTGTTCTTAAAGAGAATCAGAAGAAAATTCATCACCAAATACAAACACAAAACTCCTAAGAAATATGACATTTTTATGAGCATTATAATCATCTCCTAGCGGTCCTCTTGCAACAAGAAATTTGTGTTGTCAGTATGTAAACTGCAGGTTATACTACTTAGAAGTAAGTCTGTGAGCATCATTAGAAGTCCTAGTAAGTAGTATTTAGGGACTTTTAGACTTTTAGCTATGCTTATGTTTGCTATATTGTGGAAAAAGACAAAGCAAAGCATGGCAAATCATTCTGCAAGGTTAGTATAGTACAAAAGGTTTAATGAGCATGATGACATATCAGCCATTGCTAGAAGTGACACAAACAGTAAAAGATTTCAACACATCAGTCCTTTCACAAAGTCATACCTAAAAAGCTGTCACTGAATTCTGTGGCAGAGACCTAGACAGTTACTTAAGGAGCATAATACGTCCTTTGGGAATCTGTCAAGTTAAGAAAGAGCAGGTGGCAGAAAGTAAATGCAGTGTCAGCATCACAGTTTGACAAGGTTAGAATAGCCCCAGTGGAAAAGAGTCAAGACATGAGAGAATATAATCACTATTGGGATTTAGGGACAGAAAATGAATGTTTATTTGGAGGCAGGGACTCATGCAATTGCTAGTCAATCTAGGTAAACATTTGCCTGACTTGTGTTGGAATTTGATGAGTGACACTTTATGAAATTAATTCAATTGGAGGCTGAGGTTAAATCTGATCTTGGTTGTGCCTGTGCCTCCAATCTTTACTTGCCATGTGTAATTCTTCCACTTATCCTAATTCACCATTTCTCCTTCCATAATTTAAAAATACTACTTTATATTAAAACCTTTAGATAAGTGAACTATTGTGGGCAGAAAGGTATCTAGAAATTTTTTGTGAATAGCTTTCACTACCTCTCTAATCACACTGTCAACTAACCCATCTCCCTTCCATTTCATCCCCAGATAATGCCAAACTATCATTCTCAAATGCATCAGGCTGGTTACTGTGACACAAGAAATGAGACTATTTTCCCTGCCCAAAGTATTTCTTCCTCCCACTGTTGTCCCTCATCAACCCAAGTCCTCTTCACCTTTAAAAAGACATCTCTGATGTTATGTATTCTGGGAAGTTTTCCCGACATCCTATACACAAAGAGAATTAATTGCTTCTTCCTCTGTACATCTTTATACTTCCGTCTCACTTTGTAATTTTTTTTAATATTTCAAAAGGTAAATTTTACTTTAATGATATTTTCAAATTTTTTGGCTGTATAGAAGACACCATTTTTTATTATTGAAATATAATTGATACAATATTATGTTAGTTTCAGGTGTACTACATAGTGATTTGACATTTGCATACATTATGAAATGATCACCAAGATGTCTAGGAACAATCTGTCCCCATACAAAGTTATTATTGGTCATATTCCTTATGCTGTATATTACAACCTCATGGCTTATTTATTTTATAACTGTAGGTTTTTACCTCTTATTCCCCTTCACCTATTTCTCCCAGTCCCCATGCCCTCCCCTCTGGCAGTCACCCATTTTTTTCTCTGTATCTATGAGTTTGTTTTCATTTTGCTTTGTTTTCTAGATTCTAAACGTGAGACCACGCAGTGTTTGTCTTTCTCTATTCCACTTAGCACACTACCCTCTAGATCTATTCATTTTGTTGCAGTTTCAGAGTTTTTTAAGGCTGAGTAATACTCCATTGTATATGCGTGATACATCTTTATCCAATCATCTGTGGATGGACATTTCAGTTGCTTCCATATCTTTGGTATTGTAAATAATGCTGCAATGAACATTGGGGTGCATATATCTTTTTGTATTAGTGTTTTTGTTTTCTTTGGAAAAATACCCAGAAGTGAAATAGCTGGATCATATCGCAATTCTATTTTTAATTTTTTTTAAACTTTTTACTGGAGTATAGTTGATTTACAATGTTGTGTTAGTTTCAGGTGTACTGTAATTTAATTTCTATATATCCCTATGTATTTGACAAGATTGTAAAACCCTTGAAGTCAGAGACTATCTTATTCATTTCTCTATTTGGAGCTACTAACACAATACCTATACATGGCAGGTGCTCAGTAAATGTCTAGTAGGTAAAGAAACATTATACTTTAGCATTCTTTTAAAATACATATTTTTATATTATATTACATTAGGCATCCTGTGTAGTATAGGGTCCCCACCTCTTATACTGGGATCTGTTAAATGTTGTAACTAAGAGCTGGAAAAGACAGAAATTATGCTGCAATAAGTGATGAGTAACCACTAAAATCAGCTCCAACCTTCCATATAGAAATATATTTAATATTCTTGTTCTTGGGAGAATGACTACTTCACATCAAGTTTTGACCTTTCCCTTGAGCTTTAGACTGGTATAGCCAACTGCAGGTTGGACATAGCTATAATATGTTCCATAAACACCTCCAAACATAATGTATTTAAAACGAAGCTCATTATCCACCCTAATCTGCTTTTCCTCCATTATATCCAGTTTTCTGTTAATGTTACTATTATCCACACAGATATTCAATGCAAAAATCCATTCTGTCTTCTGACTCCCTTATGCATTGTCACCAAAGTCTACCAATTTTACCTCCTAAATGTATGTCTAGTCTGTTTCTTTCTTACCATTCCCATTGTTACCATGTTAATTTAGTGTCTTGTCTGTTTCCAGACTGGTTAACATAGCCTTCTAATTGGTCTCCCCCTCTCATTATTGCCACCACCATTCTCAAACCTATCCTCCACAAAGTAGCTTCAGCACTTTCTAAATTGTAAATATGACTAGGCGGCTCTCCTTCTTAAGGTACTTCAGTTGATCTAGGATAGAGCATAGGCTCCCTAACACAGCATTAAAAGTTCCCACAATTGACCACCTACACTTCCATTCCATCTGCTCTTCTCACAAAGGTGATTTGTACTTTTTAACTTTATGGTCTAAATATTGAAGAGCTAGCTGCCTCAAATGTTTAATGCTGTTGCAATAACTCTGTGACTCTATTTATATAATTTCCTCTGTCTAAATCACCTTTCACACCTCTTTTCCCCTGGTTCAAACTTACTTATCATTCAAAACTCAATTTAGTATTGAAAACAGACACTTAGTTATATTAAAATATTTAGGTAGGGACTTCTCTTGTGGTGCAGTGGTTAAGAATCTGCCTGCCAGTGCAGGAGACATGGGTTCGAGCCCTGGTCCGGGAAGATCCCACATGCCACAGCGCAACTAAGCCTGTGCGCCACAACTACTAAGCCTGCGCTCTAGAGCCCATGAGGCACAATTACTGAGCCCGCCTGCTGCAACTTGTGAAGCCCATGCACCTAGACCCATGCTCCACAAGAGAAGCCACCGCAATGAGAAGCCCACGCACAGCAAGGAAGAGTAGCCCCCTCTTGCTTCAACTAGAGAAAGCCAATGAGCAGCAACGAAGACCCAACACAGGCAAAAAAAAAAAAAAAATTATGTAGCTTTAATTTTTTAATGGTAAACATTTTAAGCATGAAGAAAATTATATGAGACAGTAGTGTGCCCACCATGTAGATTAAAGTGATGGCATTTATTATAGATATAACACTCTAGCTTTTTTTAAATGAAACTTGTAAATTCTCATCTCTATCCCTTTTTCCTTCCACTGAGTTAGTGTGTTTAAAATTTCAATGAAGGGTCTTCCCTGGTGGCGCAGTGGTTGAGAGTCCGCCTGCCGATGCAGGGGACACGCGTTCGTGCCCTGGTCCAGGAGGATCCCACATGCCGCGGAGCAGCTGGGCCCGTGAGCCATGGCCGCTGAGCCTGTGCTCCACAACGGGAGAGGCCGCAGCAGTGAGAGGCCCGCGTACCGAAGAAAAAAAAAAAAAAAAAAAAAAAAATTCAATGAAGTGCTAACACATTGTGTATGTTATTCGGCAAGTTTTTTTTTTTTTTGGTATGAGGGCCTCTCACCGTCGTGGTCTCTCCCTTTGCGGAGCACAGGCTCCGGACGCGCTGGCTCACGGGCCCAGCTGCTCTGCGGCATGTGGGATCTTCCCGGACCGGGACACGAACCTGTGTCCCCTGCATCCGCAGGCGGATTCTCAACCACTGCGCCACCAGGGAAGCCCTCTGCAAGTTTTCATTCTACATTATGTTTCTAAAATTTGTCCTTAATGATCCGTGTGAATATAATTGCACCAGCATAGTACCAAAGTTCCCACTGCTCCATATCCTTGCTAATACCTGGGGTTATTCGATATTTTAAATGTTGGCCAGTCAGATGGATATATAAGGATAGCTCAATATTTTAAATTAAATTTCATTAATAACCAGTGAAGTTGGCATTTTTTCATTTCTCTTTATTAGCAAGTGTAGAGTATCTTTCTCTGCAAATTGACTTTTTGGTCCATTTTTATTTTGGATTGTTTGTTAGGTTCTTGGTGATTTGAAAGATTTACATACTGTGAACACTAATCTCTTATTGGTTAAATAGGTTACAAATATCACCTCCCAGTTTGTGGTTTGTCTTTTTGCTTTGCTCAGGATGCCATTTGTTGTAGAGAAGTTGCCAATTTTAATATACTAAAATGTATTGCTCTTCTCTTTGGGGCTGTATTTTTTCAGCTTATTTAAGAAATTCTTTCATATGCTAATATCATAAAGATGTTTGTCTACATTTTCTTCCAAAACTATGTTTTCTTTTCACATTTAGGCCTTTAATTCATTTACAATTTATCTTTTGTGCTATATATTATCAAAATTTATTTTTTCCGTATGAATAGATGATTAATTGTTCCATCAACATTTATTAAATAGTCTCTTGTTTTCTCACTAATTTATAAATATACCTATTTTACATATAAAAGACATTTTTCCAAACTCTTTGTCTAGCTCCATCAGCTTACTTGCCTATTCTTGTACCAATATCACGTTCTAAGCATTATAACTTAATATTAAGTTTTAATATTTGATAATACAGGTCTTCTTTCTTTTTAAAATGTGTCTTTTTGTTCTTGGTACTCAGTTCTTTATATAAATTTTAGGTTAACCTGTTGAACTTCACAATCTATTAGAAATTTTTTAATTGGCTTGAATTTAAAGATTCATTTAGGATGAATTGATATCTTTGTGATAGTAAGTATTGTAATCCGTGAACATGGTTACTTACCTTTATTTAGATCTTATTTTGTGTCTTTCAATAAAGTTGTGATTTCTTTCAAGAAAGAGCTGTACACATTTCATTAGAGTTATCTCAGAGTAGTTTAAGTTTCTAGTTTTAAAAATTGTATCCCTTCTATTTTTATTTATTTATTTATTTATTTATTATGGCCATGCTGCACGGTATGTGGGATCTTAGTTCCCTGACCAGAGATCGAACCCGTGTCCCCTGCAGTGGAAGCGCGGAGTCCTAACCACTGTACCGCCATGGAATTCGTGTATTCCTTTTAGATATTTTAAGTAAATTTTAGTTGATCCTATATAGAAAGATTGCTAATTTTGATATTTTGATCTTACAGTCAGCCATGGTGCTGAAATATAAATTCTAATATATAATCAGTAGATTATTTTGAATTATTGTGTATAAAATCTTATCATCTGCATGTGACAATTTTCTTTTCTTTCCCATCCTTATACCTTTATATCTTCTTTTTTGTTTTCAAAGTTTATTTTTTTTATTTTTATACAGCAGGTTCTTATATACATATTAGTGTATATATGTCAATCCCAGTCTCCCAATTCATCCCACCATCACCCCCAACCCAATTCCCCCCTTGGCGTCCATACGTTTGTTCTCTACATCTGTGTTTCTATTTCTATCCTGCAAACCAGTTCATCTGTACCATTTTTCTAGATTCCACATATATGCGTTAATATATGATATTTGTTTTTCTCTTTCTGATTTACTTCACTCTGTATGACAGTCTCTAGTCCATCCACATCCCTTTATATCTTCTTGATCACTTTTTTATAAGTTATAATTTCCTGGGAAATAATCTATTCCATCATCCAGATGTTCAATTTTATTGTAAAACATTGTCCATAGACTTCTTTTACGTGTTTTATAAATCTCTACCGTATCCATGGCTGTTTCTTTCTTTGTATTCTTAACCTTTTTAAATTGTTCCATCTATCTTATATGTTTTTATCTCCCATATGGCCAGAGGTTTTTCTACTTTACTAATCTTTCAAATAATTCTTTTTTGACTTATTTGTCTCAATACTGGTTGGTTGGCTGGCTTTTTCTCCAATCATTAATTTCTATTTTTCTACTTTATAGTGCAGCTTTTTTATTAGGCCCCTTCTACTTTCTTACAGTTTACTCAGTTGTTTTTAGTATTCCAATAAACTTGCAGCTTTTTTAGTTATCATATTATTTTTATTGAGATATGTTGTAGACTACATAGTCTGGATGATTTCTCTTTATTCATTGACTTTCACATTGTGGCCTAGGATATGGTCAATTTTTAAAATATTATTGGTTGCTTGTGATAAAAATACATATTCTCAGATTATTGAGTACAGGCTAGGGATCATCTAATAATATTCTTTATTCTTCACTACATTATAGGCTTTTCTAGGACAAATACTGTATCTTAGTGATTTCTGTATGCTTGAACATTGAAAGCAGATTTCAACCTCTTTTGTTCAATAAAGATTCTAGTCTTTCTATTTAAAAATAAGTACATTAACCTTTATCTTTCTTGAGAGAGAGAGAGAGAGAGACAGTTGTAAATAAATATCCATGCTGCATGTAAATCACCCTTCCTCTCTAAGGAAAATTCCCCAAAATTACATACAGCAATCCATGGGTAAATCATTGGCTTTCTATGCCAATGTATCTTTTATCCTTTCTTCCTCAGATCTTAATCCAACAGTAAAACTATAATCTTATGTCCATCAGAGATAACTGCATTTTATGATAGTGTGGTATCTGAATAAATACTCTATTCCTGTTTGCAGAGCTGATACATGGTCATAATGGAGTTAATTGTTTTATATGATAAAGCAAGATAATGAATGATAAGGTTTAACTGGGCAGTGATTCAGTTTTAAGTCTGATTGTTGATTTGTCATAGCTTCAGAGAGACTATGACACTCTAATTTAAGGACTTTAATGAAAATGAATTAATGTGAAAATGCTTCCTAATTCTGCAGCAATTAAGTGATTTTTCTCTCATCCTCTAAAACTTATTTCTGTACAAGAATGAATTTGAACAGCATCATAGTGGGCCAAATCACTGTTGTTAGTTATAATGAAAGGCGATCAGAGTTGAAGGTATTATTATGTGTTTTACTGACTTGCCAATTATTCCACCCCTTCGCCAAATGCATACAAAACACTGAAGACAAATAATATCTTCAAGCTTTCAGTGAAGAGGGGGAGTTTCTCTCAAACACACCAGAGAAAGAAGATATGAGTAACCAGTTAAATGATTAAAATCTTTAAAATTTTGAGCATATTCAGAAAAGAATAGAGACTCTAATAGTGTATATATAAATTCTTAAGGAAGTCTATTTTGGGATGCCTTATGTGGGTTGGGGAGAAAATATTACCCTGTAGTTGTTTTCAGTTAGCAATAAATATGCTCTTTGATGTTTGGCAAATCATTAGGCCATTTGTTTAGAGTAAAGCTTATTATTTTGTCCTATTAAATACCTCACTTTCAATGCTCTTAATGTGCTATTTATCTGAAAATCACTAGCACTTCCCTCACTGTAAGCCTACTTTCCTTTCTACAGAGTCTACTTCTGCCCAAGATTATAGTGTTAAAATAGAGGATTGACTCCTCTATTTCCATAGAGGAATATGATGGCAACAAAAACCAGGTCTGTTCTCCTGCCACCTTCTTAGCTAGATGCCAGGATTTTTAACTCTTTCTAATGTCTTCATGAGGAAATAAAACCAACATATAATTTTTATGTGTGTTGCCAGCACTTACTCCATGGGGTATAGAGCTTCCAATCTGGTAATATATTTAAATATAAGGGAGAAAGGAACAGTTCCTACCCCCTCATCCTTCTGATGTCTGTGTTGGGCTCTGTCACCTAGAGTCAGCAGAGTCTTTCCTGAGCTGATTGATTAACCTGTCTTCGTGTGCCCCTGTAATCCCTAGAACTTGTAAAATAACAGAATTGAACTGGCAATGAAGCATTGTGAGTCCTCTCTCTACTAGGCCATACTCCCTCGCAGCTTCAGGATAAACTCCTGAAAAGCACTGCTGCACCTTGCACTGTTTCTAGACTCACAACAGCCACTATCAAAGTGCAAGCATAGTAAATGCTCAATAAAGCAGTTGACTGATAATGAATGAAAAAAAAATCATTAGCCAAAAATGAGGTAAGATTATTAAATAGGTCCATTTAATATAATAGTGACTCAATATATTTGTTGTTGAAGCAGAGAGAAGGTGGGGAGGGCAGGTGTCATTTTAACTCCTTTTGACTAAGTCTTATTCATTTCTTTATGAAAGAATTTGTTGGTCAAGGTCATAAAGATTTCTCAAAATTTTCTCTAGACAGACATGTCCTAAAGGCAGAATCGGTTGCATGATTGCCTCAAAGTATTGATTACTTTACCTGCATTTGGCTTTTCTCTTTATAATGCCACTAAAATAGGCAGTCTTACAGGAGACCTTTAACTCTTCTTGCTTGGGTTCCTACTGAGTTCTTGGCTCCCTTCATTTGACGGGTTGGAGGTAAAGCAAATCATTCCAGTCTGTTTTCTTCTCCCCCCGCCCCCCCCCCCTCTGTCTTTAACATATGACTGGCCTGTACATTTTCTCCCAAATTTACTAACCTAACTGCTGGATGCTTTTGCTTTCTCCCATATAATGGATTGTGTCTCTGAAATCTAACTCTAATCAGTACTTCCTACTTAATAGAGTATTGCCTCATTTACCAAATATCCTTGGGGAATGTGGGTTTATACACAAAATAATTTTTCAAAAAAAATTACAGTTTATCCTTTTACACCTCAAATTTTAAAATTTTATTTGAATCATTCTGAATGGAAATTATTCCAAAAATGTTTCATATCACATTATTTTCTTTCAATGAGTATAATGAATGCAATTGAACTTTTCCAGGTTGGCTTGAGTTCATTATGGTTTGTGTTATTAAATTGTTTTAGTATGTGTAGATGCTTGCCTCTACACAAAATAAGAATGGTAGACTTTAAGAGTTCTGGTGTTAACTTTGTAGTTTTTCCCATCACCTCCTTTATTATCAGACCATGAGTTATCAAGTCTTCATATCGACATTCTGCCTATTTTGAGTAGCCCTTTCTTCTTATTTGTTCCTTCTAATAGCTATTGGTTGAACTATATATAAAGAGGACATAGATTTGGAACTAAGCTTATAGTACTTGTCAGTATATTAAATTCAGAAATAAAGAACATTATGACCTGAGCAATGCACTCAAAGTTCCAGGAAGTTGATAGTACTATCTGAAATCTGACCAAAGGTAATTATTGAACAAATACAGTTTACAGTGCCCCTATAAGAATGCCACATGGTCAATCTTGAGTATGCATTAAACTCAGAGTTCTAGAAAGTTGGGGCTGTTTGTATTTGACTTGGAGAGTATGTATGGAACAAATCCAATATATTGTGCTCTATTATGAATGTTGCATTGTCAGTTTTGAGTAGCTAAAATTTATACCCCCAAATAGTTTAAATCCTGGATTTGATGGAGGCAGCTTAATAAACATACACCATGATAGTGTTTGGAATAAGCTTGGCCTGGTTTCAAAACCTCCGAGCCTCGGTTTCTTCATTAGTTTAAATAGTAATAATAAATCATCTTATAAATTGTTGTGAAGATGAACTAAAGCAAAGTGCTTATAATGTTTCCTCAATAAATTCCATTCTTTCTGCTCCTAAATCTAATCCAATTTACTAGATATCCAAAAACCTGCCTGCTTTCTCAAAATTTTAAAAAATATATAAAAATTGGTATCACATTTAAAATATCAGATGAAAATATTAAAGTGTTATCAATATATATCCCTCTTTTTTTATACAAACTATAAAATTAAGGTTTTAGTCCTTTTTCAGCCTACAGCACTTACATCAGGAGGTAGGCCATTTGGGCTGATGATACCTCTGAAATTCAGAGAAGCATTTCAAAATGCACTATCTATAACTATTATCATGTGTACAGGTTTATATAAAATTTTTTAAGTAATAAACATAAACTTTAATGCATTTGAGAGAACACTAAATCATTTAAAATTTGGTATTTGTAGGAAGTCCTTTATATTATTTTTGTATGAAAAGAGAGTTACCCGTTTCATCTTAGAAAAGTTAATTTCAATCTAAAGCCTCTGTACTTAAGATCGTGTGTTTCTTTCCATGTTTGTAGTGTTTTAGTTCATTGCTTCAGGATATTGATGCAAAAATATAATTAGATCCAATTTAATAGACACTTGCTCAGTTTCTGTTGTTTTCCTAGGTCTGATCTAGGTACTGTCAGGAATATCAAGAAATTGAATGTCAACTGACTCCATCCTCCTATCTTTCCAGAACACTCCCTCTTATACCACTCCAACCCTCCTTTGACCCCAACAGAACCACCAATCTATTAGTACCACCACCTTTTCATGAATTCTCTCAACCTCTCTCAAGGGCAGATGTTTACTCTGCCCTTTTTGCATGGCTTGATTTTATGGTCAGTCATCAAATGACCCCCTTGATACCTTTGTTTCTCTTTTATATATCTACGTATGCTCAGTAAAATTACAACCCTGACTGAATCCAGCTCTCTACCTATGGCTGAAAAGATCTGGAAGAAAACAGTCACACTGATTGATATGACTTTAAGTTCATGATTGCAGCTCTGAAGTGGAGCCATAAAGCTTCCCAACAATCATGTACTTCCTTCGTCTATTGACTCTCATTCTCTTCTGGTGACTATTTCACATGTTCTCTTCTGTCTTCAAACTCCCACATCTCCTGTCCCATGTTCATGGTTATTTATCCTACTCCATTGATAAAATAAAAACTCTTGAAGGATAATTTCCAGTCTGTCACCATCCTATCAATTCATCTAGCAGCATCTACACCCAAATTCTCTCATTTCTGCCAAATTAGTATAGGTAAACTACTCCTGTTTCTTTCTAAAGCCAGTCTCTCCACTGGTTAACCATCCCCTCTTGTCGACCCATGGATATCACTGTAGAAATTCTCCTCAGTCTCTACCACATCATCAAGATCTTCCTCTCTACTTGTTTATTCTAATCAGTGTACACACATGCTGTTATTTCTTCTGTTCTAAAGAAAATTTCTTGGATTTTCTTCCCTTAATAGTCCCTCAACCCCTTGCAGCAAAAGCTCTAGATGGAGTTGTCTACATCATCTATCTACAATTCTTTCCTCTCATCCTCTCTTAAACCAGCCCCAGTCTTTAAGCCCTCCACTCCAAAACAATTCCAGATGAGGTCATACAGATCTCCTCATTACTAAATCCAAAGACAATATTTGGTCATCTTGTTACTTGACCTAGCAACATCATTTGAAACAGTTGAACGCTTCTCCCTCCTTTGCACATTTTCTTCATTTGATTTCTAGGATTCAATACTCTTATTTTTCCTCCCATCTCACTGATTGATCTTGTTCAGGCTCCTAGGTTGATTCTTCCTCTTCTCCCCAACCTCATTTTGGAGTATTTCATGGTTCAGCCTCTTGTCCTTTTCTCTTCATTATCTACATTTACATCACTGGTGCTCACATTTTGTCTCATGGTTTAAATACTGTCTAAATCAGCGGTTCCCAACCTTTTTGGCACAGGCACTGGTTTTGTGGAAGACAATTTTTTCCACAAACCGGTGTGGGGTGGGGGATGGTTTCAGGATGATTCAAGCACATTACATTTATTGTGCACTTTATTTCTACTATTATTACATTGTAATATATAATGAAATAATTATACAACTCACCAGAATGCAGAATCAGTGGGAGCCCTGAGCTTGTTTTCCTGCAACTAGATGGTCCCATCTGGGGGTGATGGGAGACAGTGATACCCGAAATGTGTTGCTATGTCTGGTCTACTCCATAATCTCGTTTTGGTGGCTGTCACTGCAGAAAACCCTGCTTCACAAAGATAGGATGTTGGAAATTGAAGCAGGCTTTACAGTACTTTTATGGCAATCTCAGGTTATTCCGCCTTGACTTTAATCCAGAAGGTATGGAAATTTGAAGTTGTCTCAAACATACTTTTAAGGCCACCATCACTTACGATCTCAAGCAGTTGATCCTCTTCTAGCACAGAGAAAGTCAATTCACCTGGCTTATGCACAGATGGGTCAAGGATCCATTCCTTCCCAGTTCGGAGGTCTTTTGTGGTTGGAAAGTAATGCTCAAACTCTTTTGAAAGCTGAGATAAGTGATCATGCACCAGCTGGGAGAAAGAAGGCCCTGGCTCCATCTCTTTCACAATCTCTGCTAATGTTTGAAATATGTCAAAAATCCCAATGTTCACTAGTCGCCCCCATAATTCCAGTTTGGCTTTGAATGCAGCCACATTATCTGCCGACTTGGACACACTTGTCGTTCTCCCCTGAAGTGACAGATCGAGTTCATTGAGCAGGTTGAATATGTCACACAAGTAAACAAGATTTGTGACCCATTCTGTGTCACTGAAATGCGCTGCCACTGGTGACTGTTTTTTTAAAAGAAATCTCTGGAGCGACTCTCGTAACTCAAAAACTCTGACCAGTGATCTGCCTTTAGAAAGCCGTCTCACTTCTGTGTATAAGAGAAGACGTGTGTGCTCTGCGTCCATCTCCTCACAGAGCTGCGCGAACAGCCATGAGTTAAGGCATGTACTTTAATGTGGTTGATAATTTTAATCACATCCTGCAAAACGTCTTTAAGTTCAGGTGACATTTTTCGGATAGCCAGCATTTCTCTATGGACGACGCAGTGTGTAGACTCACATTCAGAAGCGACCTCTTTGACCCGAGTAGTGAAACCAGAAAGCCGTCCAGTCATGGCAGCCTCTCTGTCCGTGCATATGCCAGCAAAGAATGACCAATTCAGTTTTCCTGACATGTAATCATTCAAAGACTTGAATAGTTTCGCAGCTGTGGCATTGGTTGGCAACAAAAGTGCACATAACATATCCTCATGCACATCCTCCTGAAAAATATATGGCACAAATACAAGCATTACTGCCTTGTCGTCAACATCGGTAGACTTGTCAACCTGAATGGCGTACCACGGTGACTCATTAATCCTCTCTAACAATTGTGCCTCAATATCCTCTGATATTTCACCAATTTGTCTAGTTATGGTGCTAGACGATAGAGAAACATGTGCCACCTTTTGAACTGCAGCCTCTCCTAAAAGTTCACGACAAATGTCCTTAACAGCAGGCAGGATCAACTCTTCACCAATAGTAAAGGGCTTCTTAGCTCTAGCAATGCGGTTAGCCACTAAGGATGATGCTCTCAGTGCAGACACATTTGATGACGTGGTGGCCTTCAATAATTGCTTCCATTCTTCGTGTTCATGTTTTTCTTCTTTTGAAATACTCCAAAGGTTTGTCTTTTAATGCAGGGTGCTTGGTCTCCATGTGGCGAAGCAGTTTTGAAGGTTTCATGGCTTCGTTGGATAGCCAGTCACCACATACTATACAACGCGGGCTTGGAGAATGTGAATCAGCTGTTGCAATGAACCTGTGATTTAAGTAGGACTCCTGGTATTTTCTTTTAAATGCAGCTTTCTTTTTGTTGGCAGTTGTAGAGTCTTCTGCTATCTCAACATTGGATCTTTCCCCCTTTTCAAAGAAGCTCTCTAGCGATGTTTGTTATTTACTCATTTCGGCTAGGGTTAGCTTGTGGGCTTACCAAAACTGTGAATGAGACAAGTGTGCGGTGCGGAGAGGCGTGGATAGAAGTGGTAAGTAAAATAATGGGCAAGCCACACATGGACTAAAATAAGTGTCAGATTCTGACTTAAAGCCTGTCACCAGATGCAGCTGTACAATTGAAGTACATCAACTCCCTTCCCACTATAAAGCCTGCCATCAGATGCAGCTTGTCACTTGCCACTCACTGATAGGGTTTTGATATGTCTCCAAGCAATTGATTTATTATGGTCTCTGTGCAGTCAAACCTCTCTGCTAATGATGATCTGTATTTGCAGCCACTCCCCAGCGCTAGCATCACTGCCTCAGCTCCACCTCAGATCATCAGGCATTAGATTCTCATAAGGAACGTACAACCTACATCCCTTGCACGCACAGTTCACAGTAGGGTTCGTGCTCCTATGAGAATCTAATGCCATGGCTGATCTGACAGGAGGTGGAGCTCAGGCGGTAATGCGAGTGGTGGGGAGCAGCTGTAAATACAGATGAAGCTTCACTCCCTCACCCACTGCTCACCTCCTGCTGTGCAGCCCGGTTCCTAACAGGCCACAGGCCAATAACTGGTCCATGGCCCGGGGGTTGGGGATCCCTGATCTAAATGATAATGAATCCTACATTTTGAAATCTACAGTCTAGACCTCTCTCCTAAACCCATCTGACAACTTCTCTTAGAAGTCTTACAGACATCTCAAATTACACATGTCCTAAAGTGAACTATTTATCTTCTTTCCAAAACCTATTTCACATATTGTTTTTCCCATCTAAGTTCAAGATAACTCCTTTATTCAAGTTGCTTAGGACAAAGAACCTGGAGTTGTCCTTGATTTCCTTTTTTTCTTTCATACTCTTCATCCAATCCATCATGCTATCCTATTGGTCTTATGTTCAAAATTCATCCAGATTCCACTCACTTCCTTCTCCCTCCATTGCTCCCACCCTGATGCAAGCCACCATCAATTCTCCTTATGGTTTATTACAATAACACCTAATTGACCTCCCTTTCAGAAAGACCACTCTACTCAGGAGCCAGAGTGATCCTCTCGAATTATAAATCAGACTGTATCACACATCCTTCAATGTCTCTCTATTTTCTTCAGAGTAAAAACCATTCTTGTAATGGCCTGAGAGCCCCTACATGAGTCAACACCCCCATCTCCCCATCATACACCCCTTATTACTTCTCTAACCTAATTCTTTGCTACTCTTCTCTTCCTCACTGTGTTCCAGTCACACTGGCCTCCTTGCTATTCCTAGAATACACCAGGAATAATTAATCTTCATGTCTATGCACTCTGTCTAAAATTCTACTGTCCACCTTCAGTTTCCAGATATCTGTATTCCTATCTCTCTCACCTTCTTCAAGTCTTTTCTCAACTGCCATCTTTCCAATTAATAAGGCTTACCCTAATCACCCTAGTTAAGTTTGAAATCTTCTGGCATTTCTGATCTATCTTTATTCTGCTCTAATTACATTTTCCATAGCATGTCTCAAAAGTTAAATACTATTTAATGTATTTCATGTGTATGCTAATTATCTCTATGGTTTATTGTATGTGTTCCTTTGCCAGAATATAAGCTCCATAAATGAAGAGAATGTATCCATTTTTCTTACACTGTATCACCAATGTTTAATACAATTCCTAACACAGAGTAAACACTCAATAAATATTTGTTGAATGTTGACTTTCCCTTTTAGGGACCTTATAATTAAAATATCAGGGAACCACATAAAACAAGATGATAAAGCAATAATTCCTCAATTTATAACCATATATTATGTCTCATTATTTTTCAGTCTTATTTAATTTCAGAAATAATACAATCTAAAATGCTAGTCTTAAGAGAAGGTCATATGGACTAAAACAGTTGAACAAACTTTCATGTAGATGATAGAATTTAAATGTGTTTATATGGATAATATTTAGACTGAGGATTCAGATGAAAGAGTGGACAGGGACAGGTAAAAATTATAACACACTATTTAAATATATTCAAAAAGTGATGATATTAAAGGTAGCTATATGTTATAGAAATGTCTTACACTCAGGTTTGCCTTTAAAGGATATTCCATTTATGGACATAGGAATCAGTGTTGCTATTGCTAATGTTAGGTTCTATATTTGATTATCACAAATTTTTGCCACATTTAGATTCCACACTTATCTACTGCATTGGGAAAAATATTTGCTTTCATACTTTAATACCAATTTAAAACCAACTTAAAGTCTAACACAATTTTAGTGACATTTTTGTTTTCATTTTGACATCAATAATCTTTTTATAATTAAATAAAGTTGAAAACTATATTAATTACGGATGTAAGATTCTCCTGTCAAGACTTGGTTGCCTGCATTAGTAGTAGAAAGGGTAGTCTAAATAAAAATAATTAACTGAATATACTAAAACCTAAATGTAGCCATGACTTTCAACTTCTCCCATGCTAAGAAGGAAAGAGCCACATTTGATGATTTCAGAATTCTCCCCTTTCCCTTCTCTGGTGGAAGAATGGCTGAGCACTGCAATGGTCAAATGGAGACAGCAGGAAAGAGAAAAATAAAAGCTCCACAAAGTGGATTAGTTCTTGAATAATTAAAAGTTGAGCAAGCAGCTTTCTCAACCTAATTCTTTAAAAAGGGGAAGGACAAAGAAAACAGTCAGATCAAGTAGACTTTTACATCTTTCCTTCCTCAAGATATTAATAGCTTATTAACACAAGTTTGCATAACTCCATTGCATTAAAAACTTTGTTTCCAAGGTGTTTTAAGTTCAAAATGCAGAAATGCTATTTCTCACTTGACAGAATTTCTGTGAACATACTTAAAATAGATTTTATGGCATAGTTACTGAAGTGAACATATTGGGAAAATATTACCACAGTGTCCTAATTTGAAGGGCAAATATCTATTGATGTCATCTGATATTTGTGAATGAGGCAACTGTCCGTTTTTTAAACTAAATATATCATTTTTACTGTAAAACCCAGTGCTTCCAGTGTTATTATTTCAGAATACAGTCTTTATTTGTTGTGCAGCCTAGGTTTGAATCTAAGCTAAATACAATGAGCTTGAATCTCCAGGATTCCCAAAAGAATTGAACTCATAATGCCTTTAGAAGAGTGTTCTTTATAGACCTGTGTTAGAAAACGTATGTGATGTCTCAACTGAAAAATAGGGATTAAAACTTGAGTTGCATGGCCTACAAATACTTGAATCTGTTTTTTACAGTAATCACAAATTAAAATGGCTGGAATAAGATAAATTGTTAAAGTGAAGTCCTATTTCTGGATGCATAATTTGAAAATCAAAACAAAGTTAATCTTAAAAAGTGTGTGTGGGGGGCTTCCCTGGTAGCGCAGTGGTTGAGAGTCCGCCTGCCGATGCAGGGGACACGGATTCGTGCCCCGGTCCGGGAAGATCCCACATGCCGCGGAGCGGCTGGGCCCGTGAGCCATGGCCGCCGAGCCTGCGCGTCCGGAGCCTGTGCTCCGCAACGGGAGAGGCCACAACAGGGAGAGGCCCACGTACCGCAAAAAAAAAAAAAAAAAAAAAAAAAAAAAAAAAAAAAAATG
Source organism: Kogia breviceps (assembly GCF_026419965.1). Lineage (NCBI taxonomy): Eukaryota > Metazoa > Chordata > Mammalia > Artiodactyla > Physeteridae > Kogia > Kogia breviceps. The sequence goes on along the minus strand of NC_081310.1, from coordinate 141,955,006 downwards.
TGTGTATGAACTCTTTTAGAATTGAATAGTGTGTATATATTTATATATATCAATATATATGTGTATAAATATATGTATATATAACCTTTTTAAAAATCAAACACACTGTGTTTCAGAGGACCAGACAGACCAATCTCAAAAATTGGTTCAAAAATTGGTTAATAAAAATGTGAGCTCTATGGGGAATTCCCTGGCTGTCCAGTGATTAGGCTCCGTGCTTTCACTGCCTAGGGCGTGGGTTTGATCCCTGGTCCGGGAATTAATATCCCGCAAGCCGGTTGGCAAGACCAAAAACAAATTAAAAAAAAAAAGGAAAAGAAGCAAGATGCTTAAAAAAAATGTGGGCTCTACATTTTTAATATAGTAACGTAATAAAGAGGAACAGTAAACAATTTTAATAAGTAACATAATAAAGTAACATAATAAAGAGGAACAATAGACATGGTGTTAAAAAAATTAAATAAATCCCACCTATATTCATTCCCATCTATAAACATCCATTAGGTATTTAAATAAGTCACCTAATCTTTGTGAATGCATGATTCTTCATCCATAAAATGAAAATAATATTGCCTAATATATCTTCCCCATAGGATTATTAAGATAATTAAATTCTTTTACACAGTGGCATAAAGAAGTGTAAGTTAACTTTCCTCATATTAATACATGAATTTTATCTAGAATTTATTAGATACTTATTAAGAGGCTGACACAATACTAAGTGCTTTACAACATGCTATCTAATAATCGGAACAGCCCTTTGAATTAGGCAAGAAATGAGAAAGTGACGTTCAAATATTAAAATGTCTGACTAAGATTACATAGCTAGTTAAGTGACAATACTGAGATTAGGTCATCCTTCCAACCCGTGCTTTTAACTACTATGCTTTAGTACCTCTCCATGTTTAGACTGAACTATAAGTTAAAGATATGCTCTAAGAACTTTTCCTAAAGTCTAAGGTCCATATATTAGTATATATGATAAAGTTCCCTGGCAACCTATTTTTCCAAATGTGTTCTGACTCATAAGCAAATTAAGCAGCTATAAAAACCTCTACAAAAATATTGCTCAGCATAGACTAGTTGTATATGTTTATATATTTACATTATAACATACATATATTTATTTATAAATATGTTTATTATTTACTTCCCATCTGCAAGAGCATTTATTGCAGCTATTATATTGATAAGATATTGAGATATTCTTTCAGCACACTAATTGCTACCTCTTTGCTGTCCTCTTAGGTAGATAAATTTTACAAGTTTATACTAGCCAGCTCATCTCGACATGATTGTTGGTTCCTTTGTTGACAGACACCCTCTGCTTCTATTTGTTTCTAATAATTATAGAAAACAGATATTCAGCACTTTGTGCCAATTACTTTACTTGCTTTATCTCCCTCAATCCTCTCTGCAACTCTCTGATGAAACCATTCATATAATAATCATATTTCAGAGTAGGAAACTAAGACATTGAACATTTAAATGACTTGCCTAGGGTTACCCAAACAGTAAATTGTAAAGCTGGGATTCCATTTTAATCCAATGGACTCTGCTCTGAACAATTTTAAGTTTAACTGTAAACAACATAATATGAGTTGTTTTTTTTTTTTTTAACAAATAATGTGGTAGCATTTTCACCACAGCAGGGAATTCCATTTTCAGCAGAAGATAAAGAGATACACTATAGTCCTTTCTTTAAAATCATACTTTAATTTGCTTCTGCTTCCATGTCTTGGTTTACACATGATTTCAGGAAATATCATCCTAAGGCAGGCACCTGTGGAGATAAGGCATCAGGCACACTGGCTTGTAATGAGCCCAGATTGGTAACTGGGCAAAAAAAGCTAAAGGGGGAAAAGCAAAAGCCTTATACTCCTGTTGGTTGCAGATATCCAAAGTGACTATGAATGCTCAGGGGAAAAGTTGAGGATAGCTAAGGGTTACGTTATTGACTTCCATGCCATTTTGTTAACCTCTAGTTAATAAGGGCAGCTCTAGGTATTATGACCTTTCCAAAAAGGATAATTGCTTTTCTTTTCTTTTTTTTTTAACATCTTTATTTGAGTATAACTGTTTTACAATAGTGTGTTAGTTTCTCCTTTACAACAAAGTGAATCAGTTATACATATACATATGTTCCCATATCTCTTCCCTCTTCTGTCACCCTCCCTCCCACCCTTCTAGGTGGTCACAAAGCACAGAGGTGAACTCCCTGTGCTATGCTGCAGCTTCCCACTAGCTATCTAATTTACATTTGGTAGTGTGTATATGTCCCTGCCACTCTCTCACTTCATCACAGCTTACCCTTCCCCCTCCCCATATCCTCAAGTCCATGCTCTAGTAGGTCTGTGTTTTATTCCTGTCCTACCACTAATCTCTTCATGACATTTTTTTTTTTTTTTTTTAGATTCCATATATATGTGTTAGCATACGGTATTTGTTTTTCTCCTTCTGACTTACTTCACTCTGTATGACAGACTCCAGGTCTATCCACCTCATTACAAATAACTCAGTTTCATTTCTTTTTATGGCTGAGTAATTTTCCATTGTATATATGTGCCACATCTTCTTTATCCATTCATCTGTTGATGGACACTTAGGTTGCTTCCATGTCCTGGCTATCATAAATAGAGCTGCAATAAACATTTTGGTACATGACTCTTTTTGAATTATGGTTTTCTCAGGGTATATGCCCAGTAGTGGGATTGCTGGGTCATATGGTAGTTCTATTTGTAGTTTTTTAAGGAACCTCCATACTGTTCTCCATAGTGGCTGTATCATTTTACATTCCCACCAGCAGTGCAAGAGTGTTCCCTTTTCTCCACACCCTCTCCAGCATTTATTGTTTCTAGAGTTTTTGATGATGACCAATCTGACCGGTGTGAGATGATATCTCATTGTAGTTTTGATTTGCATTTCTCTAATGATTAATGATGTTGAGCAATCTTTCATGTGTTTGTTGGCAATCTGTATATCTTCTTTGGAGAAATGTGTATTTAGTTCTTCTGCCCATTTTTGGATTGGGTTGTTTGTTTTTTTTGTTATTGAGCTGCATGAGTTGCTTATATATTTTGGATATTAATCCTTTGTCAGTTGCTTCATTTGCAAATATTTTCTCCCATTCTGAGGGTTGTCTTTTGGTCTTGTTTATGGTATCCTTTGCTGTGCAAAAGCTTTTAAGTTTCATTAGATCCCATTTGTTTATTTTTGTTTTTATTTCCATTTCTCTAGGAAATGGGTCATTGCTTTTCTCATTCAATTCATATGCAATGGTGCTCCTAAACTTCCTTGGGTTTTTATTAAGAAGACAAAATATTTCAGCAATAATTTTAGGACAGCACAGTTTCTGGTGAATCTTCCCATATAGAGAAGCAGCATGAGAAATGCCTCCACACCATCTTTCACACCCTCACTTTGCTTTGGTGAATGACTTGCTTGGTTTGGTTCTCCTCCTGCTGCTTCTCTGGACCTTGAAATGCTGCGGACATGGTGGTCTAGGTCAACAGAATCTAGGAAGGTGGAGGCTTTTCTTTCTTGATTATCTATCATCAAAAAGTTCAACTAAATCCTACCACAAAGAGTTCCTTATCCTTCTGTCATATATGAAGTACTTGGCAGGACTAGTACTTCATAGACATTATTTTAAACACTTAACAATAGTTTCAAAAATTGAGAGCAAGCAGTACTGCAGGTATATAGGAATGGCTTCATATAGTTGTTTTCCCTTCTAATTTTTGTAGGGCTTACTTCAATCATCCCTCAGTATCTGTGGGAGATTGGTTCCAGAAAATACCAAAATTGGTTGGTTCCCTGCAGATACCAAAATCTGCAGGTGCTCAAGTCCCTTATATAAAATGGCATAGTATTTACATATAACCTATGCACATCCACCTGTATACTTTAAATCATCTCTAGATTATTTATAATACTTAATGAAATGCAAATGCTATGTTAATAGTTACCAGTGTGGAGCAAATTCAAGTTTTGCTTTCTCGAACTTTCTGAGGTTTTTTTGTTTTGTTTTGTTTTTTTTAATATTTTCTACCTGCCCTTTGTTGAATCCATGGATGTGTAACTTGTGGATATGGAGAGCCAACTATATATTTAATTCATTTGTATCAACTGATTGAAGCATCCTCCACATCTTTTACTCCTCTGAATAAAATCCTAATTTATGGATTGGATTTTGGCTTACTGATTTCCAGTAAGAAAAACTTGTGTTTTTCTGTCACATAGCCAACAGCACAGCTGTGACAACAGAAGAGCAGTTCTCCAAGGGCAGTCAGCCAGGCTGACTACCTCAGAGACTCCAAAGAGGACCCCAGGAAAGGTTATTCACCTTGTCACCCTTTCAGGCAGACGTAGAGCTGCACTCTGTGCCAACAAGAAAGAGGTGCACAAAATGTGTTAGAGCTTCTTAATAGTTTGGGAATATCTATCGGTTTTGTGAATTCTCCTTAGGTATCTTTACATTGTACGTGTTCAATCTTCTCAATCTTACAAAATGAAGAGAGTAAAGATTTTATTTTCTGTTTTCTTACATCTGCTGATTTCCCCTTTCTTTTGTAGCAGCACTATAATAACTAAATAATCCCAACTATTTTTATTTCTTTAGATTAGTAAACAGCCAAGGTATATCCTATGCTAAATTGTCCTCAATTTTATATCTAATTTCCAATTATTACTATCATAAAATATTATTTAACACTCATATTTTATTTTTAAAATGTACATATATTATATAACACTAATGTATTATATTAATAAGTTATTATTCTTACATGTGATTACCCATATGGTGTTTACACTGTGTATTTAAGTAATTATTCTTAATATTAAAACTATTGTTTAGTATATTTTATGTACTATTTTCTTAATTTTAGGTGTACAAGAATTTCCAGAAAACATAAAGTGCTGTAAGTGTTTAACAATTATTGAAGCCAGTGTCAATCCCATTTCTAAGTGAGTATGAGTGATTACATTTTATTTATCTTTATATTTCCATTGGATAATAATGTACCAAGATAAAGGAAACTCACATAGTAAATGAATTTTAAATGCTGTATTTAAAATTCAATTTAATAGAATGATGGGAAAGGAATAATCAAATCAGGATAGTTCAATGAAAGATGAGTAAAAGCATTGCTGAGTAACAATGAAGGCCTAGTTGACACAAGATGGCATTACTTTGAAGGAAACCGTGTCATAGTTTTTTGTGGTTCTCAAGCAACATTCCATGGAAGAGCGCCAAAACTAAGAAAACAGTTATTAGTTATGGTCATGCTGGAAAATTAGCATCAAGGTTCTGATGAAAGTTCAAGAGAGTGCAAGTGTATAAGGTGCATGCAAATAGCTGTCATGTGATTCAAGGTGGAAAATGAATTAAGTATGATCAGAAAAAGGGAGTACTGCATTTAGGTACCAGATATCACAGGAAGAGCAAAAAGACAATTCTGTGAGGATAGCCTAATGGAAGACATGGATCGTAAAAATACTGTGATCAGAAATAAGGTATTTGTGTGTCATGATCTGTTAGTAGAGAAATGCCAAGGGAAAGTGAAACCCAGCATATGACCACGTTTCAAATTATGATGTGCCATAGTGATAGGGTGTATTGTGGAATCAAATAGTTCAGGAAACCATGAAGTGAATGGATTGGGTAAGCCCTGAATCTGAATGTTAAAGTCACTTATCTGTGGAAGTGTATGTAAAATCTAGAAAGTCTACTGAAAGTTGTAGTAATATTTGGAAGTGGATGAAATTAATCAGTGGTATTGGGATGCAGATAATGAGTTGCAAAGTAAGACTGGCATTTTAATTATACAAAAACTGACAGGATTTGAGCAAAATCCCTCAGTCCTTTGTCCACATGAAGATGGGGAGCCTGGGAGAAACTGAAGTTCTTAGGAAAGGCATTGAATGAATCTAGTGTTTCCAGAAGAAGACAAAAGGAAGTTTATCAAAGGGAATTTAAAGGGAAATTTTTCACCAATAGGGTTGAGGAGAGGGAGTAGTGAGGATGGTTTCTCTATGGATCATGAGAAGAGGATGTAGGTGAAACTAGAAAAGAAATAGAATGTAAAAGAATGAGGTAGAAGTTTAGATGAGGCTCTTTACAGTGAATTGTTTGTGAAATAACTTGAGGCCTTTAGTAGAAAGTGTGGAACATCAAGGAATAAACTGTTTGAATAAACCATATTCTACCTCAAATATAGAATATGGTGGGGGGAAAAGAAACGTGAAAAGTATTCTCCAAAACACTTAGACCAAAATGCAACTTTCTCATAAAAGAAATAAATATTGCTAACTTATCACAACAGGACTATAGACATGTCTTTCACTTAAGTCATAATCCAGGGCAGATGATGAATTATTTTGATTTCTAGATCTTTAATTCTAATAGCTTGTTGTATTTAGGAATCGTGGTCAGGTCTTTGAGAGTAGAAGTCAGATGATAAATTACATATTTAAAAAGCTTAAAATCTATAGTTTTGTTGGCTATGTCTCTTAATTCCTTTCATATATTTAACTTTTTAAAAGATAAATGAATATAACTGATTTCATCAAAAAATGTCTAAAACTAAAAGCAAGTTTGGGAATTCATTAAAAAATTACTCAAAAAAAGTCAATTTAAATAGTATATCAATTTTAAAGTCAGGGTTTTTTTCTTTTTAAGATATATTGGGTTGGCCAAAAAGTTTGTTTGAGTTTTTCCCTAAGATGTATGGAAAAACCCAAATGAACTTTTTGGCCAACCCAATAATTCACATACAGTAAAATTCACTCTTTTAGGTGTACGGCTCAGTGAATTTTGACAAATGTATATAGTTACGGAATCACCATAATCATCAAGATATATACTATTTCCAGCATCCCCAAAAGTTCCCTCAGCCCAGTCATCCATTGATCTGATTTCTGTCCCCATGGTTTTGTCTTTTCCAAAATATCATATAAATGGTGTCATACTTTGTGTTTTTTTTCTTAACACAGTGATTTTGAGATTTATTCCTGCCATTTCAAGAATTGGTACTACATTCCCATTTATTTCTAGGTAGAATTCCATTGTATGAATATAACACAATTTGTTTATCTATTCCTCAGTTGATAGACTTTTAAGTTGTTTCCAGTTTGGGGCTATTATGAATAAAGTGGGTATAAACCTTTCTGTACAGGTGTTTGTGTAAGCAAGCATCTGTTTTCACTTTTGTTGGGTAAACACCTAGGAGTAGTTTTCTGTGTAGTATGGTACATGTATGCATAACCTTATAAGAAATTTCCAAACTGTTTTCCAAAATAACTATTTCATTGTGCATTCCAACCAGCAATCTGAGTTTCCATTGTTCCTCATTATTGTCAGAATTTGGTACTGTCAGTTTTTTTTTTTTTTCTATTTTAACCAGTCTAGTAGATATAGTATCTCATTGTCATATCTCACTGTAGTTTTAATTTATAGTTGGAATGTCAAATTAGCATCTTTCCTTGTATTTATTTACAATCTGTATTGCTTCTTTGTTAAAAATTCAGATTTTTTGTCATTTATTGACTTGTCTTTTTATTATTGAATTATAAGAATTCTTTATAAATTCTGGCTAAAAATCAGATATTTGTTTGCTCTTATGACTTATCTTTTCACTTCCTAAATAGTGACTTTCAAATATAAAAAGATTTTCATTTTCATGAAGCCCTATTTATAATTTTTTTATAGGAGATAAATTTTTTTCTAGGCGATCATTGCTAAATTCATAGTCATAAAGATTTTCCCCTATGCTTTCCTCTGGAACTTTTGTAGTTTGGGTTTTACACTTAGGTCTATGATCCATTTAAAGTTGATTTTTGTAAATATATATGTAAGGTGTGAGGGTTGTGGTTCTCTTTTTTATTTATTTATTGCATATAGATATCCAACTGTTCCAGTACCATTTGTTGAAAAGATTATCCTTTCTTTATAAAATTATCTGAGTCCCTGTTTTATAAATCAATTGATCATATGTGTTTGGCTCCATTTCTGAATTCTCTATTTTTTATGTTAATCTATATGCCTCTCCTAACACCAGTTTTATTCTACTTAATTACTGTAGCTTTGTAGTAATTCACACAGTCAGGGAATGTGAGCCTTTCAACTTTGTTCTTCTTTATCAAAATTATTTGGGCTCTTCTGTGCCCTTTGCTTTTCCATATAATTTTTATAATCAGCTTGCCCCAAAATGTGGAATTTTGATAAGGATTTATTGAATCTCTAGATCAATTTGGGCAGAATTGACATGTCAAAAATATTGAGTATTCCTTTTTCTGAACATAATATATCTCTATACTTATTTAGATCTTTTAAAAATTTTTATCAATGTTTTGTAGATTTAAGTTTACAAATATTGTACAAGTTTTGTTCATCTTATTCCAAGTATTTCATGTTTTGGGGACAATTACAAATAATTTTTCTATCATAGAAATATAATTGACTATTGTATATTGACCTTATATCCTGAAACTTTATTAGATTCACTTATTAGTACTAGTAAATACTTTGTAGCTTTGTGGGGGAAGGGATGTGATTTTCTATGTAGACTATCATGTTACCTGTGAATAAAGACAGTTTTATTTCATCATTTTCAATCTGTATTTCTTTTATTTATTTATTTAGCCTATTGTTCTGGCTAGGACCTCCTGTATATAATGTTGAATAGAAGAGGTGAAAACAGATATTATTGCCTTGTTCCCAATCTTAGGGAGAAAGCATTCAGACTTTTACCATTATATATGATTGTTACTTATTCTTTTTTTAAAAAAATACATTCCCTTTATCAGGCTGAGGGAATTTAAAATAATACATTTCTCACTTCCTTTTGAGCTTTTACCAGCAGGGCTGTCAAAGTTTAGATTTCTACTTTCAAACTTTTCAAGAAAATCAAGGCTTTCTCTATGATGCTCTTCAACAGTCATGCAATCTCTGACCACTTCCTGGTTCCAAAGCCACTCCACATTTTTTAGGAATTTATTACAGCAGAATCCCAATACCAGATACCAAAATCTGTGTTAGTTTTATAATGCTATGTAAGAAATTACCACATACTTTGTGGCTTAAAAGAACACATATTTACCATCTCTAAGTTTCTGTGGGTCAGAAATCTGGTCATGCTCTAGCTGGGTTCCCTATTTGAGAGTTTCACCAGGCTACCATCAAGGGATCAGTCAAACTGCAGTCTCATCTGGAGGCTCAGCTGGAGAGAAATACATTTTCGAGCTCATTCAGGTTATTGGCAGAATTCATTTTCTTGCTGTTATAAACCTGTGAGCCCCAGCATTTTGCTGTCTGACAGCTAGAGGCCACTTTTGCATCCTAAAGGCTGGTGCAGTTCCCAGCCAAGTGACCCTCTCCATAGGCAGTTCGTAACATAGCATCTTGTTTCTTCGAGGCCAACAGCAGACTAGAGTGAGTATCGTAGCAAGATGGAGTCACAAATGTAATACAGTTATGAGAATGACATCCTATCCTATTTGCCACATTCCATTGATTAGAAGAAAGTCACAAGTCCTACCAATACTCAAGAAGAGAAGATTTTACCAGGGCATGAACTTCTGAAAGCAAAGATTATGGGGTCCGCATTAGAATCTGCCAAATCTTTGAAATTTGTTTTGCTGAGACTTTTTCCTGTCAATAGACGTTGAATTTTGTCAAAGTTTTTCTTAAAAAAATATCTATTGACATGATGATATAAATAAACCCTACCTGGTCATGAAGTATTACACTTTTTATAAATTAATGGCTCTGATTTGATAATACTTTGTAAGGATTTTCCCATCTATATTCATGAGGCATATTAGTCTGAAATTTTTTTTTCCTGTATAGTACTATTCAAATTGCCTATTTTTTCTTGAGTGATTTCTGGTAGTTTGTGTTTTTTAGGAATGTGTACATTTCATATGTTTTCAAACTTATTGGTACCTCATTTTCCATAATATCTTTTATTAGCCCTTTAATATCTATAATATCTCTAGTGATGCTCTCTGTTTCATTCCTGGTATCAATAATTTTTGTCTTCTTTCTTTTTTTACTTGATCAGTTATACCAGGGATTATCAATTTGCTCTATTAAAAAATAGACTTAGGTTTCATTTATTTTTCTTTATAGCTTTTCTATTTATTTTCTTAGATACAGAAATCTACAAAGTAGTTAAGTCATGAAAACCCTGGAATATGAAAGTTATAGTTTTAAGTGTTAGCGTACTAGTTTTAGTTTTAGATGTGAACTTTAGAGTATAGTCTGAATGCCTTAACCAAGTCACTGGTGAAAATTATTACAATAAAATTGAAAATAACAACTTCTCAATGAGAAAGTAAGGACCAACATTTATTGAGAACCTAGCATGTCTCAGGCTTTTAGATTATTTCATTTTCATCTTCACAGCAATTATGAAGTAGATAAATATTATCTACATAACTTTTTACATATGGAAATGCATAAAGATAGTATTTAAATTCCTGGGCTCCTTTTATTATATTTCACAAATCCTGAAGAAACATTTCAATTTTGGTTTAAATTAAAAGATAAAGTTTGAAAAATCTAAACATTCTTAATGCTCAACAATAAGGAAATTGCTAATAAATTATGGTACATCTACTGGATGGTTATAAAGATTATTTACACACACTATTGTAAAACAATTATACTCCAATAAAGATGTTAAAAAAAAAAAAAAAGAAAAAAAAAAAAAAAAGATTATTTATAGGATGACCATATGTCTCTGTTTGCTCAAGCCATCCCAGTTTATACCTCTTGATGTGGCATGATTAATAATAGTTCCCTTTTAACACTCAAAAGTGTCCTAGTTTGAATGATAGATTATGTAGTCACTCAGGTTATACAGCAAAATTGAAAGATAATTACAAAGTAAAAGGAGAAATCATGATAAAAGTTTGCAATGATGTTAAAATAATTAATTTGAAATTAGATCAAAATTAAATACATGAAATGGTAATAATAGTTGTGTTAAGGAGGTGGAATTATGAGCAACATTTTTCTTTTCTCTTTATTTTCTAAATGTCCTCTGATAATGTTAGGTTAATTTTATAACTTTAAGGTTATAAATTAAAATATTTAGATGTATAATATCTTTCCAATTAGAGTAGGAGATTTTACAATGGCTCCTTAATCAAAATTTATAGCACCTATATTTTAATTTGGTTTAACTGTTTTAATGGAGGTCAAATGCCTGTAATATGTTTTCATTAAACTTCTAAAGTAAATGCAATTAGAAAAGAAAAATGTTGAAACAAGGATGTCAGCAGCCAATCTTAATCTGCCTATTCCAACAATAAAATTAGCACTGATAAAAGTACTTAAATTAGTATTCTAGTTAATATTGAAAGATCAGAATAAAAACAATACCAAGGGGCTTCCCTGGTGGCGCAGTGGTTGAGAGTCCGCCTGCCGATGCAGGGGACACGGGTTCGTGCCCCGGTCCGGGAAAATCCCACATGCCGCCGAGCAGCTAGGCTCGTGAGCCATGGCCGCGGAGCCTGTGCTCCTTAACGGGAGAGGCCACGAGAGCGAGAGGCCTGCTACCGCAAACAAACAAACAAACAAAAACAACAACAATACAAAGGAAAAGTAATACAATTGCTCCCGTTTAGTGAGTTCTTAATATGGGGTGGGTAATCATTTACTCATTAGAGCAACTCTGGAAGTGGATATTAGTATGATCATTTTATAAAGAAGGAAACTGAGTCTTACAAAGATTAAGTGATCTGTAAAAGGCATAGAGATAAATAGTTGAAAGAACTGTGATTCAAACTTAGGTCTTCTGACATCAATGCCCACGTGCTCAAGCACTAAACATTTTGGGTGTCTGATTCTAGTGTGCTTTCTTTATTGCAATTTGAATATGCTAATTTAAAAAAAACTTATTGGAGTATAGTTGATTTACAGTTTGTGTTACTTTCAGGTGTACAGCAAAGTGAATCAGTTATACATATACATATATCCCCTCTATTTTTTTTTTAGATACTTTTCCCATATCTGTCATTACAGAGTATTGAGTAGAGTTCCCTGTGCTGTACAGCAGGTTCTTATTAGTTATCTATTTTATATTTAGTAGTGTGTATATGTCAATCCCAATCTCCCAATTTATCCCTCCCCCCACCTTATCCCCTGGTAACCATATAAGTTTGTTTTCTACCTCTGTGACTCTACTTACGTTTTGTAAATAAGTCCATTTGTACCCTTTTTTTAAGTTTCCACATGTAAGCAATATCATGTGATATTTGTCTTTCTGTGTCTGACTTACTTTACTCAGTATGACAATCTCTAGGTCCATCCACGTTGCTGTACATGGCATTATTTTGGGTTTTTTTATGGCTGAGTAATATTCCATTGTATATATGTACCACATCTTCTTTATCCATTCCTCTGTTGATGGACATTTAGGTTGCTTCCATGTCCTGGCTATCGTAAATAGTGCTGAAATGAACATTGGGGTGCATGGATTTTTTCTAATTCTGGTTTTCTCTGGGTATATGCCCAGGAGTGGGATTGCTGGGTCATATGGTAGTTCTATTTTTAGTTTTTTAAGGAACCTCCATACTGTTCTCCATAGTGGCTGTACCAATTTACATTCCCACCAACAGTGTAAGAGAGTTTTCTTTTCTCCACTTATAATTTCAGCCATTAATAAAATGAAAATGTTTCCTTAGAGAGAGAATTATTTACCAGTATATATATTTTAAAATACTTTGAATTTTTTAATAAATCAAATGTCAAATGTGGAAAATCACCAGTTACTTTAGGAATGTGAAAGCCTTTAGGAATGTGAAAACCTTTCATTAGCGTTCCCTTACTCAGTGTAAAATGTTGGATTTCATTGAGTATCTTGGAGGAGGATAAAGACAGCCCATGACTTTCATCTTCATTGAGTTTATCTAGCTTGCTAAGGAATATCTTCTTCCTTGCAGGTCCTTGTATGTTCCTCTGGAAGTTGTGATGTTGACAAGTGGGACCACTATCACTATTAAAGCTAGAAAATCATACCATAAAATTAATAATGAATAAAGTTGAATATCTTTTTAACAGACCTACTGAATATATATTTTCAAATAATACGTTTTCAAAATACAATACTAGATTATTGAGGAGATTTTAAAAATTCCTTGTCCTCAAAGAATGTATAATTTATTCCAGGAATAAAAAATTCCCAAAACTTGTATAAAATATGATTGTTATAAGCATTTTGCTAAATCTATGAATATAACGCTATGGGGAAGGTGAGGAAAAAAGCATTAATTTTGAATCTCAGTACAGAGTAACCATTCAACAAATTCTTATTTAAGTAAATTGAAATAAAAAATACACATGCTATTATACAAGACATACTGTATAAATATACCCTTTAATTCTACATTTTTAGAAAAGAAAGATTCGATATACAATGTCAACACATCTTTGTTTATAAGCAGACTGAAAAAACTATCTTACTTTGTATTCTGGTTTTTTCATATAATTTATTTTTGGCAGTCCAATTTCGCAGTTGGAATCTGTCCAGTGTAGTCAGTTTTTAAATCCTTAGAGAAGTGTTCTATGTAAGAGCCAGATTTTCTTACATCATAAACTTTGCCAGAGAAGCAGCCTAAAGGAATATATTTTTTATCAAAAGAAGTAGTACAATGTAATACCATTTAGTGCATACATGTGTGGAAAAATAAACTAAGGTAAGCTGAGTAGTTCAAACTGTCCCTATAACTAGAAAATTAGTATTTTTAAAGGATTTTTATTTATTAATAGTTACAATGTTAAAATAAATTATTAGATTAAAAGTTTTAACATTCTTCTCATTTTACACGTATTAATCTTCTTTTTTGAAAAGTAATAAATGATTTCTTTTCTCAAATGACTATAGGAACCAAAAGGACATCAAAGTAAGATAGCAGTTAAATTGAATTGTAATCTATTGGACATCTGTGCCATTATCATAAAAACTATTTTACTATCAGGATATGAGCTCTAATGTATTATAAGAATGGAAAAAATAGAGAAAAACAAAGATCTACAATAAATTCTTTTTAATCTTATAGGATAAAGTTCAAACCTTTGCGTCAAGCATTATGTATCCTATAAATCCTGTCCCCTACTGATATTCTCAAATCTTAATTTCTAATACTCTTATACATAAAGTATTCCCTCTAGAACTCATCTTCTCTTTGTCACCCATCTCAGGTGAATTCTTACCTCTACATTATAGAACCCCTCACTCATCCCCTGCCTCCTTTCTCTCTCTTTTCTGTTTTTATGAATCCTACCTCCCTTTGGGAGCAAATTTATGGAAACATCCTCTATGAAGCCAGATACAATCAATCCAACTCCAAATTACAAATTGAACTAAGATATTTGTAGCAAAAATAATCCGTATATGATCAGCGTGTTAAGAATGTATAAAGAATTCCTAACAAATTGATATACAAATATTAATTGTGTTAAGTTTGGGTCCCCCAGCAGAAAAGTTTAGAAAATAATTCAAGCAATATATTTAGAAAATGATCTAAGAAAATACCAGTTAAGGATATGTTATCAAGCTATTTACTAGTATGGACCACTGGACCTTAATCTTTCTGGGAAACAGTTTAAACACATATCACAGAGTTGTTAAGCACAATAAGTGAGGGAACTGAGGTATTTGTACTCCTTCTAGTCATTAGCTGAGACCTATTCATAGGGACATTAATCTCTTGTAACCAGCAATATAACTTAAGTAAACTCTTGTACACCAGAATATATGTTAAAAATAAATAGAATATATAATAGGAATACAAACAAAAAACTAGAAACAGCTGTAATGTTCAATTAGATGGATAATGATAAATAAATAGTGGTATATTCATACAATGGAATACTATGCTATGGTGATCAGACATCTACATCAAAATGAATGAATTTCATTTAACTAATCAGTGAATTATTTAATAATATGAATTATTAAAAGTCTCAGAAAAATATTCATAGTATGATTTGATTTATATAATATTCAAAAACATGTAAAACCGTGTGACTTTTTCTTTTTTTTTTTTAGGGATTTAAATAGGTGTGGTAAAACTTAAAAAGCAGAAAAGTAAATATCATTCAGGAATTTGTGGAGCAAATAGATGTAGTCAGGGAGGGACACCTAGAGGGTGTTAAAGCTACTGGTTCTATTTATTAAATTATACTGTGAGTACATATATACTCTTTTATTTTTTTTTAACATCTTTATTGGAGTATAATTGCTTTACAATGGTGTGCTAGTTTCTGCTTTATGACAAAGTGAATCAGCTATATATATACATATATCCCCGTATCTTTCCCCTCTTGCATCTCCCTCCCACCCTCCCTATCCCACCCCTCTAGGTGGTCACAAAGCACTGAGCTAATCTCCCTGTGATATGCAGCTGCTTTCCACTAGTTATCTATTTTACACTTGGTAGTATATATAAGTCCATGCCACTATGTCACTTCGTCTCAGTTTACCCTTCCCCCTCCCCGTGTCCTCAAGTCCATTTCTATGTCTGCATCTTTATTCCTGTCCTGCCCCTAAGGTTCTTCAGAAACTTTTTTTTTTTTAAGATTCCATATATATGTGTTAGCATACAGTATTTGTTTTACTCTTTCTGACTTACTTCACTCTGTATGACAGACTTTAGTCCATCCACCTCACTACAAATAACTCAATTTCGTTTCTTTTTATGGCTTAGTAATATTCCATTGTACATATGTGCCACATCTTCTTTATCCATTCATCTGTTGATGGACACTTAGGTTGCTTCCATGTCCTAGCTATTATAAATAGAGTTGCAATGAACATTGTGATACATGACTCTTTTTGAATTATGGTTTTCTCAGGGTATATGCCCAGTACTGGGATTGCTGGGTCATATGGTAATTCTATTTTTAGTATTTTAAGGAACCTCCATACTATTCTCCATAGTGGCTGTATCAATTTACATTCCCACCAACAGTGAAACAGAGTTCCTTTTTCTCCAGCATTTATTGTTTGTAGATTTTTTGGTGATGGCCATTCTGACTGGTGTGAGGTGATACCTCATTGTAGTTTTGATTTTCATTTCTCTAATGATTAGTGATGTTTAGCATTCTTTCGTGTGTTTGTTGGCAATCTGTACATCTTCTTTGGAGAAATGTCTATTTAGGTCTTCCACCCTTTTTGGATTGGGTTGCTTGTTTTTTTGATACTGAGTTGCATGAGCTGCTTGTAAATTTTGGAGGTTAATCCTTTGTCAGTTGCTTCATTTGCAAATATTTTCTCCCATTCTGAGGGTTGTCTTTTCATCTTGTTTATGGTTTCCTTTGCTGTGCAAAAGCTTTTAAGTTTCATTAGATCCCATTTGTTTATTTTTGTTTTTATTTCCATTTCTCCAGGAGGTGGGTCAAAAAGGATCTTACTGTGATTTATGTCATAGAGTGTTCTGCTATACTCTTTTATATACATAAAACATTTCATAACCAAAGATTGGTCAGAGGAAGAGAAACCGTGCAATGAAACTCAGATATAGTGTTCCAGAAGTAGGGGGACGAGCAGGAATGGTATATTAGAAGTCCAGAAGGAGAGAACAATCAGTGATGGCAACTGTTGCTAGGCAGTGTGGGTTAAGAAATGAAATGAAGTTAATGGAATTAGGACTTAAGAGCCTTTGGTGAGTGCAGTTTCAGTAATAGAGTTAGGGTAGATGCCAGAAAACAATAGCTTGAGGAGTAAAGTAAAAAGTAGTGAGTAGAGGCAGCTCTTTAAATAATTTTGTCAGTAAATTCAAGGAAGGAGATAGGTTGGAATTTTAGGGGAAGGCAGATTTGAATAGTATTTAGAAGTATTTTGTGAAAGAACATGGTCTTGTCTAAAGCCTAGATAAAGACATTAAAATTTTTAAGTAGAAATTTAATTATTTAAAAAAAATATCCTTTTAAGAAAAATCCTGGAGTTAAATTTTTTGGTAAAACTGATTTAAACATTTCAAATAATTGTTTTATCTAACTAGTAAGATTTTCCCATAGGATATTTTCTCAACTCTTTTATTGCTTCTTAAAGACTTTAGGATTCGGTTTAATTACTGTGACAATGTTCTTATTCAATGCATATGAATTAGATCAATTTGAATTATAATGTACATGTATGTTGGGCCTGCATTAAATAAATTATCAGTTAAAGGGACAAAAATACTCCTTCCCTTTTCGTGTTGGGCAGCTTTAGTCATCATTGTCACAAACTGTAGACAAATTTTAATGATTAACTGAATGAGTAGATAACATCGCCTGACTATATATGTGAATATGCTATTGAGAAAGAACTTTAAATTTAAAATTACAAAACATGTCATACAACTTGAGATTTCCATAAAAATATCTCACTGGTGTGCATAAGGTTAGGGCAACAGTAAGAAATTATGTCTCTGACTTTGGCAATGACATAAATCTCAGCATAGGAAAGCAGTGTGGAGGTGGGTGAATGCCAATTTATTTAAATAACAGGCAAAAATTTCAAGTGTAACAACATGCTCAGTAAATTCTTCCATTACTGTGATACCAAAGGAGAGTTGAAAATGTATTACACTTCTATTTTTTCTCCTTAGAGATATATATTTTTGTTCTGTTTCTATGGCAACATCTATGCAATGACTAAACCTTTAACTCCTTTCTAGACTCCCTGATGGCTTCACACAGCTTCTAAACCTGACCCAGCTCTACCTGAATGATGCCTTTCTTGAATTTCTTCCAGCCAATTTTGGAAGGTAAGAATAAGAAGTTTAAACGATACAATTTTCTTTCACTTTAAGTAAGTGCTGTACCAACACCAGTAGGTGAGGCTTCAAAAGTGACCATTGGAATTAAAGACACCCTCATTCTTGTCCAGTAAATGAGACCATGTCAATTAATGAAACATTTTGCAAAAAATAAAATTAGCTCTTTACATGTCATTAATAATCAAATTCCAGATGAATTAAAGAGTTAAATATAAAAAAATAAAATCAGAAATGATCTGGAAAAATATGCACATGAATATTTTTGACTCTTGGGTTGGAAAATACCTTTATAGCATAGAAACAAAATAAAATATCATAAATGGATAGATTTGAATTCATAAAATTCTTTTAAAATAAAATAATATTAGAAAATATTTTTTAAATTAAGGTAAAACAATAAATAGGAAAATATTTCCACCAAATATGGAAAGTAAATTATGTCCTTAACTTATAAAGAATTCTTACAAATGAATATGAAGTTAAAGTTCTCATTAGAAAAAAATGGGTAAATGACACATACTGGCAGTTCATAATAAATGTACAAATTGGCAACACAAAAAATGTTTATCATCATAAATAATAAAAATAGTACAAATTAATATGAAAACAAAGGGCCTTTGTGCTCTAGCATGTTATAAAAAGTGTAAAGCTGTTTATAGACTATGAGGAAAGACATAACCTCACACTGCTGATGAAACTGCAGAATGTTATATACTCCTTGCAGGGCAGTGTGCTTTAAAAGATTTGAAAATATTTACAACAACTGCCTTTGTAATTCATTTCTAGAAATGCATCATATCATCATGTGTCACACTAGGATTTATGGACAAGGATGTTTATCATTATTTACAATATGAAAAATATGGAAGCACACATCCATCTAGGAGATTGGTTGAATATATTGTGGTACATCCCTATGACAATACCATGTAGCAATTAATAATCTTGCCTAGAGGAATATCTTTTAATTCTTATGATGTTATGTTCAAAGCATATCATGTTTTCCATACTAATATGAATGTACATGAAATAAAAGACTATTTCCTTGGAAGTGAAATTATGGATGATTTTTATTTTCATCTTTATATTTTCAATGTTTTCTAGATGTTCTAAGTGAACTTTTTCCTTTCAGTTTTATTGAGATATAATTGACACATAGCACTATGAGTTTAAGGTATATAACATAGTAATGACAAATTTATTACAAAATGATTAGGACAATAAATTTCATTAACATCCATTACCTCATATAATTACAAATAAAAAGTTTTTTACCTTGTGATGAGAATTTTTAGAATTTACTCTCTTAGGAGCTTTCAAATACACCATGTGCCATACAGCAGTGTTAACTCTAGTAATACTGTTGTGCATTATGTCCCCAGTATTTATTTATCCTATAACTGTAAAGTTGTATTATTTGACTACCTTCATCCAGTTCTCCCCACCCCATCTTCTAGTAACCACAAATCTGATCTCTTTTTCTATGAGGTTTTTTTTTCTTTTTAGATTTCACATGTAAGTGAGATAATGCAGTATTTGTCTTTCTCTGCCCAACTTATTTCACTCAGCATAATGCCCTCAAGGTCCGTCCATGTTGTTGCAAATGACAGGACTTTCTTCTTTTTTATGGCTTTATATATATATATATATATATATATATATATATATATATATATATATATATACACATATACATATATATACACACACACATGCATACATATATATGCACACATTTTCTTTATCCATTTTTCTGTCAATGGAAACTTTGTCTCCATGTCTTGGCTATTTTAAATATAAAAGATATATCTTGAAAGTTAAGACATTTTAAGTTTATTGTTAACTGCATTTTCCTAAATGATCATCTTTAAAATTGTTCAAATAACTGACTGAGTATAACGACACCAATCTGTTGGCAGAAGCTAATATATGACACTAAGAAGAACCCAGTGGAACAATGAAGTCCCTTAACAGGTAGCAGCCTCCATTTGCATACAGAAATCACCTCGAAAGATTTTTCCAAATTCCCTTACTTTTGTAGATCATGATTTCACAATACCTACGAACACCATACACTTGGACAGTTCTGAAAATTCACAGATATTCAAAAGAGCATTTGCCTAGCTTATAAATGAATTGATACTTCACCATTCGTCCACATAAAGTAGGTTTTCTTTCTGGTACTGATGACAACACTACAAATATACCTTTGGTTTATTAAATCAGGAAATGTTTATCTCCCTAAGACACACTTTTTTGTCTTGCATTTTGTCAGTTCTGTTTTACTAGTCCTAATATAGGGGAAGAAATTTGGGCAAACAGATAACATAATACCAAAACCCAAACCACTTAGAAATTAGAATTCAATTTTATGTGAATTGTCTGCCAAAAAAATGCTCTATTTTATTATTGTAATCTAAAAAGCTCTATAACTTTCAACTGGATAATTTAACAAAAGAATGTTTTAAGATACTTTCCAAAACCTGAGATTTAGTGCCCCTAAAGGTCAAACTAAGTCATAAAATATTATTACAATAGTACAAATATTAAGAAGATTTGAGATATATAAACGTTTAAGAAACTTCTTTTACTAGTGATATACCCATGCTCTAAAGAACTAAATCACTTTATTTCAAATAAAGATTGAGTTATAAGATTAAAATTAAATTGGAAATTTGGTAGAATTCAAAACAAAAAGGAAAGGAGAAGGGAACTAGTTGAATATCTAAAAGCACAGTAAATATGGGACCTTGTAGGTGAATTGTATGGTTCAAATAGTGAAATATTCCCACATCACTAAGGATGTGGATAATTCAATTAATATTTGTCCTAAAGTAGCCTCAACTGAGTACATTTTAAAGCTCAGTATAGGCATTAGTAACAATAGCATGTCCCAGATTGCAAACACTAACAAATACTTAAATATGAAATGCATTTCTAATTACAAATGTTATGCAAGCAACAGAAACTGTGAACACTTCTCATCCCCTTCACAAGATTATCCCAACTCCAGTACTGTCATAGGATAGATGATACTATACAATTTTAAATGTGCATCCACTTGAAGTGTTCAGATGTTAATCTCAGAGTCAATTAAATGTGGTATATTATAGCACTTTTTCCATTTTTCAATTAAAGATAATAGTAATAACCTAACACATACTAAAACTTATGGTGTGCCAGGCAGTATGCTTTACATGTGTGACATCATTTAATATTCAAAACCCTATAAATTTTGTACTATTATCACATACTCATTATAGATGAGGAAATGGGAGTTATAAGGAGTTAATTAATTTGCCCAGTGTCACACAGCAAAAAACAGATAGGATATGAAAGAGTGAATTTTACCCAGATCTGTCTGACCACAAAGCTTAAGCTTTTAACCACTATGCTATATTATTTGCTTTACAAATTCATTTATTGTCTCTTGAGGGGAAGTATCACCATGTTTCAGTGAATGCAGCATCTAGTATTTAGTAGATATTCAATAATCTGTTGAATGCATACAATCAAACAACAGTGAATATAATTTTATAAAACATAGGAGATTTAGATGACTTGGTCTCAATGATATCTTTGAAAGAACTTTATTTTAGGGAAGGGATATTTGTTATTCTCCAATGTTGATGCAACCCTACTCATAACCAATTTGCATAATTCTTAAAAATCTGTAACCTTGGTATGTAATGTTTGGACATAGTTGTTTGGATAGTAAAGTAACAGTTTACTTTACCATAAGAATATTGTTTTATAGAGAAATATTAAGAAGCAATTTTTAAATTAATTTCTACAGACTTGCCAAATTGCGGATATTGGAGTTAAGAGAAAATCACTTGAAAACTCTACCAAAGTAAGTGACTGAGTATTTTCTAAATTTGAATTGTGATTTTTCACTAGTGGGAAAAAGACAGCTCTTTTTATCTTGGCTATGCCTTGTCATTATGATTGAGTTAATTTTTCTACAAATTTTTTCTAGAGGCTAAAAAGTACAGTGTATTATAGGAGATTCATATTAAGAATGTATCTGCTTTATAAAATTGTGTAATTACAAGTAAAGGTGGGAAGAGTCCATTCAAAATTCTTCTCATAGCTGAACATACACACCAGGAAGTTACTGCATTGAAACTTAAGAAACTGACATTTTTTATAGCCCCCAAACAATCAACCTTTTCAAAAGGTTCAAATTAATAGAATGCTTAACATTTCAAGTTAATTTATGGTTTGAGATAAATTTCAGTTTTTAAATCAAAAATATACAAAAATATTTCATAAAAATGATTAAAATGTTTCTAGAGATCCTAAAATGATTTGGCAGAAAATTTATATTTATACATTCTTTCAAACTGTACCTTTTTAATAGTCTGTTTAAAATCTGGTTTACATAAAAATACAGAATATTTTTATGTAAAAACTAATCTCCAACATTTTATTCAATGTTTAGTTTAATAAAATTGTTTCATCCTGCTTTGCCTTATTTATGTCTAATGATAGAATTTTGTGCTGTACAGAAAAAAATATCTTTGAAAGTCAAAAATTATTTAAAGTGGGGATTTTTTTACTCAAATAAATAATTATGACTTGTATATGTTACAGTTAAAATATTGAAAGTACGATGTTGCTATTTTAACCCTCCTGCAGTATTGCTGAAAAATATTGAGTACAGTGATTAATTTTTGAAACATATCAGCAGGATTTAGAGACCTTTCATCTGCTGAACCAAAACTTAATTTTATTTTTTTCTTTTTATATTCCTTCTCTAAGCAAACTACACGGAATTTCATTGATTTTTTTTCCGCCAGTATATCAATACAATACTCTCAAGTACATTTTGTTACATACATATGTATGAAAATTCTGTCAGGGCAATATAAAGCTTTCAATAATTATACGGATTTAATTTAAATATATACATAGAGATAAAACATCTATTCATTCCTCCATAAGTGGAAGACAAGGAGAGAACATGGAAAGGAGGAATGTCACCATATCTGGATACCCTGCACTTTTGAGTGGTCTTTCTCTAAGCCAAAGCACTATGCATAGTCTTGGAAGGCACCTCTTCCACGTTGGGGGCACAAACATAAATGCGAATATGGTTGAAAGTGTTACTTGTTCAGCATTAATCTACTGCAAATGCATTTCCATCCCCCATGTTTTAAATGTCTACATTTAAAGTAGAGTGGAAACAAGGCTAATTACACACTAAACTACTGTGAAAGAGCAATTGTCTCCTTCACCTAAACATGAACATTTGGGTCAAAGAGAAAATATTGATGGTGTGGAGGAGAATCCTTTCCCCTCTGCTCTTAAATAACAGTTTTGATATGAAATAAAAAATAAATCTGACACAGGTTGTCAGGTTTTTAAAATATGTAGTTTTAAAATATAAATTTTAAATATAAAGCCTGACCATAGATGGGTAATATGGACTTTATATGAGATAGATGTGTGAACAGTTCAGAGTAATGAGTAACAATTGGTGCATGGGTATTCTGTAGGCTGTGAGACAGTGGCCCAGTATGAAACAGAATTCAAATAAGTAGAATAATATGCATTTAACTTTGTTTGGCATTTTAAAAGAAACTTGTAAAGATGTGTGGAAATGACATGGGGTCTCCTTGGTAGACTGTTATATTTGTACAATTTGTATAGCTGTTATAGTTTTTACATTTTAAAAAATCTGCAAAATTATTTTCAATCTAGTATGCTTATTTTTTACCTTATAGACAGAAATCAAAAGAACCAAGGACATGTATAATATATGGTGAACTTTATCCTAGTTTTGATGTCTATAAAAATGAGATTGCAGAAAGTTCTGTCGTGAGTAAAGATAAACTCTGTTTTTACTATGTATTATACGTAGTACCTTCTGATCACCAATCTAGACCTGTAATAGAGAGATATATGAGAGCTTTCTACTATCCTTTATTTTTACACTTCTACTGAAAATAAAGGAAGAAAGATAGTTTTAGGAAAAACAATTTTAGCTTTTTAATAATTACTCCAAGAAGAGATAGCTCATGATTTCCTCCTGGACACAAACAAGATGTCAAATCTTTAGTGGGTCCTCAGTGATTTTCTCTTCTTTTTGTCTTCTGTCTTAAAGTCTAAATGCCTGGCAAGCTATGAAAAATGTAAAAATGTGAAGAATTATGATATAACATACATTTAAATGTTTGTTTTTAAAGTAAACTGATAGAGACATTTTGATATGTGCAGATTCTAGGACAAATTCTTTCTGTTATTAAATAGAATTTAGTATTATCAATTTTTTCACACTGTTCCTTTCCTAAGGTACACATTTGCTTAAAACTCATTGACACAGTCATTCTTGATTGTGTGTAATAATTGAGGACATTGAATATCTGGAAAAAACTAAATAACAAAAAAGAAAAATCTTTAACTTCTATGATAAAATTTGTCCTCATAGCAGAATTAGCCTCTTAATTAATTTTGAAGGGTAGTCCAAAAATGAATTTGTTCCCATTTTGGAGCTTTTGCACTAACTGTTTCTCTCTGGAATTCTCTTACCTCAAATCTTTTCAGGCCAGAGCTTCCTTAGGATTCCTATCTTTCTTCAAATGGTGCCTCCTTGGAGGCTTTCCCCAATCACATCATATAAGGTTGCTCCCCCTTAGCCTTTATACCATTTCACTCTTCCATTTGATTTTTCACACTATGGTTCTCTAAATTGTATTGACTTTTTGTTTGCTTGGAGATGATCTCCTCAGGAGAACATTAAGTTCTGTTCAGAAAAGGAATTTTTTTCTGTTTTGTCACTGCTGAATCTCCTGTGCCTAAAGCAGTGCCCAGAATATAGGGGAGCACTCAGTAAATAAACAAGAACGCTGATATATTGATTCACAATGAGAAATATCTGTCATGTGACCTGGACATTTTGTGTCACTTGATTTTTTTCCCATAGAAAATTATATAGGATACAAAATATTAAAATAAGATGAGTCTTTGGTGAGCATCATAAAGGCAAAAAAGAATAAATGGTTAGTGGATTCTCAATGGCTGATAGCTGAGCCTTGAATTTTAAACCTACACACACATATACACACACACACACACACACTCTCTCTCTCTCTCTCTCTCTCTCTCTCTCTCTCTCTCTCTCTCTCTCTCTCTCTCTCTTTCTCTCTCTCTCTCTCTCTCTCTCTCCTTCAGGTGGTTTCAAGTTACATATAATAACCAAGTCATGACAAGGGAAGAAAATAATTTCAAATTAAGGCAATTAATATTTATAACAACTAAAGAAAATCCAAAAGTAGTGTGACTTATTTCTTTGACTTTGTCTTTAAAAAGTGATACATTTAGTTAAGAAACATATGTCAAGATAAAAATAAAGTGATAAGAAAATATTTTAAAATGAAATTGAGGAACCATTTCCATGGAAGTAATGTAACAGCATACAAATGGTTAGTAATAATGGTGGGTTTTATCATTAAATAAAAAATTTTCCATTTTTATGAGAATTTTTCTAAAACCTTAAAGTTAAGATATGGCCTGTCCATTGATAACATTTTGACAGTGACTTTGTTTCAAATTGAGCCAAAATATGATGCTGTGTAAATATGTCTGTGATAATTATAAAAATATGAAATAATATGAAGAAAGGAAACACAGATTAAGCTAATATTAATGTTTATATTTGCCCTGCCACCTGGGAACACAAGGCATGAAATGTGATTCCTTGATCTGCTGTCATAATAGAATGACTAAGAGAGGAATATTTCAAACATGTTGCAGTGGAATTGCTGGGGAAATATCAATAAGTAAGTAAACCCTGGTGAACAAATCCAAAAAGGGAAAAATGGATGAACTTGGTGGATAAGGAACTCTAAGAGTTGTTAGAAGAAGGGATTCAATTAGAGAAATGATAAGTCTGAAGTAGCAATGACTTCTTTTAGATCCTAGACTCTTTGTGAAGCTGGAAAAAGCTATGGAATCCAGAAACATATTAATTGTAAAATCCGAATTGTCTCTATTTCCAATATATTCATAGCTCATTGTGAGTTTTCACATTTTTATTTTCACCCAGATGTAGATTTCACTTTTTATGTAAAATAAGCCATGTCAAAATACCTAGTATACTATGACAGAGCACCAAAAAGAGGGCCCTCTCAATTTTAAAGAACCAAATTTGTTGAGTGGATTATTTTAATCATATAACTGTTTCTAGTATATTCACTCAAAAGATAACATTTTATTGAGCAAATTTTCTTTGGGGTTATTAATAGAATTCTATTTCACTATCATTTACGACAATTTTTGGACTCTCCATAGAAAAAAAATCATTAAGTAATAATTGAAAGGAAAACTTTCCAAGTATAAGCATGAATGATACTTTGAAACTACTAGGCTATGTAGGCTTGAAAACTAGTAAATGATGTATCTATTATTTACATGATTTTATTCCTTGAGCTTCATTGTTTTTATTGTGTTCCCCCCTACCCAAAGACGAAGGTTCAGAAACTCTACAGTATTCCCCCTCTGTGAATGTCTAAAGACACACACACAACACACATATATTCACAGAAGGCGCAGAAGCATAGTACATTATCTGGAAATACTCTAAGAAAAAGATCCCCTTGAATTATGAATATAAATTGAAACCAGAGGTACATTAAAGCACTGTTAATGAGAGACACTAGATCATGAAAGTTAAGAAAAGACAGAGGGGATGTTTCAGACTGAAGAAGACTAAAGAGGCATTATAACTAAAAGCAGTGTTTCTGAATTGTTTTTTCTGCTATTAAAAAAAATTATTGGGATACCTGGCAAAACTTGCAAAACTTGGGTAAGGTCTGATGATTAGATGGTAGCAATGTGTCAATGTTAATTTCCTAATTTGGAAGGTTGCTTTGGTTTGGTAGGAGAATGTTCTTGTTTGTAAGAAATACACACTAAAGTACTGGGGAATGATGGGGCACCAGGTTTGCAATTTACCATCAAGTAGTTCAGAAAAGTTATTTGTATAGTACTTTGAAGCTTTTTATAATTTTTTGCATTGTTTCAACATAAAAACTTTTTTTTTTTTTTTTTTTTTTTTTTTTTTTTTTGCGGTATGCGGGCCTCTCACTGTTGTGGCCTCTCCCGTTGCGGAGCACAGGCTCCGGACGCGCAGGCCTAGCGGCCATGGCTCACGGGCTTAGTTGCTCCGCGGCATGTGGGATCTTCCCGGACCAGGGCACGAACCCGTGTCTCCTGCATCGGCAGGCGGATTCTCAACCACTGCGCCACCAGGGAAGCCCAAAAACATTTTTAAAAGCTATTTTCATACAAAAATTCTTTAAAAATTAAAAAAGAAACACTATTAACATGAGAAAATTATCAGCTTTATGTCTAAAATAGACATAAAAATAGAGGGTCCGGGGAGAGTATGTATTTATGTACTAAGATGCTTAACTATTTATAAAATGAGAATTTCAGTGATAGAGGTTTTATATATGTGAATAATATATATATTGTGGATATTTTCCTAACCTGAATGGCAATAAATACTCCATATTCATAATTTCCACTCAAATTTCTGTTTAGTTGCAAATAACATGTTTTTAGTTTTCATATAAATTCATTTATATTTTTTTAAAAAGATTACTCTTTAGGCAGCCTTACAAAAATATAATGTGTTTGTCATGTTTTCTTTTTTAAAACCTCTCTTCCTTTATTATCTATTTTCCTACCAATTATCATTGTCAGCATAATGAAGAAAAAGTTATAAAATAATATGTATTCTGAACTGGACAGGTGTGACTAAGTCATTTTCTATTCTCATTTCAGTGTCCTATTAATGAATTTATCTCATTTGGCATTACTGTACTGGTTACTACAATGAAATACATCAATAGTTTCCTTAGTGCTATTCTAACAAAAAATTCCTTTGTCAGGCACAGCTTACAGAATAGCTTTTTGATGTTTCTATTAACTTTTTGTGACTGTAATACATAATTGGGTACAATGTGTTTTTATAATGAAATTACCTTATGCTTTTACGAATGAATATCAATTTACAAGGTATGGTGTTTTGTTACACCCATGGTACCCTCCCGTCCTGGGTTTTCTTTATCGAAGGTGATAATGTGACAAGCTAGCTAATCAAGGGTAACCATATTAGTGCCCTCTGGCTTTAGAGAATTGCACTTAGAACTAGGATTTTTTTTTTTTAATTCTTCTCACAGGGTCTTATATTTTAAATTCAAATGAAATAAGTGATAATTATGACATGTTATATTTAAAAGCGTTCAACAAATTATAATGCATTCTAACAATATAATTATTAGATTCCCTTCTAAAATATCAAACATATGCTTTCCAACGATTCACAAGAGTGTGAGCTCACTAACATGTGAGCTAATTATATTTCTTTTTAACCTTGTATTTTCAACATAAAATTAAGATTGAGAGTATTATGGTTAGCTAAGGTTGTGTCGAGTCCAGTGAGGAGTTAGGAGGAGGGCACAAAAACCACATAAAACCATGGGATCAAATTGCTCTTTTCAGAATACTTCAATCAATAGCCACTCTGATCCCTGATGATTAAATTTACCAAAAGATGAAAATGGCCTGGTGTAATAGCGAGGTTGAAAGTGCTATGACTTCAGTTTCATAAGATCTCAAGGCTGTCTCTCATGGAACAATTAGCCTATACTTAGTTCTATTTCACCTAAGAAGAGCCAGAATGTACTTGAATGAGGATATACTTTGCAGTCAGACAAACCTGGACTTGTATTCAGGCCCTTGCTTCTTGTTTATGAATTATTTAACTTCTTTGAACTTCAGTGTCTTTATTTTAAAAGAATATTGGGTGGTCATTGCCTTCTTTAAATTGTGAAATATATTTTACATAATAGTTGATGAAAATGAGTCATGATTATTTAGAACTAGAAAAGCATTTAAACAACAGTGTGTTCTATGGTACTTAGACAACTTAAGAGCATTCAAGGAAAGATTAGCATAAATGACACGGAAAGACAACCCTAAGAATGGGAGAAAATATTTGCAAATGAAGCTACTAATCAATTCTTAAAGACTATTTTTTTTTTCTTTTTAAGGTTTGTAGTTTCTTGGGGTGAATTGAACTCAGCTAGTAAAAAACATGATAAAAAATAAATAAAAACTCTCCACAAGAACTGAGAGGAACATATTCAACATTTGCAGATTTGAAAATTCAAACAATTAAATGTGGATGATTGCTCTCCCCTTTATGAAAAAATGCAATATCTTTACTAAAGATACAATATATTCTGAACTTTACATTAGTGTTGATCTTGGTCTCAGAGTCTTGTGAAAATATACAAAGACACAAAGGACCTAGCTAACAGACTACTCCTGTGATCACAGGTACAGTGAATTGCACACATTTACTTGATTTCAAATTCCATATTCCAATAGCCAAATCTCAAATGGAATATTCGCCACATATCAAAATTGAAATCACCTTCAACTCTCTTCTCCACTCACCACTCCAAGAAAAACCAAATTGAACCAAACCAAACCAAACAGAAATCCCAGGCGACAGTACCATCCACCTAATTATAGAAATTAGAAATCTCAATTCTATTTTCCTCTCCTGCTACCCCCAAATCCACTGTCCATCAACTTATGCCACATCTAAACACTCTTCTCTACCTTCTGTCATTGCCCTACTTGAGGTCTTTAATATTACCTGTCTTAGCCTACAGTAACTCCTCATTCTTCCTATCTCCTCCATTGGAATCCATCTCCTTATTCTTCTCAGAGTTTTCTTACTAAAATACACCATGACACATGTCAATGTAAAAATTCACAATGAGGGACTTCCCTGGTGGCGCAGTGGTTGAGAGTCCGCCTACTGATGCAGGAGACGCGGGTTCGTGCCCCGGTCCGGGAGGATCCCACGTGCCGCAGAGTGGCTGGGCCCGTGAGCCATGGTCACTGAGCCTGCGCGTTTGGAACCTGTGCTCCGCAATGGGAGAGACCACAACAGTGAGAGGCCTGTGTACCACACACACAAAAAAACAAACAACAACAACAAAAACTCACAATGACTGCCCACAGCTTGCAGAACACAAACATGTCAAGACACTTCACAGCTTAGAGTCAACATTTCCAGTGTCATTATCTTTCAACCTTCACCATCCAACAGGGTCTCTCTGCTATATACAGTATACAATGCACCTTTGTATCTCCAGGCATTTCTCTTAGAACCTTCCCTTTTTCTCTCTGAAAAACTCTAAATCATCCCTTAATTTTCCCATCACTTTTGCTGTGAAATTAGCCATGGATTCTGCATTCAGAGTGGTAGCTTAGAAACTCTGCTAGAGTTTTTTCAAGGCAGAGTTTCACAGGAATTTTGATCTGATTATAGTTTGACTCAGGAATCTAATAAGCTTCATTTTGTGAGAGATTTTTTTGTCATCTTGACTATGTTATTTGAAGCTCCAACCCCAAATTCCAACTCTCAAGGAAGCAACTGCTGAGCAGCATGCTTTTTTCTTTCCAATTACTAATTTGGGGATGGAACAGTTTCAGCAACAGTGGACACTCAAGAGGAAATGGTGAATTGATTTTCACTAGGGTCCTTCTCTGGTATTTTAGAAAGTGCATGAAAAAACTAATCGTTAGGAGATATGTTTTATTCCAGTATTTGAAAAGTTTTCCCTGCCACCTGTTTTGATTTTCACTTTTAAAAGACTCTTGATGAGTAAACAACAAACTATTACTGATAATTGGCTCAATAGGACACATGAAAACAAGTGAAATATATCTAACTCTCCATAGATTTTCTGCTTTCTTCGTGCCCCCACTCTTCTCTCTACTCAAGGCAGGGTTAATTCAGGTCTTTCCATATGCAAAATACATCCTAAGAAAGCTTGATTTCCTGCTAAACAGACGAAAGAGAAATATTTCTAAGTTGCTCTAGTTTTCCACAGTTTCTGTGACATTTAAGATCAATACTTGAGCAATATTAAAAATAAACATTCACCTAAGATATTAACTTCATGACATTAATTTCCTTGGATGTATATTTTGCACTTCCTTTTAGTAATATGAGATTTTAGTTTGCCCTTTTATGACTTTAAAAAACTGTGAATTCTTCCTTGTCAAACTTACTATTCCATTATGTTTAGTTTTACATTATCTATATTCAAAATGACCCCAAACCTTTACCTAACTACACTGTATTTCTATTCATTTTCTCTTTATAGTTAAATTTAATTCAGTACATTAAAAGTACTTCTGTTAACATTTAGTACATAATAACAATCTTTTCTAGTTATAAAGTAAATGCTGTATAATTTTATAAGTAAGATTAGGAATAAAATTAATCAGATTAAAGCGCTGTGACTTTTACCAAGCATTAGCTGTTCAGATTTATGTTTGTTCTATGAAGATGGGGTAGAAAATATGCTACATGAAGTGGTTAGAAAAGTAAGAATAACACATCTCTATTAAGAAATGTCCAAGAGCAACTTAGATAAATAAATTGTGTGTTTAAGTTACATTAAAGCTATTGACTCTTCTGATTATCATAAAACATTTCTAAATTAAACAGATTTCTAGAGGCAAAAGCTTTATTTTGATTAAATATCTCATGAAATTTTAAAAGCAAAAGTAAAAACATTTCTTATACTAAATAGAATCTTAAAGGGCATCTCTTTAAATATTACATCCAACTAAGTAGAAATACATTTTAAAATATACTTAACATACTTTAGTTTTATAAAAGGAAGATCTCATAACTCAAGGTTTTATTTAAGAGAGAATTTTAAATTTAAAATCTTTGGCTTCCCATTCTTTACAATAATGTCCAAACCACTAAACATGGCATTCAAGACCTTAAACAGCCTGACCCCCAAGTTCCCGCCAATTACTCCCCACTTAATCCCCTAAATATGACTTGCAGGTTTGTGCCTCTGTACACTTACCAATAAATTCTCACTTCACATAATGAACAAGTCAGATTAAACTTTACTTGAGTATGTACCTAACATGTGTCAGACACTATTCTACTTGCTAGAGGATATGACAATATGAAAATGAACAATAAAGACAGATTCTCTTTTCTTCAAAGACTTTCAAGTCTAATTAAGGGAGACAGATGACAAACACATAAACAAATAAGTGAATAAGACAAGCAATTGCTATAAAGAAAACAGGATGATGTTATAGGAAGTGATTGGATTTTGAGGATTTTTTTGTTTAATTGGTTGATTGTTGGTTTTTGGATTTTTTTTTATTCTTTGTTTTTTGGCTAGGCTGGTCAGAAAAGACCTTTATGAAAAGGTGGGCTTTGCACAATTTAAATGATGAGAGTAATACAAAGTTCTAGAGGAAGAGCAAAAACAACAACAAGGAACAGCAGGTGTAAAAACACTTGTGATGGGAGCAAGCCTGATGTATCAGGAGAAAAAGGCCAGTGTAGCCAGAATGTAATGAGCACAAAGTGAAGGAGTATGAGACGAGGTTGGAGCAAAATGATGATGTGTCTTGTGAGCTATGTTTGGAAATTAAGACTATATTCTAATTGTATTGAAAAGCCATTTGAGGATTTGAGCAAGGGAGAAGTGTGATTTGACCAAACCTTTACAAAGATCTGTCTGGCCACTCTGCAGACAAGAGGTTCTAGGTGGACAAAACTGAAAAGACACCAATTAGGAGATGATTGCAATAGTGTAGAAAAGAAATGACAGTAGCTTTGTCTAGGATTGTACTCTGGAGGTGGTAAGTGGTCAGATTTGGGATCCATTTGGAGGTGGAACCTTGCTGATGGAAAGAATCTGTGGTGAGAGGAAAAGTTAAGGATTTAAGGAGGAATTAAGGAGCATTCCCAAAGATTGGGTTTGACTAACAAGGTGACTGGTGGCATAATTTCCTGATGTAGAGAAAATTTGAAGAGGAGCAGATGTGGGGAATCGGAAGTTTGATCTCAGCAAAGAAAAGTTGGAGATGCCTATTAGAACATCAAGTGTAGGCAGTGGAATACGTAAACCATATGCTCAGGAAGATAGAGATATAAATTTAAGAGTTATCACTCTATAGATGATATTTTAAAATAAGACATTGGTTGAGTTAACCAATTGAGAGTATAAATAGAGAAAAATTGAGGACCCAGAATTAAGTCTAAGACACTTTAATAGTCATAGTTTAAGTATGGAAGGGGATTCTACAGAAGATCCTCAGAATGAACAACCAGAGAGTTAAGGGAAACCAAATGTAGGAAGTGCCACAGAAATCTAGAAAAAAGAGGAAGGGAGGAGTCAATTGTATCAAACACTAGTTGGAGGTCAAGTATGATTGGAACAGAAAACTGAGCATTGGCATTAGCAAGATCTAGGTCATTGATGGGAGCTTGATAAGAGCTATTTCAGTAATGCATTATGTGCAGCCTCACTGGAGTGGTTGAGGAGCGAGTAGGGATTAGCAAAAGAAGATAATAAGTACAGATGGTTCCTTCAAGGAGTTTAGTTGCAGAATGAACAGTGAAAAAGTGGTAGTAACTAGATGGGGGTATGGTGTCAGGAAAAGGATTTGTTAAGAAGGATAACGTTAAAGCATATTTGCAAGATGACGGGAATGATCCAGTAGAAACAAAAGAATTAATAATGCAGGAGAGAAGGAAAATAAGTACAAGACCAAATGCTTGAGGAAGTGAGGGAATGGCATGCAGAGCACAAGTGGAGGAAGTGGCCATAGAAGCAAGGATGCTTCTCACATGGAAACATAAGTGTCCTAGAGAAAATAGATATAAATATAGATAGATTGATGGCTTGGGAGTGGAAAGATAAGAACATTCTCAACTAATTGCTTTGATTTTCTCTATGAGGCATGAAGAAGTGTCATCACCTGAGAGGGAGTAGGGAATAATGGAGATTTGAGGAGGTGACAGACAGTTTGAAAGAGAAGTCTCGTAGAGAATGGGAAAGTGACTACACTAGGGCAGTGTCATAGAATCATCTGGCAGTGTTGACTGCCCATTTGAAATTTAAGTTTATACATGTGAAAGAAGTCTGTTCAGGAAAGTTGAGCAGACTTCTTCAGAAAGTCGGTTACATTGCTGCAGGCTTAGAAGGAGACAGCTGGCTGGGTTTACCAGGCATGCCAGATGGGGGAGGAGAGGGGCAAGGGAACTTGGGGTGTTTACAGAGGAGTGACTGGGATCTGGGGCAACAGAATCCAAGATGGAGAATGGAAGTAACTGAGGATATTAAAGGGTCAGAAGAAATGTTTTATTTGCCCTTCTCTCTTTTTTGATATACTACGAACCTTTAAAGTACAGTCCAAATGCCACTTTCTCTATAAAGTGTCTCCTGACTCTGCAGGCACAAGTAATTATTCCTTCCACTTTGCTACCACAGCATTTTGTACATGTCTCTATGATAGCCTTTATTACGTTATATTGGATTTGTTGCCTATGAGTATATCCCCAAGAAGACTGTAAACTTTTAAAGGAAAGAACTATATCTTATTTATTTATCTTTCTATTGGCAACAAAGCGGAGCGTAAGGAAGGTTTTCAGAGAACATTTGATGAATGAAGGCAGGCAGTGTAACGTGGAAAGAAGTGTTTTAGCTCCTCAAACATTGCCAAGCATTCAGTGGGCACCTGGTGTATACCTGATTGATTGTAAGAACCAGAAATGATTAGAAAGTTAAAATCTGTGATATTTTCTCATTAAATAATTTGTCCACTGAAGCTGGCTCTTGATTATTGAAAAATTAAGTCACGCATAAGGCACATTGTTTTTCTTTCTTTTTATTTCACTCACTTACCTTTTAGTCTTCCCACACATCCTTACCCTTGAAGAGAGTAAACTACAGATGTCAAGTTGGTGTTGCTATACTTTGTCTTTAAGAAAATATTAGCAATGTAGTTGCCAAGAATTGGGGAATGGTTGGGGAGGGATGGAGTGGTAGTTTGGTGTTAACAGATGCAAACTATTATATAGAATGGATAAATAACAAGGTCCTACTGTATAGCACAGGGAACTATATTCAATATCCTGTGATAAACCATAATGGAAAACAATATAAAAAAGAATGTAGTGAAATTCCCTGGAGGTCCAATGGTTAGGACTCCACGCTTTCACTGCTGAGGGTGTGGGTTCAATCCCTGGCCAGGGAACTAACATCCCGCAAGCTAAGGCCAAAACTGGAAAAGAATGTATATGTATGTATAACTGAATCACTTTGCTGTACAGCAGAAATTAACACAACATTGTAAATCAACTATACATTAATGAAAAAAATGTTAGCCATATAAAGATATGGCTTAAACTGACACTGTTAGTTAAACGTGGGCTTTATTTACTTTCTTGGATTAGTTAATCAATGTGTTATCTACGTTAATTTAAAAAAATAAATATAATCTCTGGGTATATTCTTTGATTATGTTTCCTTATAAGAAAATTTATTATAGTACTCTTTATGTGGAATGAATTTCCATAGCATTATGTAAAATGAAAATGTGTTCTAAAGAAGGAGATAACAAAGGTACAGTGTAGTGTGAGGCAATATGACCTCTTCTAGGTGGCCAAATATTGTTGCTTGGGAAGCAAACCATTTAAACACTTTGTATCAGAATATCCATAAAGTAATTATAATTTTCTATAGACGTAGTTTACCTAAGTTTCTATAGCTTATCAAATACATTTTGCTTGGAAATGTTTACAAAATCTTTAAATCATCCCTGATACCCATATACAACTACTATACACCCTGTTGATGAGACTGCTATTATGAACAATAAAGCACAACAAAGAAAGAACACTAATAGATGATACACAGTGTGATCGTTGTAGTGAAGGAACCATTATTTGGTGGTCTGTGATCTATCTGAAATTTTAAGATAAGCCACATTTTAATGGAATTTTGTTCTCCTTGAATTATCCTTAAGAAATTAGCACCTTTTATTTTTTCCTTTTAGATAAAATTCCTGACAGGAAATTTTGCATTTAAAAGTATTTGGACTATCATAGGAAGAAGTATGTCAAAAGAGTCCAATCCAAGATGAAAGCAAAACTGAAACTCAACAAACTGTGGGAGAAAATAGATGAGAAATATGAACTCAATTGATTTGGGCAAGGGATAGATGTTACCTTTTATAGTAACAGTGGGAAACCTGAAATTCTTGTTTCAGGTGTAATTCAGTAACTTATATAATATTTTGTATGTTTTCTATCAACTATAATGGCTAACATTCAATATTGTTTCATGAATAAAATTTACCCCCTTATAAACTGGCAGGCATTCCATTTATAAGGTTTTGGATAGATGATACAAAATCCTGTTAAACAAACTGATTGCGTTTGCTATTCTTATTCTACCTGAGAAGTATTAAATAGGTAAATCTAGCTTATTTTTAAGTTGAAACCTTGAATGTAATTATAACAAGGGTAATTAACTTCCCGAAAATTTCTTCTGAGAAAAGTATTTTTCTGTTACTTTTCTCTATTTGCATTTTCAAACAAAAATTCATACTGATTTTCCCTCTGTGACTACTAAACAAGTAAGATTAAACAAGAACAGAATTTTTGGTATACCATAAACTGTTTTTTAATCATTATACTTGGGGTGGCCTGATGCAAAGGGAATCCAGAAATCTTTATTAATCTCACACATAATGAAGTTATTGCTTGAAAAGTATGTAATAAAAAATAAGTATTGCTTTGAAAAAAACAACTATTAGATGAGCTGTTCCAACAGGTTAATAGTAAAATTAAAAATCTTCTTTTAAAATCTAATTCAAATTTCCAGAATATACCAATATGTTTAAAAAATCAAAAATTCAATTGGTGATTGTTTTGGGGTTTACAGAATAAAATCTGGAATATTTTTTCTTAACTCAACCTGTGGTTCCCTGCCTACATCAAGAGAAGGAAACCATCATGGCCAAGAGATGGGCTCTACAGTGGACAAACGTGAATTGAAATCTCTTTCACCCCTTAGTACTGTGTGCCTTAGAGCAAGTGATTTATCTTCTTTCAACTTCAGTTTCCCACATGTATCATGTACTTAGGCACTATAGATAATACTACATATATATTATACCCAATAATGTTTACCCGCAGTGCATGCATAATAAATGGTTCTTAAGCTTGCAGAGGGAGGGAACAAAAAGGAAGCCAAGAGGGCTTCCCTGGTGGCGCAGTGGTTGAGAGTCCGCCTGCCGATGCAGGGGACACGGGTTCGTGCCCTGGTCCGGGAAGATCCCACATGCCGCGGAGCGGCTGGGCCCGTGAGCTGTGGCCGCTGAGCCTGCGCGTCTGGAGCCTGTGCTCCGCAGCGGAAGAGGCCACAACAGTGAGAGGCCCGCGTACCACAAAAAAAAAAAAAAAAAAAAAAAAAAAAAAGGAAGCCAAGAGAAGCTTCTCAGAGGGACTCAAACATTCAGCAGTCCTTGCTCAAGATAAAAAGAAATTCATAGAGAAGGGGGCTATATACCCATGTGGGCTACACAGTATTACCATTCTAGAAGGGCTCTCCGGATGTTCTCTTTTCTCTTTTTTCTTTCATCCTTTGAATTGGGAATTTTGAGAGTGCCTCTGGGTTCCAAGTTTACTAGTTCTGTTCCTGCTTTGTCTGCTGTACTTCACACTGGCAGTTACACAGCAGGATCCAGATAGCCACTGCTCAGGAAGCCAAAATACTGGTATTAGAATCACCCACTCTGGCCCACTAAACCATGAGTCATAACATATTTGCACTAAATTGCCATGGCAAAAGTGCCCATTTTGCATTTCCTGTTTTATCTGACCCCTAGTTCCTGAGAACTGTCCTCTGAGTCCTTTTACCTTATTTATCCTAGTAACCTCCTCAATGCCTGGCATCCTACCTTGTGCAAAGTTAAACAATCAGTCAATTATTGTTGAATAAATGAAGAAATGAATGTCATCTGTTTTCAGAGAATGCATACTTATCTTGGAATCAGAAGACGTAACCAGAAGGCAATACACCTATAGCAAAATTGCAACCCGGCAATATTGTATGTGCACTACTGTACACCACACTCCAAATCAGAAATTACGTGTCCCATATTCATATGCTGAAATCTGGCAAACTTACTCAAGTCAAAACAATTCATCAAAGCCTTGATCATTAACGTGACTGAAGAAAGATGTGTTTATTTATAGAAACAATCTTAGAAACACGTCAAATTATTATTTGTTGTTCACACAGTGGATAATGAATATATGTGTATTTTATATGCTGATATTTATACATTTTACAATACTTTTAAAGTCATTCACCTTTCTTTGTTATTTCCATACTTACATGATAGTAAATAGGTTAAGATCTGTTATGTTTTCAAAACGTTCTTATCTTAGATAAAAACAATACAGTGTCCTGAATATCCACGAAGATCATGTAAAGATAAATTCAAAATCCTTAGAATTATTTCCAGCCAATTTAGAAAAGTTGTTCTTAACCAGAATGCTGTGGTACATGAGAACCCCATCAGCACTTCACATACATGCCAAATTCCAATTAACATTTAAATGTTGTTTTTGTTTTACCTTGTTCAGGTCCATAACCCACTATAACAAGTTCTAGTTCAGGTAAAGAAAATGAGCAGTATTATTCAAACAGCCAAATAGTATATAAGGATGAACAGGAATAATTTGACATTCTGGATGCTTTCATAAATATTGTATGATATTGTTCTACTCTCATAGCTGTTGCATTGAATCATTGCTGATTTGTTTAATGTTACCATGAATCTTTTAATACATTCAAAGCATGTCACCGCAACTCATAGTATAAGAAAACCTACAGAGAACACACAAAAATGTGAGAATTTCTGCCTAAAACAACCCACTTGAATTTATGAAAACTTAGGAAGTATTTTTATCTGTTTGACTTGTTTTAATAATCCAATTCTTCCCTAATGCATCTGTTTTCTTCGTGATTCTTCCTGTTAAGCAAGTTCAGTAGATAATTACTGGTGGTGAGGAAAATATTTAGCAAAGGCTCTTTTTCCTGATTCTGTGACGTACAAAGAATAGAGTCATTTGAATGATGATCCTGCTCCACATAGCTTTAAAGAGTCAAGAAATGGCTTTCCTGGTGGCGCAGTGGTTGAGAGCCCACCTGCCGATGCAGGGGACACGGGTTCGTGCCCCGGTCCGGGAAGATCCCACATGCCGCGCAACAGCTGGGCCCGTGAGCCATGGCCGCTGAGCCTGCGCGTCCGGAGCCTGTGCTCCGCAATGGGAGAGGCCACAGTGGTGAGAGGCAAGAGTCAAGATAACTTACTATTGTTTTTTATAAGAAGACTATAACTTTTTTCAATCATGCACAAAACACAGTTTAGTTGAGCTTCTGTGTTGACATACAACAAAAAGCCCCTTTATACAGAAATAAGAACGGTAAAATTTGAATCGTATTCATATTCCAGTCAGGTGTTTAGTTAAAAAAATGGGACTAATGAGGCAATCAAGGACAAACTTTCTGTAAAGATCTGGAAAGGGTTAAGTTGAAGGAAATGGGTTTTGCATTACAAATTGCCACTCTTAACCCTAGGTAACTGATCAGGAAATGAATGTCATTATTCACAAACAAAAATAAGCTCCCCTTCTTCTCTCAAAAGAGTTTTCCTAGATCAACCCATACACAAATCCATTGCTTCACATGCAACCCATAATATTGCATGTTTCTGCTGAGAGTGACTCAGTTTGTACCATCTGTGTACATAAGGATCACATTAGTAAATGTATAAGAATTGAGTTTTGATAATTTCCAGCAACTAGATGAAGACAGTTTTTTATATTTTCAGACAATAAAAACATGCATTATTAGTCTTTCATTATTCAGATTAAGTTTATTCAATAGCTTTTCTAACATATTATATTAGTATCACATACCTATATAGTAGATTTACTATATATATGTTATCAAAACTATTATTATTATACCAATTATGATCCCTAAATTCAACACACTATTGACAGACAGCTAATCTGAATATCCTGTATTTTCTTTTTGCTTAAAAGGCTTTTATTATAAGCTGAGTCAAAATTTTTATTCCCTTTGATTTTGTTCTGGTGGCAGTTAGGGTTGATGAATTCTGCTACTAAGTCTCTATTTATTTATTTATATTTTTGACTGCGTTGGGTCTTCGTTGCCGCACACAGGCTTTCTCTAGTTGCGGCGAGCGGGGGCTACACTTTGTTGCGGTGCACGGGCTTCTCATTGCAGTGGCTTCTCTTGTTGTGGAGCACAAGCTCCAGGCTCACGGGCTTCGGCAGTTGTGGCACGTGGGCTCAGTAATTGTGGCTCTTGGGCTCTAGAGCACAGGCTCAGTAGTTGTGGCACACGGGCTTAGTTGCTCTGTAGCATGGGGGATCCTCCCGGACCAGGGATCGAACCCATGTTCCTGCATTGGCAGGCGGATTCTTAACCACTGCACCACCAGGCAAGTCCCAAGTCTCTTTCTTTTGACAAGTGTAAATTAATCACTTTTGAGGAATTTTCTTAGCTAAATTATAAAAATTTAAGATTTTTTTACAAAAACAAATATTTTCTCTACATATAATGCCTTTGTTAAGAAGTATCAAAGTTGACAAAGGAGTAAGAAATCAAACTGGAAAAAGTTTCTTTAAACTGACAAAATATATGTTCATTTTGACCTGTTGTTTAAATCAACAACAAACTTTCCTAGAGAACTTACTCCAATTAGTTAGATTTTAATAAGATATATTAATATTTGAAAAATACTGCACTAATCTTCCTTTATTAATAAGTTACATTGAACTAAATGATGTAGGTAGACATTTATATGGGATATATCCATTTCTACTACAGTCAACTTATGAGCTCAATTATCTTTTTTTCCAATGGTTCCCACAATTCACACAGTTTAAGTTACCATTCTAGTTCTCCATTATTTTTCTTTGTTTATGCAAACATTAATTTCCTGATAAGTGTTTTTTTTTAATTGTTGTTTCTTAAACTTTAAAAGCCTTATTAGATGAAATACATATTCTTCGTTGGATTCTATTTTGCAAAATAGTCAGCTATCATTGTATTTCCTGTTTGGGTCATTCTTTGTTCCATATTATCTGGAGAATCTCTTGGCACTTAGAAGAATACAAGCTCTTCTAGCTTGGCTATTTAACATCTCATATCTATTAGTCATTTAAAAATTAAGAAACAGTGCTGCTGGAAAAATTACTTTTACTACTTAAACTGGTTTTTGTCTATGAATTTTTCAGCAGCTATAGTAATAATACTAGCCATCATTTCCCAAAGTCTTATATCTGCTAGGCACTGTACTGAAGTGTTTTATTTTTATCAACATATTTAATCCACATGTGATCACTGTAATAT
Source organism: Kogia breviceps (assembly GCF_026419965.1). Lineage (NCBI taxonomy): Eukaryota > Metazoa > Chordata > Mammalia > Artiodactyla > Physeteridae > Kogia > Kogia breviceps. The sequence goes on along the minus strand of NC_081310.1, from coordinate 141,913,913 downwards.
AGGTACCATTATCAGTTTCCATTTTATAGATGAGGAAAATAAGACTTAAGGAGGTAGAACAACTTACCCAATATTGCACAACTCTCAAAGATAGATTAGGATTTCAAAGGTAGATCTGCCTGACATAAATCTGTGTAGAAATAACTGACAGTAACAGTTATATTATTTGCTTACCATATAGTCATACTTCTGTACATTTAGCAGATCTGAGCCCTAATACACTACTAAAAAGAATAAGGTATTTGCAAGATGATAGGAGAAAAAAGTAAGTATATGAATATGAGTAGGTTTTTTTTCCATTCTAGAAAAAACACTGATGAAAGAAACTGAAATATATATTCCATTCCCAATAGAAACAGAAAAGAAGTAATATTCAGGAATGAATGTAGCAAGAAAGACATTATGCTTATGAAAGAAAAATATAAATTCTTATTGAAAGGCATAAAGGCAGATCTGAATGAATGAAAAGACAAATCATTTTTAAATGGGAAGTTTAATATCATAAAAATGTTATTCTCTCAAATTATTATTAATGAAATTCAATTTCTTATATTGAATAATATAATATATATATAATATATTTATTATTTGAATAATATAATCTTAAAATTTGTATGAGAAAAAAATTATGGTTAAGTCAAGAATGTATAACAAAAAGTATTAATGATGGAAGGACTTACCTTGTCAAATATTGGAATGTAATATTAAATATTAAATTTATCAAATAAATATTGTCATAAGATAAAAAGTAAGTCAATGGAATAAACACAAAATCAGAAATAGATCTTAGTATCTATAATAGTTTTAAATGACAAAATGTATTTTAAAGCAGTGGAAAAGGGTATATTACATAATAAATCTACCGGTTCAATTGATAATTCATTTGAAATAAAATGGAGTTAGACTGTATCTATACAGTATATAAAAACAGTTGGTGATTACTTAACTTACAAGGTTATGGCAGTATTGTTTGGAGTAACAAAAAAAATTGGAAAAATAAAATAAAAATTAACAGAATGAAGGCTGACTAAATAATGGTGCAGAGACATGATAAAGCCATTAAAATGATGATTTCTACAAGTTATTATTGAGGGGGGAAGAAAGATTCAGAAGATGGCATACAGTATAATTTAATTTTTATAAAACAAACAATGTCAACACTTCTTATATTTGTGTGTATTTGTATGTAATTTTATAAGCATCAAGAAAAATATGATAGGCTACATACTAGATTATATACTTGGGTCACTTGAGGCTGGATTCAGGGTGAGAAGTAAGTAAAAGAGTGGAAGGGAAAGGAGGAAAAGACACCAAAAGTAAAAAAAAAATAATAATAATAATAATTAAAACTGCACTGGAAAAAGCATATATGACAATCACACTTATGAATTTATAAGTGATAGCTTATTTTAACATATATATAAAGCATTTTCAAATATTAAAGAAGTTGAAGAGAACCACAAATTAATTACTTCACTTGTTATCAGCAATTTATGACTCTACGTTACAATTTGCCACATCTTCAACAGTGTTGATATTTCTCTAAGTTCATACATAATGTTCTTTGAATAAATTCAGCAAATGGGATTCTTAAACAATATTCAGTGGGCACAACTTAATATGACCTTGTATCAACATATTGCTTTAGAAAAATAAGAGTGTCAGCAAAAATCTAGCAGTGGGAACATGAGAATTTGCAAATACTCTTTACTGGACTTTGACTCCTAAAATGTAGCAGATTCAATCTATATTATGAGTCCTGCTGAACATGAGAAGCAATTTATCCAATCTAGCTTACAGAGAGCTAAGAGTAGAAATCAGACTAAAGAGGAGGAGCCTAGCAAATGTTTGATAAAAGCTAAGCACATCCAAGAAGGCACAAAATCAAGCTCAAGGGAAGGAAGTGTAAAACTGGTAGCCTAGAACTAAAAAATGCAGGTAGTATCCAGCTATCAATGGAAGTGTCCAACTCATATAGCCATAGCAGAAGAAATTAATTGAGAATCTTAATTCTAGACCAGAGGCTCTTTGCTTTATGCCTTATATCATGCAGTGTCAGTGTGTGGTACAGCTAGAAATCATAGGTTTTGGTAGTTCAAAGACAAGAGGCTGTCAGGTCCTACCCGCACTTGATAAAATCAGTTGCTAAAGTCTAGCTTTCTGGCACTTTTTAAAAGTTATCTGACAAATAGGACAGGTTTATCAGGTCAAATTCCTTATAGTTGAGCCTTCTCTATTGAGATAATATTTCATTGTGAAGTTTCAGTAGCTGTGTATGTAGCAGGGCAGTCTCTGGTTTGTCTGCACACAAAGGACACTTTCTACCTTGGATGGTCATTAGTCTGTATAACACCTTACAGAGTTAACCACAAAAGTATCCTCAGTAAAGAAGTTTTATTTTCTCCCTTCTCTTCAATGGCCTAAGGGGATCTATGGCCCAAGATAGTATTGAAACATATTTGCAATACACCACACAGATCTGAACCCAATCCCCAAGACTAGGCTGAACAGGAAAAAAAAAAAATGGTAGTAGGTTTTTACATATGACATATAGACAAAAATAGTGGATGAGATCCGCCAAACATTGGGCCTCTTTCAACATAAGTGAAACTATTTTTATAGGAAAGCAAAAATTAAAACAGTATTAAAGCCCTGTAGTAAAGAGCTCAGTAAAAGAGTCTAGATTTCCAGATTTCTGCCTGGAAATAATTAGTCCTGTCTAAAGCCTACCAATAACATAGTCATGTTACGTTTGGGTGACCATGATGTTAGAGAATTCCAGACAGAACACAGTCTACTGGTCCTGAATTGTAGGAGGTATTGGGAAGACTTTCAGGAAACATAGTCAACTGAAGATATTGTCAGCTAAAAAGTTTCATCTGGAGAACACTGTTGTAACAATCTTTTAGAGTTGTGGCCTATATCCTTTCTGTTCTTAGAAAGAGAGTCTCTTGGAGATGAATTACCATCTACTATTTCAGGGCATCACAAGTACCTTAAAGTCCACAGTTCCAGTGCTGAACTTCACGTTTGCATCACTGTCAGTACTTTTTCCAGTATCCCCAAGCTCATTTAGAAAGAATAGAAATAACATTTTCTAGATCCTGTGAATCATCCTAGGCCTATTTCTTACTCCCACATCCAATCAGTCAACAAATTCTGTCAAATCTGTCTAATTTGCTTATTCATTTCCTTCTGTCTGGAACTGTCTGTCCCCAGAGCCACCCGTGGCTGGCTCCTCTCTTATCATTCATATCTTAAATCAAATGTCACTTGCCCTAGAACTCTTTGATGACCCTTCCATCTAAAGTAACCTCTCCCATCCCAGCACTTCCCAAAAACCCTGTTTTAATTTCTCTGTAACACTGATTACTATCGCAAATTCTCTTACTTATTACTTGTTTCTCCCCTTTCTAAAATTTCTCCTTGAGAGCAGGAATCTTGCATAGCTTATTCATCACTGAATCTTCACTGCCTTGTATACTGCCCAGTTCATAGTATGCAATTAACATGAATGTACATTTTAAATTCATTCATTATTGAATTCACTCAACAAATACTTATTAAGCACTTGTGTGCCAGGCACTGTGTTAGGCATAGGATATACGATGGTAGGCAGAAATGAACCCTACCTTTGTACTCATGGATCTTATATTTAATAAAAGAGATATATACTAATCAAATAATCGCATAAATAAATGTAAAATTACAGCTATAAGTAGTGACTTTCATCTGTTTTCCCTTCTCTTTATCTCCATTACCACTGCTTCAGTTTAGGTTATCATGGTCTCATGCCTCAGCTATTAAAATCATCTATTTCCCTGCCTCCACTCTTGCACCCTCCACTATGTTTTTCCAAAACTAAAGTGCAAATATTAACTCATTTTCTACATTAACATCCTTAATAACTTCAATGGCCTTCAAGAACAAATATCTAAACTCTTTAAGATAATGGTCATTTATGACCTGCCCTTCAACTATCTATTCTTCCCCTCCTCACACTCTGTGCTTCAGTCACCCCTGATTTATACTCTTATCTCTTGGCCTTTATGTATTTTGTTCCTTCTGCCCTGTACATATTTCCCTACTCTTTGATTAAGTGATTCACTTATTTATAATTCAATGGAGATAAACTCCCCCAGAGATCCCTTTCTGAACTCACTCAGCCTGGCTCAGCCATCCCTTTTCTGTGTTCTCTTAGCAAAAAAAAAAGGTTATCACGTTTTGCTATAACTTTTTATTTACTTGCTTGTTTCCCTTGCAGACCAACGATTTCCTTTGTGGCAGTGTCTTTAATATTTCTATCTCCTTTGCCTAGAGCAGTAGCAAGTATGTAGCATAAATGGAAATATGGATGGATAGATGAATGGATGGATAAGTTCCCTTGACAAAATTAAAAATAAAAGTCTAAGGTAATATTCAAAACAGCTTCAAACATGCACTATTAACAATATGTGTAAACAGTAAGTTAAGCAAAATGAGAAGACAGAGAAATACACAGCAGATGAAGGAGCAAGATAAAAACCCACCAGACCAAACAAATGAAGAGGAAAAAGACAGTCTGCCTGAAAAAAAATTCAGAGTAATGATAGTAAAGATGACCCAAAATCTTGGAAATAGAATGGAGAAAATACAAGAAATGTTTAACAAGGACCTAGAAGAACTAAAGAGCAAATAAACAATGATGAACAACACAATAAATGAAATTAAAAATTCTCTAGAAGGAATCAATAGCAGAATAACTGAGGCAGAAGAATGGATAAGTTACCTGGAAGATAAAATAGTGGAAATAACTACTTCAGAGCATAATAAAGAACAAAGAATGAAAAGAATTGAGAACAGTCTCAGAGACCTCTGGGACAACATTAAGTGCACCAACATTCGAAATATAGGGGTCCTAGAAGAAGAAGAGAAAAAAAAAGGTTTCTGAGAAAATATTTGAAGAGGTTATAGTTGAAAACTTCCCTAATATGGGAAGGGAGTCAGTCAAAGCCAGGAAGCACAGAGAGTCCCATACAGGATAAATCCAAGGAAAAATACACCAAGACACATATTAATCAAACTATCAAAAATTAAATACAAAGAAAAAATATGAAAAGCAGCAAGGGAAAAGTAACAAATAACATACAAGAGAACCCCCATAAGGTTAACAGCTGATCTTTCAGTAGAAACTCTGCAAGCCAGAAGGGAGTGGCAGGACATATTTAAAGTGATGAAAGAGAAAAACCTACAACCAAGATTACTCTACCCAGCAAGGATCTCATTCAGGTTTTACAGAGAAATTAAAAACTCTCCAGACAAGTAAAAGCTAAGAGAATTCAGCACGACCAAACCAGCTTTACAACAAATGCTAAAGGAACTTCTCTAGGCAAGAAACACAAGAGAAGGAAAAGACCAAAAATAACAAACCCAAAACAATTAAGAAAATTTTAATAGGAACATACATATCGATAACTACCTTAAATGTAAATGGATTAAATGCCCCAACCAAAAGTCATAGACTGGCTGAATGGATACAAAAACAAGACCCATATATATGCTTTCTACAAGAGACCCACTTCAGACATAGGGATACATACAGACTGAAAGTGAGGGGATGGAAAAAGATATTCCATGCAAATGGAAATCAAAAGAAAGACGAGGTAGCAATTCTCATATCAGACAAAGTAGATTTTAAAATAAAGACTATTACAAGAGAAAAAGAAGGACACCACATAATGATCAAGGGATCAATCCAAGAAGAAGATATAACAACTGTAAATATTTATGCACCCAACATAGGAGCACCTCGGTACTTAAGGCAAATGCTAACAGCCATAAAAGGGGAAATCGACAGTAACACAATCATAGTAGAGGACTCTAACACCCCACTTTCACCAATGGACAGATCATCCAAAATGAATATAAACAAGGAAACACAAGCTTTAAATCATACATTAAGCAAGATGGACTTAATTGGTATTTATAGGACATTCCATCCAAAAACAACAGAATACACTTTCTTCTCAAGTGCTCATGGAACATTCTGCAGGATAGATCATATCTTGGGTCACAAATCAAGCCTTGGTAAATTTAAGAAAATTGAAATCGTATCAATTATCTTTTCCGACCATAAAACTGAGACTAGCTATCAATTACAGGAAAATAAACTGTAACAACTACAAACACATGGAAGCTAAACAATACACTAATAAATAACCAAGAGATCACTGAAGAAATCAAAGAGAAAATCAAAAAATACCTAGAAATGAATGACAATGAAAACACAGTGACCCAAAACCTATGGGATGCAGCAAAAGCAGTTCTAAGAGGGAAGTTTAGAGCAATACAATCCTACCTCAAGAAACAAGAAGCATCTCAAATAAACAACCTAACCTTACACCTAAAGCAATTAGAGAAAGAACAAAAAGAAAAAAACAAAGTTAGCCGAAGGAAAGAAATCATAAAGGTCACATCAGAAATAAATGAAAAAGAAATGAAGGAAACAATAGCTAAGATCAATTAAACTAAAACCTGGTTCTTTGAGAAGATAAACAAAATTGAGAAAACACTAGCCAGACTCATCAAGAAAAAAAGGAAGACTCAAATCAATAGAATTAGAAATTTAAAAGGAGAAGTAACAACTGACACTGCAGAAATACAAAGAATCATGAGAGATTACTACAAACAACTATATGCCAATAAGATGGACAACCTGGAACAAATGGATAAATTCTTTGAAAAGCACAATTTCCTGAGATTGGATCAGGAAGAAATAGAAAATATAAACAGACCAATCACAAGCACTGAAATTGAAACTGTGATTAAATATCTTCCAACAAACAAAAGCTTAGGACCAGATGGCTTCACAGGCAAATTCTATCAAACATTTAGAGAAGCGCTAACACCTATCCTTCTCAAACTGTTCCAAAATACAGCAGAGGGAGGAACACTCCCCAACTCATTCTACAAGGCCACCATCACCCTGATACCAAAACCAGACAAAGATGTCACGAAAGAAAGAAAACTACAGACCAATATCACTGATGAGCATAGATGCAACAATCCTCAACAAAATACTAGCAAACAGAATCCAACAGTACATTAAAAGGATCATACACCATGATCAAGTGGGGTTTATCCCAGGAATGCAAGGATTCTTCAATATCAATCAATGTGATAACCCATATTAACAAATTGAAGAAGAAAAACCTTAGAATCATCTCAATAGATGCAGAAAAAGCTTTTGACACAATGCAACACACATTTATGATAAAAACTCTCCGGAAAGTAAACAAAGAGGGAACTTACCTCAACATAACAAAGACTATATATCCCACAGCCAGCATCGTTCTCAGTGGTGAACCCACAGCCAATATCATTCTCAGTGGTAAAAAACTGAAACCATTTCCACTAAGATCAGGAAGAAGACAAGGTTGCCAACTCTCACCACTATTATTCAACATAGGTTTGGAAGTTTTAGCCACAGCAATCAGAGAAGAAAAAGAAATAAAAGGAATCCAAATCAGAAAAGAAGTAAAACTGTCACTGTTTGAAGAGGACATGGTACTATACATAAAGAATCCCAAAGACGCTATCAGAAAACTACTAGAGCTAATCAATGGATTTGGTAAAGTAGCAGGATATAAAATTAATGCACAGAAATCTCTTGCATTCCTATACACTAATGATGAAAAATCTGAAAGAGAAATTAAGGAAACACTCCCATTTACCACTGTAACAAAAAGAATAAAATACCCAGGAATAAACCTACCTAAGGAGACAAAAGACCTGTATGCAGAAAACTATAAGACACTGATTAAAGAAATTAAAGATGATACAAACAGATGGAAAGATATACCATGTTCTTAGATTGGAAGAATCAACATTGGGAAAAGGCCTATACTACCCAAAGCAATCTACAGATTCAATGCAATCCCTATCAAACTACCAATGGCATTTTTTTCAGAGCTAGAACAAAAAAATTTCACAATTTGTATGGAAACAAAAAAGACCCCGAATAGCCAAAGCAATCTTGAGAAAGAAAAACAGGGCTGGAGGAATCAGGCTCCCTGACTTCACACTATACTACAAAGCTACACTAATGAAGACAGTATGGTACTACCCCCAAATAATGGAAATATAGATCAATGGAACAGGATAGAAAGCCCATAGTTAAACCCACACTCCTTTATCTTTGACAAAGGAGGCAAGAATATACAATGGAGAAAAGACAGCCGCTTGAATAAGTGGTGCTGGGAAAACTGGACAGCTACATGTAAAAGAATGTGGTGCTGGGAAAACTGGACAGCTACATGTAAAAGAATGAAAGTAGAGCACTCCCTAACACCATACACAAAATTAAACACAAAATGGATTAAAGACCTAAATGTAAGGCCAGACACTATCAAACTCTTAGAGGAAAACATAGGCAGAACACTCTATGTCTTACATCACAACAAGATCCTTTTTCACCTACCTCCTAGAGAAATGGAAATAAAAACAAAAGTAAACAAATGGGACCTAATGAAACTTAAAAACTTTTGCACAGCAAAGGAAACCATAAACCAGACGAAAAGACAACCCTCAGAAAGGGAGAAAATATTTGCAAATGAAGCAACTGACAAAGGATGAATCTCCCAAATATACAGGCAGCTCCTATAGCTCAATATTTTAAAAAACAACAACCCAGTCCAAGAATGGGCAGAAGATCTACATAGACATTTCTCCAAAGAAGATATACAGATTGCCAACAAACACAGGAAAGAATGCTAAACATCACTAATAATTAGAGAAATGCAAATCAAAACTACAATGAGGTATCACCTCACACCGGTCAGAATGGCCATCATCAAAAAATCTACAAAGAATAAATGCTGGAGAGGGTGTGGAGAAAAGGGAACCCTCTTGCACTGTTGGTAGGAATGTAAATTGATACAGCCACTATGGAGAATAGTATGGAGATTCCTTAAAATACTAAAAATAGAACTACCATACGACCCAGCAATCCCACTACTGGGCATATACCCAGAGAAAAGCATAATTCAAAAAGAGTCATGTATCACAATGTTCATTGCAGCTCTATTTACAATAGCTAGGACATGGAAGCAACCTAAGTGTCCATTGACAGATGAATGGAGAAAGAGGATGTGGCACATATATACAATGGAATATCACTCAGCCATAAAAAGAAACGAAATTGAGTTATTTGTAGTAAGGTGGATGGACCTAGAGACTATCATACAGAGTGAAGTAAGTCAGAAAGAAAAAACAAATACCATATTCTAACACATATGGAATCTTAAAAAAAAAAATGGTTCTGAAGAACCTAGGGGTAGGACAGGAATAAAGACACAGACTTAGAGAATGGACTTGAGGACAGGGGGAGGGGGAAGTGTAAGCTGGGACAAAGTGAGAAAATGTCATGGACCTATATACACTACGAAATGTAAAATAGATAGCTAGTGGGAAGCAGCCACATAGCATGGAGATATCATCTCAGTGCTTTGTGTCCACCTAGAGGGGTGGGATAGGGAAGGTGGAAGGGAGACCCAAGAGGGAGGAGCTATGATGATATATGTTTATTTATAGCTGACTCACTTTGTTATACAGCAGAAACTAGCACACCATTGTAAAGCAAATATTCTCCAATAAAGATGTTAAAAGAAAAAGTGTTGAAAAAAATGTTGGCCAGAACAGAAGGCTAGTGAAGCCCATTTTGAATCTTCCAAGCACTGTGGAGTGTAGCACTCAGTAAGAAGTTCGCTAAATATATTCCATGTTTGTTGTTAAGAAAAAAACATTAACTATCCATAGCCTTATGTTTGAAATGTTAGAAGGTAAGGCAACATAGCAATCATATTATCAGATTGAAGGACAGTTTGCAAGATTTCTACCACTGATGAAACACAAACTTAAACAAAGGATATTAACCCTGAAAACAAAGGGTATTAAAAACCTCTAATCTTCATTAGGAACTCTGTAACCAAAGAAGAAAAAGGTATGGTGACAATATTTTCTCACTAGATACATGGAATCATGGAAGCAATACCATATGTTAGAGAAATTTGAATATTTAGACAAATAAAATGTAGTTCAGGCTTAGTCTTACTAATTAGTATATGGCAACAACTGCTCTGCTATGGAAGTTGACTATTTTTTTCTAGTGAAGAGGCACATGAGGGCACAAAGATAAGCTGGTCCTTGAGAAACTCTCAGCATGTTTGCAAGTAGAAAGTTGTTTGCTGCAGTTAGCCATTAGGGACAGAATGAGTATTGAACAGAAAGTATTAGATTGGCCAAAAAGTTCGTTCGGGTTTTCTGTAACATCTTACAGAAAAGCCTGAACGAACTTTTTGGGCAACCCAGTATAAAAAATACAGTGATTCTAGTTATTCTACTGGAGAACATCCTAGCAGAGGGGAACTACTTTCACGTTACCCACAAGAAACCTGGAGAAAATAACTTCCCTTGCCTAAAAAGGGTAAACTAATTACTAGTGCAGGTACTTATATACCAGCTATGGTCCTAGTAGAGCTGTCAGTTGACCATCTGTAAAACATCCATCCAATATTCAGCAAATATTCATTAAGTACCAGCTATATCAAGCATTAGGCTACACGAACCCTAATTATTAGACGGAAGAACTAAGGGTGGCTGATAGAATGGAGCAATAGTGAAATTTTAGGAGTCAACACTAATAGCCAATTAGATTAGATTCCATCAGCCAAGAAAGTAAGGTCCTTAAGAGTCTCAGAATAAGTGAGCCACTGATGACAGTTCTTTTTATGTAGATGACAGAGAGGCAGAGTATCTGAACAAAGTACCAGTCACCTCAGGAGTTATCTGAAAAATCAGCCTGTGAACAGGATAACTTCAGATCCACCAACAGTAATGAGTGAAGACATAACTCCTAGGTGCTACTGCCAAATGGAAAAGAACATTTTGGGGTATATGGAATATTTGGAAAGGAATAACTATGTTTAAATATATCTTATCTAACACTTGATCATGAGTTGATTTGCATTTGTCAAGGTGGCAAATTCTCAAATGACAAAGAAATGAAACCTAAGATAAAATCAACAAGATGCTTTTTCTATAAATCTGTTATCATTTCTAACACTCAAATATTGGAAAGGAAAGTGAGTCTTCTAATGGAAAAAGGAGATTTGGGGTGTATGTGTGTGTGTGTGTGTGTGTGTGTGTGTGTGAGTCACTAGGTCTGAAAAGAAAAGAATAGATAGTAAAAATGAAAGAAAGTGGAGTCTTCTTCCTACTTCCTCTCCACTAAAGCTTATGTTTTTTTTTGTTTGTTTGTTTGTTTGTTTTATGGGAGATGTGGTTTTCAAGGGAAACAGGGTTGCTGTGTCAGGCTTGGGGTGGCTGCAGTGTCTGGAAGTATAGCCACAAAGCTAAAGAGAATCTGAGGAACCAGCAATGTGTGACCCACAGCAGCAGGCTGGATGGTAGAACGGTGTGTCCTTTCATCCTCCCAAAGTAAATTTAAAGAACTTTTAGAGGTTAGGATCTGATGGCATCCAGACTTTTTAGACACAGACCTTCTGACTTCAAGGGTTACTTACCAATTTCTATTTATAAAACTTCTTACTATAACCCTGCCTTAAGAATATATGTATTACCAGGTGTCCCATATAAGGTATACATCAGAACATTCTTAACAATCATAATAAAAATCATAACAATAACCATTACTTATAGTGGTGTTATTCAAAGTTTCTTTTCAATTAGCTTCAAAATTAATTTGTTAGCATTGAATATCAATTCTGCCTTAGTACTCCTCTAGTAATTATTGCTTACTGTCAAGTCTCCATTAAGATTCCATGTTTGAAATTATGAATGTGTACCTCTATTGATTACTGCTTGTGACTTATTGAGTTATTCTTAGAATAATGATGTTTTTAGCAATATGTTTAGTTTTTCCAACATTTGTGAATCTACTAAACCTTGAAAAGTGTACATATATATTTAAACTCACAGTTGGAGTACTATGTCATATTTTTTCAGGCCCTTAGGGACACTGGTATAAATGCATTAGTTTAGTGAAAGCTCTATTACAAAATTATCATACATTTCCATGCCAAAGGAACTTAGAAATATAAAAAATATTTTTATTTCATTTGTGGTTGTGATTTTATTACAAGTTACTTAGTTTTTAGTGTCCTGTTTCTCTTTTAATATCCTTCCTACCATGAACCTACAGTGAAGATTTTTGTCAACATAGATATTTAGATCTGTTAGGAATTTTTTTTTTTTTTGGTTTTATAACTTGTTCTTGCAAGTTCCCAGTCTGAGAACAGACACATAAGTAAAGAGTCCCAAGAAAGTTCTTTAAGAGAAGTTCTTTAAGAATGGAGAAGTCGGGCTTCCCTGGTGGCGCTGTGGTTGAGAATCCGCCTGCCGATGCAGGGGACACGGGTTCGTGCCCCAGTCTGGGAAGATCCCACATGCCGCGGAGCGGCTGGGCCCGTGAACCATGGCCACTGAGCCTGTGCGTCCGGAGCCTGTGGTCCGCAACGGGAGAGGCCACAGCAGTGAGAGGCCCGTGTACCGAAAAAAAAAAAAAAAAAAGAATGGAGAAGTCAGCTGATTCCCTCAGAGGAGTGCAAGAAGGCTTGAATAACACATATAAAACCCTAAGTACAGGGCCATTTAAAGGGTCAGAACATGTTGTTGAAAGATTCAATGATCCACTGAAGAATATTAAGCTAAAGAGTGACATGATCACTTTGAATCTTTAACAGTTACATTAGCAGTTATGAAGCAAATTTATGGAGGAAGGAAATGAGGTGTCTGGAGACAGAGAGATGGAGTTAGAGAACATTTCAATAGCTTAAAGATCATGTGGACCAGTTTAAATGGATAATAGTGGAGTGGAGAGGAAAGACACAAGATATAGTTAAAAGACAGAGTCAAAAACACTTTAGTAAGTGATTGAATTTGAGTTGGGAAAGATTGAAGGAAAAGAGACATCAGAATGAACTACTGGTTGCTGGTTTGGAAAACTTGGTGAATTATTGTGCTATAAACAGATATATAAGAAGGTTTGGGAGAGATAGAAGGGGTAGGACAGATACTAGTTAGAAATATTGAGTTTAGTTTTGGACTGATTTAAGTTTTAGTGAAATGCTCTGATGAAGAGGTCCAACTGATATACCGATCCAAAAACCAGGAGAGAAATCTAGAATTAGAAGTTTGAGAATAATACCATAAAATTCATTATTAAGCCCAGAGCAATCAGGGCTGAATTTCTAGTTCTAGTAGAATGATTAGATTAATTGAGATAAGTCAACATGGTGAGATATTTTATGAAGTCATTAAAATTATGTTTTTAATGATAAGAAAATGCTCAAATAATAATATCATATCGGGCTTCCCAGGTGGCACAGTGGTTGAGAGTCCGCCAGCCAATGCAGGGGACATGGCTTTGTGCCCAGGTCCGGGAAGATCCCACATGCCGCAGAGCGGCTAGGCCTGTGAGCCGTGGCCTCTGAGCCTGTGCATCTGGAGCTTGTGCTCCACAACGGGAGAGGCCACAACAGTGAGAGGCCCGCATACCGCAAAAAATTAATAATAATAATAATAATAATATATCAAATAAAAACAAAATTGCTTGTGCAGTAAAATCTGAATTGTGTACAAATTGGCCTTAAAAAGGCTGGAAAGAAAAGCGTTAGAGTTATAATGGTCCTACTAGGGTTAAACATTTATGGTGACTTTCCCCCATCTTTCTATTTATTTATATTTTATAAGTTTTTTATGTGCATTACTCAAAAATCAATTTAGGGTAAGGGATGGCTTCCTGGAAAGATAATGATTATGCTGACTTTAAAGGTCTAGATAGAAATTAACCAGATGAAGAGGATAACAGTAATAGAGGTACATAAGTGAGGAATACAGTGTGCACAGGAATCTGTAAGCAGTTGAGGGTTGTTGAAACATTCATGATGTCAGAGAGTGGTCAGAAAGGAAGCTAGATAGGAAGGTGTGTTAGCCCTATGACAGCTTGTTATGTTGAGATTCTATCCAGTGTACTCTGAGCATCTGTTAAAGATATATATACACAGGGTAGTGTATTCATTTGCTAGGGTCACCACAGCAGAGTAACACAGAATGGCTCAAACAATAGAAATTTATTTTCTCACAATTTTGGAGGTTAGCAGTCTAAGATCAAGGTGTCAGCAGGGCTGGTTTCTTCTTAGGTCTCTCACCTTGACTTGCATAGAGCCGACTTCTCTCTATGTCTTCACATGGTCTTCCCTCCATGAATCTGTGTCCATATATCCTCTTCTTATAAGAACACCAATAACTGGTGTCCTTATTACATTAAGGTCCACCCTAGTGAACTCATTTTAACTTAATGACCTCTTTAAAGACCTATTTTTTTTTTTTTTTTTTTTCTTTTTTGTGGTATGCGGGCCTCTCATTGCTGTGGCCTCTCCCGTTGCGGAGCACAGGCTCCGGACGCGCAGGCCCAGCGGCCATGGCTCACGGGCCCAGCTGCTCCGCGGCACGTGGGATCTTCCCGGACCAGGGCACGAACCCGTGACCCCTGCATCGGCAGGCGGATTCTCAACCACTGCGCCACCAGGGAAGCCCTAAAGACCTATTTTTAAATACAGTCCTATTCTGAGTTACCAGGGGTTAAGACTTCAACATATGAATTTGGAGGAAGGGGAGACACAATTCAGTACATAACAGAGTGATATGGTTAAATTTCCTTTGTTAACCATGTGGAATATGGATTTGAGGGAGAAAAGATGGATGAACAGGCTGTTTTAATAATGTAGGCAAGAAATCATTATGTCATTTAGAGCAGTGAATGTATATAAATCAATGAATGTGAAACACATGTAATCATAATAATTCCAGAGAGAGCAGCTAGGTTAGAGGGAAAATAATGAATTCAATTTGGGAAGATTCAATTCTATACCTAGTATAGAGTTAGATATAGGAATCTGAAGCTCAAATACAGATTGTTGGGATGGAATTCTAGATTTGGGCATCATTAGTACATATGTTATTTGGGACAGTGGGAGCAGATCGGTGTATCTGAGTGATGAGAGCAATGGACTTAGAACAGAAAACCAACATTTACAGATGAGGCAGAGAATGAGCCCATGAAGGAGATATGAAAATGTGAGGTAAAGCAGAAGAGTGCCTCATCATAAAATCTAAGGAAGTAGAGAGCTTTGATGAAGGGAATAATCAATAGTCAAAGAGAGCTTTGAGATCCTAAAGACAAAAACTGAGAAATGTTAGTTGGATTTGGAATTAGATGGACTTTTGGATGTGGTTACTTAACGACAATTCTTTGAAATTCTATGTGCTAGACACTGGGTGAAGCATTATAAAGTATATAATTATATTTCATTTTGAGCTTCAGTTAAGACTGAGAGAAGAGTAATTATGTCTGTTTTACAGATTAAGTAAGCAATGGCTCAGGAAAGTCAAAGTACTATCTCAAGATCAACAGACAGCAGCAGATCAGTGGAAGTCAGCTCTAGACTTCTTTCTGTCACCAAAACTGGCATGATTAACCACTAGTAATACTAACTCCCTAAAAATGAGGCAGTTTTATTAACTTGGAAGGACTAGAATTCCAGAGAGCTGTGGGTTGGTGAGTGAATGGTGAGGAAGTAAAATAGACTACCCTTTTCAGAAGAGAAGAAAGTAGGACAGAGACCAACCCATCTTGCTCTCCTTTGTTTAGTACACTGCCTGGAACACAGTAGATGCTCAATAAATTTTAGTTCAATGAACAAGAAATGTTGACATGAGTGAGGCATAAGGTGTACATGGAAGAGGAGGCAGCAGAGATGTAGATTGCATGCAGCCCAAGGGGGGGGGGAAGTGGAGAGGATAATGCTGAAGAAGAAAGAGAAGAAAACTTAAGCCAGGTGCGTCCTAGAAAATGTTACTAGGGTTCAGGATCAAGAGCACAAGTAAGAATTTCACCTGAAACACCTTCTTTACAGTTGAACAAATGTAGTGAAGTATAAAAATAAGTATGTAAGGACACATGACAAGTTGCTTCATCTTTTAACAATCCTCTCCATATTAAGCTTCTTCAGGAAAGAATATCTCACCATTTCCAATAAGTTATTTGCTTTAAAGTTTTAATAAATTTATACATGTAATGCCCTGTGCCTAGATTTCCCTCTTTTTCACTGTATGGTAATCTTTTATTGGAACATAAAGACTTAGATCACAGATTATCTCTTAGAATTATTTATTCAATTCTCCAAACAGAATCTGTCACTCCCTCTCTTTTCTATCTCTTAATGCAATCCTGTAGTGACTTGGAGGCTGTAGATAAAACACTCTTACATTTATTTATTAAGTGCCTTTGAAATACCTTAGCATATCAACAAAATATTTCAAAATGTTATATGGAATATTTTAAAACAAAGGAATTTCATAAGCGGATTCAGCTTGGACACAATTGTATTTATTATTTCAATTTTTATATATAAAATAATATATGTTTTAAATTTTCTTACTAGTCAGCTAAAGACTATTCTGTTAGATGACTGCATTTTGTAATAAAAGCACATTCTTAATTCATTGAGTTTTAATAATCTCATACTGCAAATGACATATAGGTTGGAAAATTTTATGCAATGTATTTAAAGAATAAAATGTCACTTGCCATTATAAAGATTTATCTATTGATCACTGTGATGTTTAAAGAAAATGATTTGTACTTGTGCCCTAGCTTCACTATCTTCAAAGCCAAATTGTGTGCTGTAACACTTTAAGCTTTCAGCTGGTGTTGAATTTTGGATGGTTCAATAGTGGGATGAGATTACTGACTGCTATATTACTATTCTGTTAAACAAATTCATTCTTGAATAATCTATATGCCCTATGGGAAGGTCAAATGATAAGGCAGAAAGATCTGAAATAAAACACTAAGATTTCATTGTTTTGAGTTTGGCAGATATCCAGTTGCATAGTTCAAATTATCTAAGAAAAATAAAGTGCACAATTATATTCAACTTGAGCTTGAACTTAAGCTATGTAGAATTATCCTCATCTAATTTATAAAATATACTGGTATATATGAAATATGAAATATAACATTCTTTGTAACACTTTGCACATGCTGATATTTTCCTTCTATCACTAAATTAAGAATGTGAACTTAATAAACATATATTGGGAGAGTTAAGATAATGTGGAATAACTATATCAATTTGTCCATAAACACCTCTTTAAATAACTATTTAATATTATACCCAAACATACATAAATAAAACTAAAACTCTAACAGAATCTGAGACAAAATATCCTCACAAATAATCTGTGTATGTATTGCCTGTCAGTTAAACTTGCAGATAGGTAATTTTTGCTCAGTCTATATGCATTTTTAATCTACTTAATGTAAGCATTGAACTGTTCAACTTTTAGAACATTTGCCAAGTTCCAATGTAATTAATAATCATATGGATTTGAAGAGTCTAGTTTTTTCTTTCTACTATGAAAATGCTTTAAGATTAATGTGCATTAATTTCAGTTGTATGCAAAAATATTGTAATGTAAGATTATGTTTTTATTTTTTAATTGAAAATGTAAGTCTAATTGGAGCAAAGAGAAATTTCTAATGCAGATAAACTAATCATCATTTAATATTATGTATAACCATAATTGCATTTATCTGAGAAAACATAATTTGCTTTGTTTTGCTATTTAAGCATATCCAATTTTAAAATCATATGTTAGTAAAATTGTAGCATTTAATTAATTTGAATAAAATGTACATCAAAGTTGTAAGTGAAATATGTATAAGTCATTAATTGAAATATGCGATTGGTGGCTTTTCTGGAAATAAAGGAGAGAAAAATTAAGGTAGAGTAATAACGTGATTAATTGATTCAGGATGGCTCCTGATGAAAAATTATGTTCAGTAAGAGTTTGTCGTTATAATTTGTGATCATTTGTCACTTTACAGTATATCATATATAGTGGATTCAGGTGCAATGACTGTCATAAAAATGCCAATTTTTAAAATAAAAAAGATGGTTATTTTACTGATTTAATTCAAAACTCATTGTGTATTAATTTGAGCTATTGCTGTGTTTCCAGAGATGGTAAATACTTTGTAAATGATTTTGTTCTCATATATGCATATATCATTTAAAAAATCAAATTAATTATTTTTTAAAAATATGTTTCAAGATACAAATTTCACATGTTTTTATTAAAACATGAAGATACTGGGCAAAAGTTGTTTTTTAAATATTTAGTAAAATATAAATAGAAGGAATGATTATTTTTTACAACCCCAAACATTCTTTCACTCAAAATTGTTTTAATATAATTAAATGTACTCTTTTACAGTATGTTCCCTTCTGTAACTCACTGATTTCTTCAGTGTTGTTATCTCATCTAAGAGCTTTTGTTAAACACTATAGATTAAGCTGAATTATTCTACATATGATGGGAACTGATAAATTTGAGAAGAAAATTTTATTTAACAGAGGACATTCATAAACCAAATTTTGTTATTTTCAGAGAGAAAAAGGGACACAAACTCAGAGTAAAATACCAATGGGCTCATTTGTGTTCTGCCTTAAACAGCAGACATCAATAATGCTTGTTATTGTAGAGTTAATTTAAATGAGTAGAAATAACTTTGGAAATAAAAGTTTAAGTTATTTTCATGAGACTGGTTTATTATGCAATGATTTTAATGTGAATATTTTGCTTTCTTCTTTTAGGAAGTATGCATGTTTTTAATCATCTTGTCAAATACCACTCAGTCTGATTTTCTGTTTCTATACTATCTAGTACTTGTCTAATCCTAGAACTGTACCACTTTATGAAAATCTTGTTTATAACCTATTTATATAGAATTAAATGAAAACAAACAAACATTTCACGTCCCTGTACTGTAGACCAATTGGTAACTATTTTAGTCACCTTCTGCATTAGGAGTTCCATCTTTTGGGCATTGAAATTGATTTTTCTCATCTTAGCATCTGAAGATCCAGAGTGTGCCCCTTGCCCAATCGCCTGAGACTATACAGTGACACCTACAACAGAGGATGTGGAGGCAGCAGCTTTCGGGCACCAGAAATGGCTGCATCAGGAGCATCAGCACGAATAGACTTTGTAGAGGTAGTTCTCCCAAACTGTATTATGAAACCAAACATTTTTGGTGTGCTACCTGCTGACGGGGGCTGCCTTCTTACTGCCTAGTGTTATGCAAAATGTTTGGTCTTTGTTAAAGTTTAACAATAACATTTCTGACTAATATAGAGCAACCTGATTTTTTTTCCAGGTGTGTTCAGTTGCCGTAACTTTCAATTAACATGAAATTTTATCAGTTTAGAAAAACATTAATACTCATATCTTTGTCCAGTTTATTTCATTCTTAGTTTATATAAAGCTGCTGTCACATATAATTTTTGTATAAATTTTTTTGGCTAGATCAGAATAAACCATCATTTTAAAAGACATCCTAATGAAGTAAATAAGAGAATTTCTCTAGTCAGTTATATACTTCAGAGACTGAATAGGGTTGCCCAGGTTTTCTGTGTGGACCTCCTAATGATGCTCCATTGTGAACTTATTTTGCAAAGTGAAAGATTATTCCCAGATGGTCCCAGTCAAAATATGAAAGGCCAGTGATTGATTGGTTTTATATATCCTTTCATTTTATGTAATTTAATGTGAAGTAGTTATTTTGTAGCTATAAAACACATTTGTTAATTAATCACATTGGCTTTATCTATACAGTTCAATGACTTATAACATTTCAATTTGCATGTAGAATGAGCCTCTGTAATGATGTCTTTGCAAAATAAATAGCAATTGACACAATGGGTGCATTTGCTTTTAACATTTTATACATTTGACTTAGAAAAGTAGGATATATTTCATATTGCAATTTTGAAGAGTTTGAAATTCAGCATCCAGAGATCTTCATCTTGGTGCAGTACAACAAATTCATTCTTCACCCCATCTTCACTCCTTTTTGGAACAAGGCAAGATACAAAGAATTTACTAGTTCTATTGGAACTATTGCTTGATTAAATATAATTTGAACATTCTTTGCATAAACCAGATATGAGCAGGATAGATACACTGACCTTAATAGTATTTTTATTTTTTGTTTTTTTCATTTTTTCCTATTTTATTTCCTTATTTAGGAAATTACGAATTGTCATTTTTTGCCAAATCTACACTATGGAGTTGAAATGTACTTTTCTGAATATTTCCATTCTGTCTTAATGTATTTTAATTTTGTGAATTTATAAAATAATGGCCCTAAATGCGTAGACCTTTGTAAAAAGTACATATATATTTGAAAGTGGATGTTGTTTTTTAGTTAAAATTGTGTAAACACTGATTTTTCCATGAGTACTTATAAAGATCTTATGTAAAAATTCATAAAACTACTTAATTGAGTTTGTACAACATAGTTTTTAGCTGTGTGTCATATACTCATTGACTTCTGTCATTTTCACAATATATTGTATATGTCTCTAGAAACTGTATATTGAAAGGTATGTTGCTCTTCTAAGAACACAAGAGTAAATCTCTGACTCTGCTTTAAAACAAATTGTGCTATTTTAGAATAGTTTTATAATGTGCTCTCATCATGTCCTTCAAATGCCATTCTCAAGATTACTTAAAACATTCTGCATGAAAGTAGCTTTAAAGTATTTAAGAAATACTTCTTCCTCTATCATGTTCTAAGTAAGGAACTGGATTTTCCATTGTTAAATTTTAAAAGTCTTACAGAGCTGCAGTTAAAGTCTGCAGCATAGTGCAGTAGTTCTGTTTGATAATTATTTTGGTGGCGTGACCTAACTGCAGTAAACCATGTTGCATTCCTGGTCTTATGGTAACATATTACAATTGAGACCTTGTATATATAGGATAAAGGAAACTTTTCTTAAGGAAAAGACATTAACATTACATTAAGTAACAAAAAATTGTTATCAGGTTGGAATGATTTAAAATTGCATCAGCAGAAGTGATTACAAAAGTAAAAAATTAAATCAAATACCACTGAATATGATACTTGCTTCGTTTTTGCCCACTGTTCATGCTATGTCACTGTAGTATTCTAACAAGTGGAAGTGATTATAAATTCCTTCACAATGTTTATGGCACTCTAATCTTTTATGCAAAGAGGAGTCACATATATCAACTTAACAAAAATATTAAATGTGTTCATTTCATAAAGTTACATAATTTTTAGCCTCTCTCTATATATATTTTTAAACTAGATAAACTGGTAAAAGGATAAGATGTGTTTATGTACATCTGTTATTATTGAAATAACAGTAATCTATTGTGCTATCTTTTAGAAATATATTCTATTGATTATACATTCATGGGTAGTGGAATATGCATAGTAAACCAGAATTTGACTAAATATACAATAATAACTAAAACAGAAAATAACTCTTAAGAAGAAGGCAGCACAATAGGTGCTTACCCATTCTCCAGGATACCAAGTATTACAACAGAACCCCTTCCTTCCTTGTAAGATAAATGTCCCTCCTGGGAACCTGGGCCACCATTTGAGCAACATATTGAATTGCCTTTCAACATCTTATTGACATCTCATGAAGAGAAGTCAACTTTTATAGCTCTTAGCAGCATCTTAGAAAATAGAATACATCTCCCTATGTTTCTCATAAATTACAGGTTCCTGCAAGTTTGTTAAGAATTTCAGGGCTTCCCTGGTGGCGCAGTGGTTGAGAATCCGCCTGCCGATGCAGGGGACACGGGTTCGTGCCCCGGTCCGGGAAGATCCCACATGCCGCGGAGCGGCTGGGACCGTGAGCCATGGCCGCTGAGCCGGTGCGTCCGGCGCCTGTGCTCCGCAACGGGAGAGGCCACAATAGTGAGAGGCCCGCATACCACAAAAAAAAAAAAAAAAAAAAAAAAAAAAAAATTTCATATACTCTCCCATCCCTATTTTTTTGTTCATATCAAATTTTACCAACTATGTCAACTTTTCCTGGAGCAAAACTGGCAGATCTAAATTTTTTCACAAAAGAATACGATTATTTTACAAATTTTTAGTCATAAACAAAGCATAACAAAGTTATGTTAGGTGTTGTCAGTTTTATATTATTTGCTTCTGCTACAGCAATCAATATAAATTGGATAAAGACTGATAATTTATGTGTATTTATTGGCAGAAAACCAGAAGTCTCAATTACTCAGGCTACTAGAATATTGTTGAGTACTTGTATAGGTGTCACTTTTATTTGAATTACTAAAATATAGTTTTAGTCCATCATTCTAAAATTTAGCAGATATCTTTTAAGTAAGGTAATGATCCTGCCCTTTCTCTTCTCTCTTCACCTACTTGACTGGTTTCTTACTATCCATCCTTTAATCTTCCAATGTATCAGGCCTATACATCTATCTTTCTGTCTTATTTATTTATGTACTTGCCTTTTACATTTTTCTAAATTGTAGATTTCTTGAGGACAGGCATGTTGTTTTATTCATTCTCCAAAATACCTAGAATGGTGGCTTGCAAATAGTATGCATAACTAATGAAGAAGAAAGAAAAGAAAGGAAGAAAAGTAATCCCCCCAAATACTTAAAGAAAATAAGATTACTTCCAGTGAGAGGTAAGGAGGACATATTTGAGAACATTTGAGGGGAACATTTAAAGGGGAAGTTATATTTCAACTATTGGGAAGAAAGCAGCGGTATACTTGCAGAGGAAATGAAGGATATAAGAACGTACAGGGCATAGTTACGGAATGGCCTGATTTTGCTGACAGTTGGATAAGTTAAAATGAGCAGTGCAAGTAAAAGCTGAAAGGTGGATTGAGGTGGTCCTGGCTAACTGACTGCTATTAAAAATTTTTGACTACATGAGTAATAAGGAAGAGTTGGCATTTAAGGCAGCAGTTAAAAACTCAAAAAACAGGGCTTTCCTGGTGGCGCAGTGGTTGAGAATCCGCCTGCCGATGCAGGGGACACGGGGTCGTGCCCCGGTCCGGGAAGATCCCACATGCTGCGGAGAGGCTGTGCCCGTGAGCCATGGCCGCTGAGCCTGCACGTCCGGAGCCTGTGCTCCGCAAAGGGAGAGGCCACAACAGTGAGAGGCCCGCATACCGCAAAAAAAAAAAAAAAAAAAACCTCAAAAAAGAGAAAATAAATGTTACAGCAACATTTCATAAATAAAGCAAATGATGTACTTAAACACAGTGCAGTACACATTTTTTCAGTCTCTTGTGAGTGGCTGACACTGACGATAGATGAAGTCATATGCACTACATCTCAGTCTTTGTCTTCCCCTCCAGTAAAACAGTAATCTAGACAAAACTGTTTTAGCCCATAAGTGGTCTTGAATTCCTTGACAGTGAAAGGGAACAAATATTTATTTAGCGGATATACTAGGTTCTTTATCCATGAACCTTATTTTACTAAACCTTATAACAGTGTAAGGTATGGCTTCTCACTTTTTTTAACTGACGAGGAAACTGAGTCTCAGAAATTAAGCAGAGTAGAAAGTGGCAGAACCTGGATTCAAACCCATTTCTCTCTCCTGTGCTCCATAATGTACTGACTTCACTGTTTTACGTACAGATTGTATTCCTGCTTAAATGATATTTTTAGCAACTTCAAATTATTTATGCTGATGTTGTTCTTGATTGATTTATCTCCATGGAACTTGATTAGGAATCAAATTCTATTAATGCCTCTTCTAGATTATAGATATTTGTCACATATGACAAGAATTGCTTATTCTTTTGAGGTGTTTTCCATTAAAAAAATATGTCAGGGTATGTTTTGGGTTCTGGAATCACAGATTAACCATTCAGTCCTCATAATGATAAATTAAGGAGATGATCAATGAGTTTATAAGGTTATGAGTGTCAGTTTATTTGTGATAATGTAAGGTTTTGTTCCTGCCTTTAATTTATGGCTGAGTGTCTTTAACCATCAATTTTATCTTTCCAACCTGTTAAAATCAAAGTGATTTCTTCTTTAGCATTTCCTAACATAGAAGATTGTAAAGGTACCAATACCTCATACAGCAAACGTGTACTACATTTTTCAAAGCTTTCAATAGTAATTTTTTGATCTGCACATTAACCTGGTAAGGAAGGTATAAAAGATATTTTCCATTCAGGTAATAAGAACTTTAATGTTATTTGCCACCATTTAAATAATATTCTTAGTCCCACAGACAATGCACTGATTTTTGTGTCAGCTTATGCTATTTATTGGTGTATACTAATTCTATATTATATTTTTTCTTGAGGACAAATGTTTAGAATTGCAATTTTCATTTTAAGTTGATGCTTTGCAAAAGGATTTCCCCAAAACTGTTAAAACTTTGAAATATAAATTTTTTCTATCCACAAAATACAGTTAAGTAGTTCAGGATGTTTCTATAGTAATCACTGAACAATGTGCTTTTGGTATTTTTGATATAAGTAAATATAGAAATTATGTAGCTTCTAATATCAAAGCATTTGTTACTTTAAGATATTTCTAAATTTACTTTTTGATATAAAATTGATCATGCTTGAAATCAAACTTTTTTCTGTGTACATAATTGATATACATTTTACTCTTTAGGAAAACAAATAGAAACTGGAAAAATTTTAGGAAAAAGCAGAAGAATGTAATTCTCATCAGTCTTCTCTCTGGATCAATAGGTTTATATGGGCATCTAAAATTGTTAAAATGAAAAAGACTTGGAAATAAAGAGGATTAAAAAACAGCAGTAAATATGGATACATTGAGATGGCAATATACAAACTGTTGTCCTAGTTTTGTCATTTAGTAATTCTAACAGAAGAGCAAAGCAGTATATTCCTTTAATACCAAGCTTAGGGCACAAGAAATAAATGCATTTAACATAGTGATGGAAAACTCAATAAGAGGATGAAAATTAGAATCAAGGAAAACTTGCCCAACATTTATTGAAAACTTACAAATGAGCACTGTACTATGTGTTGAGAATTTCAAAGATATATTGGGTCCTTTCACTGAGTTTTTGGTTCTGTGGAAGAGATATTCTAGCCAAGGAAAATCATGTGCAAAAGCAGAGAGATGAATGGAAACTGATGAATTATGCAAAGTACTAGGAGATTCATTTGTGTTGTATGTATCGGCTTGTGCATATAAAGAGATGGGGTTTGAAAAGTAGAGAAAAGCCTATTTGAGTAGTGTTTTGTATGCCAGTATAATGGTTAGATCAATAAAGAGAAATAAGCCTAATTCAGTGAATTTTGCAAGGAATACTGGCCATTTAATTTTTACCTAGTATAGGCACTAGAATTTAACTCTTATAGGTCATATAATTGCTAATATTTATTGAGTTCTAAATTCTTTACATATATTAACTCAAATAACCCTCACATTAACTCTCTGAACTAGGTATTAGTACTATCCTTATTTTATAAGTAAGGACACTGAAACATAAAGAAATCACTTACCCAATGTCACAAAGTTGGTAAGGTGAGGTAGAAGGATTCTAACCCTGGCAGCCTGACTCAGAAGCCTTCTTCTTAATAACTATGGCACAGCAAGGTAGAGTCCACTCAAACTGGACTGAAATTTTGAGGATATGTGATGATATCTTTTTTTAGAGATTTGAATACATATTGAATTCGGCAAAGTTTGGTAACATTTGTTAGTAAAGTATACAAATCTTTTTAAAACAACAGCTTTATTGAAGTATAATTGATATCTAATAAATTGCACATATTGAAAGTAGCAATTTGATAAGTTTTGAAACATATATACACCACCGAAAGCATCACCACAGTAAAGATAATGAATATATCCATCGCCCAAAAAAGTTTCCTCATGGCACTGCTTACTCACTCCCCACCCAGGCAAATTCTATTCTGCATTCTATCACTACAGATTAGTTTGAATTTCCAGAATTTTATGTAAATGTTATCTTAGAGTATATTATCCTTTTTGGGGGGTCTGGCTTTTTTCAACGAGCATTATTATTTTATTTGTCTATGTTGTAATGGTTATCAATTTTTATTGCTGAACAGTATTCCATTGTATAAATATAGCACAATTTCTTTATCTTTTCCCCTCTTGATGGATATCTGAGTTGGAAGTTTTTTTCCAGTTTTTCTCTGTTACAAGTTGGCTGCTCTGAATAGTCACGTACAAGTCTCTGTATGAATGTTTAAGGAAAGAAGTCAGGCACAAGGAATATATATGTTTTCATTTATGTAGAATATAAAGTGGCAAAACTAGTCTATCTTATCGGAAATTATAATAGTGGTTATCTTTGGGGAGGTAATTAGTGACTAAAAGGGTGCATGAGGGAGACTGCTTTTGGACTCTGAAAACATTTTGTTTCTTCATCTTGATATTGATTACATGGGTAACCAGTTCAGTATATGAAAATTCAGTGAGCATTACACTTCTGCTATGTACTTTTCTATAGGTATCTTACACTTTGATTAACAGTTAAAGTGAGGCTAGTGAAATCATTTGGTTCAGTCTAGATCATTTTCTATGTGTTATCTGCCATGTATGCTTTTTATTTCATAGCTCTTATTAATATTCCAGTTATATATGCCTATAATATCCTCCTTGTACATTCTATACCATTACATTTACACCTTTTACTGTAATTACTATTTTACTGTATTTCTTTCTTGTCAAATTATAAAATTTCTGTAAAAGAAGGTAATATCTAAGTTTCTTACCTCCATGTCCATTGGTTGGCATGGTTCTTGGTACATAGTAGGTATTCAGTGAATACTTGGATGAATGATACATAATTTTTCTTTCTGGTTTCTTGTGTACCTACTCCAAGTTTAGCCTCTGAGTCTTCATTATTTGTTTTCTACTGAAGGTTTTGCTTCCCCTACTGTCTACAAATTATGGATTATATTGTGTGATATTAAAAGTTTTTCCCCCTAACCTCAATTCTCTGTTTTACCATATATTTTTCAAAATAATAATAACTTCTATTTTTGAGTGTTTACCATGTGCTCTGAGCACTTTACATCTACTAACTTATTTAAGATGCACCATCCAACAATGTAGATACTCATATTGTTCCCATTTTATGGAGAAACTGAGGCACAGGGATATTAAATATCTTGCCCAAGGTTATAAGGTCTTGTAAGTGACACAGTTCATATTTAATCCCAGACAGTCTAACTATGTAAGTCATGATTTTATACAGTATAGTCTTCTGTGTTTATATACACTACATTATGTCATAACATTTCTTCATTTCCTTCAGAACTTGGATAAAATGTTAACTTTCAACAGTGGCTCTCTCTGACCACTTTATATGAAATAGAAGTTCTCCAGACGCTCTCAATCGTTCTCACCCTGCTTTATTTTATTCATAGCACATTTCACCACATGCTATATTGTACATTTATGTTTATTTCCTTCTCATACATCTCTCCAACTAAAATGTTACCTCTACAAGGGAAGAGGTTTTATCTGTTTTACTTTTATCTACAGTGTTATATCTTAGAATAAGGCCTAATACATAGTAGATGCTTAATAAATATTTGTTAAATGAACAAATAAATGCATCATACAATCAACTTACACTGTGACACTTTGGTCCTACAGGGTTGGCAGAGGTTTTTAAAAATCCCTTTAGCAGAGTCACTTCTTACTTACAATAGAGACCAAAAAGGATCTCTATTGGACAGAAACACAGACATCATTACACATTCCAATTGAACATATCCTGGAAGTAGCAACTCAAGAGCATTTCTGAACATGCCAGGATCATGTGAAATTTTATTCTAGAGCAACTTTGTTCTGGCAAAGGAAGTTTTATTTATCATCATATAATTTGCATTTTTAAAAGATATCTGTGGCTTCTAAGTGGAGAGTGTGTTATACAGGGCACAATGGGAGACACAGTAACCAGTTATCGAGGTCATGGAAGTAATTCATGGGAGAAACAAAACTTTGCACTAGAGCTATGACAATGACCACAGAGATGAGAAGAAATAGATTTCAGAGAGAGTAGAATCCATAGAACTTGTGAATAATTAGTCATGGGTTTTTGATTTAGGTAGTATCAACTCACAGGCAGGAAAGAGAGGAGGTCTGGGAAGATGACTAATTTTGTTTCCAACATGATAAATTGGAAGTTCATATGGTATATTCAAAACTGTTCAGTAAACAATTACATAAATTAGACCTGGAACTTAGAAGAGCATCTGTGACTAGAGAGTTATATTTCAGTGATCAAATGCTTGAAGTTGCTTAGGGGGATACTATGTAGAATGTTGTTCCAGTATCAACAGGTTCTTAACTAGCCACACGATAACCAACTCAGCATGATGTAAGTTGAAAGAGACTTTAATGATAGGACATTGGATAAATGAAAGAATGGGCTATAAGACAACAAGTGAAACTTAGAAAAAAGGCAAAAGCAATTTTTAAAAGAACAGTGTGGTGTAATACCATCATTGCCACCACTGAATGCTGAATGCCACAGTTTGCACTGGCACCCTGCAAGCACTGGGTACTGACCACTGTTACTGCACCATCACCCTGCAATGTGCTACTCTCGCTGCTGCTGCTCAAGCCAGAATGAATTCTCCGCAGTTAGCTTCTGTGGTGAGAAGGGCGTATGTGTCTGACTTGTATAGCCCCTCGCCCCAATTCACTGATGCCAGAGAGACTTGAAAACCAGGCATGTGGCTTCTAAAAAGGACGTTGATCCCCAGCAGCCAAAAACCACCAAGTACACTTACTCACCAACATTAGGTTTATTCATTGCTGCAGCAAAGGAGGCTGCATACCATGGAAAACCATGGAGCACCTCAGTAAGAGGGAGTTAGGAGGGATTTTAGATGATTTTGGAGAAGGTTTAAGAATGTGGTTATTTTTCTGGATCAGGTATTCTCTGAAAGTGGGGCATTTGGTTATTGGAGATTTGGGCATTTTTTAACCTTTGAGACCAGGGGAATGGAGAGTAGCTGGAGTTGCCATTGGAGAAGAAGTAGTAATTCCTTATAGTAATAGAAGCACAAGGTCTGCTTTTGTCTCTATCCAGGTCTGATTTTGTAGTTGACTTGTTTTTGCTTCATTCCATCATTGTCTGAAGAGTCCCCAACGGATAATTTTGTGAAATTGCTTATGATCAGCAGAGAAATACCATGGTTTGGTTTTAGCAACCAGGCTAGCTACCAGCTGTCAGCTGTCAGGGCTGCTCTTCCCTTTTCAGTAGGTAAGTTTTGCCTCCCACCAAGATTCCTAAAGTGGAAATGACCAAAATGCCAGATGCTGGGCAGACAATTAAAAAACTACCGAGCCTATAATTTCCAAATATTAGGTATTGTATTAGTCAGCTCAGATTGCCTTGACTGACTGGTTTAAACAGCAGGAAATTATTTCTCATAGTTCTGGAGGCTGGAGGCCTAAGATCAAGATGCTGGCTGATTCTGTCCCCCAGAGAGGGCCCTTTTCCTGGCTAGAAGATTATGCCTTTTTGCTGTATCCTCACATGGCAGGGACAGAGGGAGCTCTGGTCTCTCTTCCTCTTCTTATAAGGACACTAATCCAATTGCGGGAGATGGGGTTCCACCCTTATGACCTCCTCTAAATCTGTTTACCTCCCAAAGGGCCCACCCCCAAATACCATCGCCTTGAGGGTTGGGAGTTCAGCATATGAATTTTGAGGGGACACAAACATTCAGTCCATAAGACGTGTCACTTTAAATCAGGGATCAGCAAACTTTTTCCAGCAATAAGCCAAATGACAAATATTTAAGTTTTGCAGGCCATAGGTTCTCCATCACAACTACTCAGTCATTGTAGCACAAAAGCAGCCTAAGATAATATGTAAACAAACAAGCATGGCTGTGTTCCAAAAAATTTTATTTATGAACACTGAAAAATTTGAATTTCATATCATTTTCATGTCATGAAATATTATTCTTTTGATTTTTTTCAACTATTTAAAAATATAAAAACTATTCCTAATTTGTAGACTATATAACAACAAGCAGTGGACCAGATTTGGCCTGCAGGCCATAGTCTGAAAACCCCTGCTCTAACTAAGAAGTGATATTATTGATGAGTCAGTTGACTGAACTGATATGAAGAGAGAAGATCCAGTGGTGCTGATTAGTTCAAAAGAACACATCATGTGGAATTAGAAGTCACCATAATAGAGATTCCATTACTTCTGGGTCCTTATTGTTAATCTCAGAATCCATGTCTATTTTAATAGCTCTTAAATTAGGAGATAGTGACAGACTCTACCTACTACTTCACTGATGTTCTAGGAAAGCTTCTTTACATAGAATTTTTAAATTTCCTTTTATTTGGATACATTATGACTCACAGTTAGTTTTTTTCATTTTTTCCCAATTTTATCAAGGTATAATTGAAGTACGTCACTGTATAAGTTTAAAGTGTACAACATAATGGTTATATATATATATATATATATAGTGAAGTGATTACTGCAATAAGTTTAATTAGCAACTATCTCATTTAGATGCAATAAAAATAAAAAGTAAAAAAAGAAAAAGAAATTTGTTTTCTTATGAAGAGAACACTTAGGATTTCCTCTCAACAACTTTCATATATATCATACAGCAGTGTTACCTATAGTCATCATGTTGTACATTACATCCCTTACATAGATTTTTAAATATTATTTTCTATTTCTCAGCTTCTCATGAGAGACTTCATAGTAGTTGCATACAAACCAAAACCTTTGGTATTTTTTTGATCTATAAAAATTATAACAGTTTATTTGATAATATATTCTTTTGATAACCTAATACTTTTCAAGAGGCAAAACCATAACAAATATTTTCCCCAGTAATTGCTCCTCATAAAAATTCAATTATTCTCAATTGTATTTTTTAATCTGAGAAGTCCTCTGAGATATATTTAAAAGAGCTAAATTTAGTCTCATGACCTCCAAAGATAAATCTACCAGAGAATGGCTCCCATCAGAGAACCTAGCTCATGTAGGACACGATAAATGGCTGTAGATTATAATATGTGTAGGTAAACTGGTGTCAAATTATAATTTCCTTGAATGCAATGTTGAGGAATTTGGACCTTTTCCTGAAATAATTTGATTTTTGAGCCCAGAAATGACATGACCAAATTATTTGGGGGATTACTCTTGTGACAATGTTAAGTATGGATTGGAAGAAGCTGAAACTGGAGGCAGGAAGACTAGCAAAGAGGCTGTTACAAGGCCTGGGTCACCATACTCCAAGAAGTAAAAGAGTTTAAACCAAGAAGTAAGTAAACTGACAAGTGAGAGGAGCTAAAGGATTCTTCATCTCTTAAACCCTAATTCTAGTATTATTTGATATGAAGCCTTCTTTGGGTCCGGCAGAGAGGATGAAAAGAGAACATATATTCAAGACATATAACAGAGGTAGAATAAACAGGTGCTTGTAATTGACTAATTTGGGAGGTGATAGAGAAAAAACAAGTCTAGAATAGCTTCCAAGTTTCTGTTTTAGACTACAAGTGAGGTAGTGGTAACATTCATCAAAATAAGAAACAGAGAAGTAAGAGGCAAGTTCTTTCTACCATTGTTTTATTGGGACAATCAATCCTTCCTTTCCTTAAAGGGACTTGGGCTCCATCTTCTTATTTTGGCACTGATGGTTCTCCATCCACAAGACCTGTGAGCTCTGCTCGCAGTGTGAAGGTCCAGTTTGCCCTGGGAGCATAACCCACTGTGACCTGACAGGGGAATAAGTCTCTGAACCATTCTTCTCCATGAGTGAACTGCTTTGAGAAAGAACTTTGTCTTCTTTGGACTTTAACGCTAAGGAAACAAAGAAGTCCTCTGAGTCCCTTCATGTTGCTGAGAATTTTATTGAGAAAATACTTTTCTATTTCCCGAACATGTTGAATACTTAAATACCTAGGAGAATGCTGATGCTCATGTCATTTTCCTTGCTTGCAAATCCCTTTCTGCCTTCTCCATCTGGTGAACTCTTCATTTCATAACCCCTAATTTCGATATTATCTCATATGAAGCCATCTCTGGGTCAGTTCCTGAATTACAAGTTCTCAAAACACGACATCTTTTGGGTAGCATGAATCCCAGGCATAATAAATTAACACATTAATTTCAAAATTACTTAGTTTCTTAATTTTCTGATAGAATATAAGCTCCATCAGGGCAGGGACTGTGTTTTGTTGTGTAAATCCTTGAATTACTGTTAAACACATAATAAAAATTTCGTATTATCCATTATTATTGTTAATTGTAGGTTTTTATGTCCACTTCATTAAGTTGTGAGTTAACCTGAAGGAAGTGACCACATCTCAGTGCCAGCCCTTAGCCTAGCCATCTGATATGTGCTCAAGAGATGTTTGTTACATTAATGAAAGAACTGTTTGCTTAATGAATTTAAAAGGCATAATTTACAAGGAATTTGTAAAATGAAGTATCAGGGTAGTACAAAAGTAAGATAGTCAACTTGTTATTTTGTCTACAATGATAATGATGATATGAAGAATCAGACCTTTCTTCCTCTTTGGGCAGTTAGCTAAGTGTTTTGTAACATTGACAAAAAGTTAATCTTTCCTCAGTAAAATTCAGGTTCAGAAATATCATGTTTTTGACAGTATGTTGAGAATCAATGGCTGAACTCATGACATTTTTAAAGCAAGATTGTCTTTATATAATATAATTACCCATAAGAAATAATGCTATTAGAATTCAGTGTCTTTTACAGTTCTTTGATTGAAATGAGCTTTCATTATGAGGCACATTTCACAATGATCTCATCTAGAGTTGATTTTTTACCCATTGTTCTCTTTGGTTTCTATTGTATAGTCCATTATTTCTGATTGCTATCCTATTATATTCTATTTCACAACTTCTAAGTACTGATTGTTATAAACATATTTTAGCATGATAATCTTTATGACAATTTATATCCATGGGGAAAAAATTAGTCCTGGTTAAGACCAATCAAAAAGTTATCCTAAGTGAAATTTGTTCCTAAATTGCTATTTTAAGTGAACATATGCAGCTAAAAGCACATGTCATTACAATTATTAAATAAAAGCTAACTTTATTTCTATGTATTGATAGACACTATGAAAAAATATACCAGTAATGTAGGTTTTAGCATTCAAATACTAAGGGAAGAATCTCTAGTAATAAATACATAGAAGAAAAAATATCTAGTTGAGTCTGAGGCAAATATTATTTTAAGAAGAAACTTAATTTAGGAAATTTTTAAAAATTAATCATTTTAATTTATAATCATAATAATAATTTAAAATATTTTTTCTAATTAACTGAATTTAGAAAAAAAGATTTGTGGAGTAATTTTCTTTGAAGATATAATAAACATAAAAGTGAAGAGGTATACAAACTTGAAAAATATTAGCATCTTTACCATATTTTCAAAACTGTAAAGTAATAAAAAATAAAAGAAACAGAATATATTTAGAATCACAGTCATGGTTTCTGAAAAGTTGAAATTATAAACATTAGAAATCATACAAAAACCCACAGAATAATTTATGTAAAAGAAATTGTCAAAATGGAAAACTAGAATATTGATAAGTCAAATGCAGGAAGGAAAAAACTTAAAATACTTTGAACATTGTTGGAGCTAGAAGGTATTATGCTAAATAAAATAAGTCAGACAGAGAAAGACAAATACTGTATGATTTCACTTACATGTGGAGTCTGAAAAACAAAACACATGAACAAACAAAACAAAACAGAAAGGGTCATAGACACAGAGAACAGATGGTTGGCAGAGGGAAAAGCGATCAGGAGGATGAGTGAATTAGGTGAGAGAAAGTAGTACAAACTTCTAGTTACAAAATAAATGAGTAACAAGGATGAAATGTACAGCATGGGGAATATAGTCAATAATAATGTTTTAACTTTGCATGGTGACAGATGGTAAGTAGACATTATGGTGATCAATTTGTAATGTATAGACATGTCAAATCACTATGTTGTGCACCAGGAGATAACATAGTGTAGGTCAGTTATACTTCAAAAACATACAAGAAAACAAACAAGCTCATAGAAAAAGAGATCAGATTTGTGGTTACCAGAGATGAGGGGGCAAGGAGGGGGAATTGAATGAAGGTGATTAAAAGATACAAATTTCCAGTTATAAGGTAAATAAGTACAGGGATGTAGTGCATAATATGATTAACATAATGAACACTGCTGTATGTTATATATGAAAGTTGTTAAGAGAGTAAATTCCAAGGGTTCTCATTACAGGAAAAAATATTTTTCTTTTATTTTGTATCTACATGAGATGATGGATGTTGACTAAACTTACTGTGGTAATCACTTCATGATGTATATAAGTCAAATCATCATGCTGTACACCTTAAACTTATACAGTGCTATATTTTAGTTATAGCTCAATAAAAGTGGAAGAAAAATATAAAATCAATTAAAGCTGCAAAGGCTATGCAAATACTTTTATACATATTTTCTGTTTTTTTAATTTAATTTAAATTTTTTATACAGCATGTTCTTATTAGTTATCTATTTTATACATATTAGTGTATATATGTGTGGTGAGCATTGCCCTCTGAGGAAGGCGCCCTTAAGACCCTCATAAGCCTCAGGGCCCGATTGTACTCTCCTTGGTATGCATCCTGGACTTTATGGTATGAACGTAAAAAAGGAGATGGCCTTTGGCCAGATCGCTCCAGGGACCTGCTCAGTTACTGGGAGTCCCTGGTTGTTCCCTAAAGCTAGGAAAAGCAACCCTGGAGGGGAAATTGGTGCCTTTGAGGGAGAAGCCGAGAAGCCAATCAACCAGCTGATGCCGATAAGGCGTGACTAAGCCGAGAAGCCAATCAATCAGCTGATGCCGTTAAGATGGTGACTAAGCAAAGTCCCTGCTTTAGGGGTATATATATGGCTATGCTTTGTTATTAAACTTGCCTTGTAACCATCAGTTGCTTGTGCCCTTCTGATCCCATACCTTGGTGCGTTCAGTTCCCTACCCCCTCTCATCGATTGTTGCTGCACTTTGAGGACCCGCCGCGGCTGGCGACATATATGTCAATGCATATTATCTCTCATGATCCCTAAAGCACCTTTGTACTTAATTTAATTAAGTAGTAATATATTCATTTCTTTGCTAGCTTAGTATTATCAAAAAGTTTTTTTCTAATCAAGAACAAAAGTGTTAAAACTATTTCTTTTATATTTTTTGCCTAAAATCTATTAAAACTCAAATTAATAAATCAGGATTTTTTTTAATGTGTGGTGTATCAGACACTTCTGGGCCTTAAAAACCTCTATTTTTACTTTAGTTCTGCCACCAACAAACTATGTGATGCTCTTTTCGGTACCTAATAGCTCAGTAGAATGAGTGTATTTAGAAGTATGCTTTTGGCAATAAGAAACAGAATTCTGCATAAAAGTGACTTTTTAAATAATAGGTACCTTGTTGTCCATAACAAAGTCTCAAGATAAGCAGTTCCAGAGCTTGTTTCAGTAGCTTAATAATTTTACCAAAAGCTCGGTCTTTTTCAATTTTTCTACACTGCTATTCCTAGCATGTTGGCTTTCATCCTTGGACTTGTTACCTCATGGTTTCATAGTGTCTGCTGCAACTCCAGACATCACATTCTCATCCAACCATGAAAAAAAGAGGAAAGAGAGGGACAGGTAAAAAAGTTCTCATGCCTCTCTCCCTCTTTTAAACCAAGGGGAAAAATCTTTCTCAGGTTCTCCCTCAGAATCTTTTCTCCTCCTCTTCCTGTTCTAGTGGCCAGAACTGAGTCATATGCTCATATCCTAGCTGCAGAGGAGGTTTGCCTCATGACTATTTGGGATTTCCAGTCTCTGATGCAGGGCAGATACCACTGGCAAGGAAGAAAGGGAAAGGAAATGACAGTTGCCTGGGAAACCAGCCATGGCTACTGTGGCAGATTATTTTCAAAGGCCTTTATCTGCTAAAGTTCAAATTCTCCGACATCTTAGTCACAGGGTTGTTTCTGTATTTTCATCAGTCAGGGTATCAACAGTCTAAGGCCAGATCTACATAAAAGTACATGAATTAATATTTACAAAGCCCAAAGTGACAAGTTGTAATTTTTTCATTGAATAATAGGAAGAAATAATGAGCCTGAAACAATCAGTGTGTGTGTGTGTGTGTGTGTGTGTGTGTGTGTGTGTGTGTGTGTGTGTGTGTGTGTGAAGTCTCTTAGGAAGGAAACTTGTTTTTCCCTGCTCAGTTATCTATGAGTTTTAAAATAGCTTAACTGTGCCTGAGTATTTTTTCAGCAGCGTTAGAAATCTCTTCATGAGCTTATAATGTAGGTTGCAGCATATTCTAGTGAAAATGAGCATCTTCATAGCTGATTATGTTTCCCATAACCTCTTGATTAGACTGCTTCAGTGCAAGCTAGGAGCTTCAGTTCCTGAAGTGTGGCCATACACAGAGACAACTGTCATGGTTTCTGCTCATATGACACCATTTATCCAGAAAGAGTTCAAAAAGTCTTACAAGTACAATTTTATCTTTACTGCACTGTCATGAGTTAGGAATGCACAATAATTTTTGGCCAGTGGGAAAACTCACATTCAGAGTGAATGAATGACTGGTTCTGGTCATAAACCCAAGAAGACTAGAGAGAGAGGAATGAAATTTAGTCTTCTCCTCAATCTAATTATAGTAGTGCAGAATTTGTCTTACAGCTGGTTGCTGTTCACAAGGTTCTATTTTATACTTTAATCTATTTCACTGGAGAAGTTTATCTTACTATATAAACTAAAGCTATTCTTTTTTTTTTTTTTTTTTTTTTTTTTTTGCGGTATGCGGGCCTCTCACTGCTGTGGCCTCTCCCGTTGCGGAGCACAGGCTCCGGACGCACAGGCCTAGCGGCCATGGCTCACGGGCCCAGCCGCTCCGCGGCACGTGGGATCTTCCCGGACCGGGGCACGAACCCGTGTCTCCTGCATCGGCAGGCGGATTCTCAACCACTGCGCCACCAGGGAAGCCCTAAAGCTATTCTTGAGAGGTTACTTGTAAATTTATTTCTTCATACAGAATCTTTTTTTCATGTTATGCATTAAATTAGAGATACATAGTTATAGGAAAGAAAATTTTTCCAATAAGACATCATGAAATCAGCTTAAACTTTTAAATGTTGAATATTTAAAAGGAAAAAATATTTCCCAAGGAAATACTCAAAATATGTGACAGCTTGATGTAAATTATATATTTTAAATATTTATTCTAAAAATTTAAATACTGCAAGGAGAAACATCTTAATTAGAAGCATTCACAAATTGCTTAATTAGAAGAATTCTAAAAAATTGTCTTCCCAATATTCTTTGACCAAATAATAGATGTTTAGTTTGGTTACATATCCTTCTGGGAGATCCAAGAAGCCAGTTTAGCCGTTTTTTGCTGTTCTTAGGGGAAAGTTGAATTGAAATGATGGAGAGTACATAAATATTGTAGCTGTGACATTGGCTTAAGATATAGTAATAATCGAGGAAGAATTTTTTTTTAATTTTTATTGGAGTATAGTTGATTTACAATGTTGTATCAGTTTCAGGTGTACAGCAAAGTGAATCAGTTATACATATACATATATCCACTCTTTTTTTTTGAAAATTCTTTTCTCATGTAGGCCATTAAGGGAGAATCTTTATAGAAAACATTTTATCATAGAAATTATGTTATTGGACAATGGATTTTAAATTTTTCCTTGTGTGTAAAGATAATAAGTTTATGTTTCTTCAACATGAGGTATGCCGCTAGTTGCATTTTTAAAGAATATCAATTCCTGGGCCTTGTCTTTAGTACTTGTGTTGTAAGGAATGATTTATTTCAAAATGTATAATACAAGGTTCATTTAAGGAAAGATTGTGAACAAGAGAAGAACATGATAACATGGTAGAATCAGTAGGTCCAAAGTATAAAATGTAAACATCCATTTAACATAGGACATGGATTAAGTAAAGTGGAAAGACAGTATATTCTTTCCCTAAGTTCCAATACGAGAGAAACATCGGACAGTAGCAACTGAGGGGAGTTTTCCTATCCTTGTGACATGAATAGCCACTAATTAGAGAGTATTTGAGAACATTTGAAAGACAAGTTAAAAGATGGAATGAATAAGCCCATGCCAAAAATTTGCAGAATCTTGTGAGAGTCAGCAAACCCATGTTACTGCACTGGGAATTTATGGAGAAACAAGATTCTGCCAACTTTATATGGCTTCTGAAGTAATTGTACACTTGAATAGATAAAACCTCTGAATCTGATAAAAAGCAAATCATAGACTGTATAATTTTATCAAAGTGACAGATGCACCAAGATATTGTGTTATTTCCCGTCATTGCTCCAATTGGAATCTTTTACCAGATTTGCAATTGGATAAATGCTATAAAGTAATAGCATGCTATTAAGGACTTAATTTTCATAAATGCAACCAAAGGACAGTATTAAGAATAAATGTCCCTAGATTCCAGTAACATGTACCCTAAGAAATGAGAATTTCAAATAGTATATAAATATAGTTATCTAGTAGCAATTACCTAATATTAAATATTTCCAGTCCTTAACTTATCTATTGTATCACGTTTTAAGAACTTAAATATATCATAAACCCATGGAGCTGTCTAGATGTAAGATCTTAAGGACTGATGTAGACCAGGGGTTGGAAAGCTACGGCTTATGGTCCAAATTTGGTGACCCCTTTTTTATAAATAAAGCTTTATTGGAACACAGCCATATCCATTTGTTAATATGTCATATATGGCTACTTTTGCACTACAATGACAGCACTGAGTAGTTGAGACAGAGACCATATGGCCTATAGAGCATGAAACCCTTCTTGTCTAGTCTTTAATAGAAAAAGTTTCTTGACCCCTGGCATAGACTACAGTGAGCTCTAGAAAATATACTTTTCATAAAAACATTCATATTTAAACAATGGTCAAGCCAAACAGTGCAGGCCAGGTTTAGATGATTAGCCACTGCTGTGAAAAGAGATCCTGTGCCAGCTCTGTCATTAACTTTCTGTGTGATGTTGAACAAGTCACCAAGTCTCCTCTAGTAAGAAGGGAGCACTTCTTTTTCCTGAGGTTGCTGTGCCTAAGGCCAAATGGCAAAAATCAACATGGTCTTTAAAGGAGAATGTGAAAGTCAAACCAGGGAAGCATGTCCAAAACAGTCATAAATGCAAGAAGAGCCTGAAGTGAATATTGGGAGTTAAGATGCAGGGCCTGACAGGTCAGAGTTTCAAGAAGACAAAAGAGGATGATTCGATCAAATTTAAATCCTATATTCATTGTAGGGAAACACATATGCCTGTGTTTTCATGGACTAAGTATGTCCATGATTCCATTGACTGGGATGGACAAGAACTCAATTTCATCATCTGCAAAAAAGTATTTACAGTGTTCTCCTAGTCTAAGAAATGTCCTGTGGGAAAGAAGAGAAAAATGTTTTTGGTCACATAAACAGGAAATTGTCTAAACTAATTGAATCTGTTAAATAATCACAATGAACATTTGTATGTTTTATAAGAAGTCCTACTGATAAGAAATCTATTTAACAATTTTTAAGCAAGATTTGCCAAAATGTACTGGCCATCTGAAAATTTTTTTTAAATCATGCAACATTTATAAGTCCTTAGGAAAACTTCAAAAACTCTGACCTCAATAATCTCTCAAAATATTTCCAACTCTGAAATTCTTCTCTAAGTATTCCAATACCTAACTCTTAACACCAATCATATGTCAATCACAATTTATGTGATTTACCTGTATTAACTACTTTAATCATCAAAATAACCTTATGATGTAAGGATCCTTATTATCATTCCCATATTACAGATGAGAAAACTGAGGTTCAAAGATGTTCTAAATGGTTTAAAGACAAACAGCTAGGTGAGTGGTAGAATCAAGATATATACCCAGGTTGTCTGAATTCAGAGTCTATGCCCTAAACTACTCTCCATTTAAAGTTTTGTTGCTATATTTCAGATATCCAAACAAATGAAAAACTCACCTAAATATTTCACTTAGTATTTTTTATTATTTGGATTTTTTAAAACCTACTATTGAAAATGTCAGGAAGTCAACTTAAAACAAGATGCAGATATCCTGGGAAGGATGAATCTCAGCCTTATCTGCCTTTATCATCATGCATAGTTTACAATAAGTAAGCTAATGTATATTCATTACAATATTCATTAAAACAGGCCTATCAGGATATCTCCTTGGCAACTGTTAATTAATTATAGCTGCCTCCTTGGCAACTGTTAATTAACTGTAGATGCCTGATAAAAATTGAGTGGTTTTTCTTTGTAAATATTCTAGAATTCAAACAGCTCACTGGTAAAGAGTTATTCATTCATGCACATATGAATATCTTCATTAAACAAACTGATTGAGAAGCTATTTGTAAGATAAACAACTTACTTGCTCTCATGAAGCTTCAGTCTAGCAGGGGGAAAATAATTAGCAAGTAAACAAGTTTTAATTTTCAGTATTAAATATTAAAATATAAAATTAACCTAAAAATTAAATTAAATATTTTCAGTGGTAAGTGTTAAGAAGAAAATGAAACAGGGCAATATATAACATGAAGATGAGAAGGAGATTTAATTTTGGGTAAAGGCGATATGAGGAGGAAAAATATGAGCTGAGTTGAAAAGAAGCCAGCTATGAGATTTATGAGTTAGAACATTACAGGCAAGAGAAGCAACAATGATAAATGTAACAGTCCTGGAAGTTTTACACATTTCTACAATTTTTACATATATAATATGAACATAGGTTGGTAAACATCATTTAATACAACCAATTTCATTAGAACTTGCTCATTCAGATAACTAGGTGAACTTCACAAATGAATCTAAATAATCAGAAAGATATTCGGTTCAGACAGGAGATGATCCAATTGTAGGCATAACTGATAGAGAATGTGATCCAAATTGTAACAAGTCCTGATATTTTCTCCCTAACCTATGGCAGTGATCATGCCTTCAAGCCATTTGTAAGGGGAAGTCACACCAGTTAGATTCCTGTGTTGGGACATAGAGATAGACCCCAGACCCACATGTGTTTACTGTAAGGACAAAGGAGTACAGTCAAATGAGTACATAATCAAGTAGGCTGCTTGAAGTGCATAACAGGCCACGTGGGACCCCACCTAGTAGAGTAAGGAGGTAAACAAACAGAGATGAGAGGCTCACCCTCCAAGGAATCAGCAAGGAGAGGAGATATAAGTCTGGAATATTCCTCTAACACAGTGGATCTCAACTAGAAGTAATTTTGCCCCCCTAACCTCTACCCTGGAGACATTTGACAATGTCTGGAGACATTTTGGTTGTGAAAACTGCAGAGAGTACTACTGATATTAGGTAGGAAGAGGCCTTGGATGCTGCTAAACATCCTACAATGCACAAGATAGCTGCATCCCAGATGTCCCCTTATCCAGCGATGAGGATAGAATGACAGGTATTCGTGCAAGAAACTCTAATGGGAGTTTTTAGAATTTCTTCACCTTGGACCAAAATCTCTTACATTCTTTAAGGATACATGTTAGTATTGTGGACTTAAGCTATAATCACAGAAAAACCTCAGCTTCAGATGTACTCTTTTAGTATTTTCATTCTTTCTTTTCACACATATGACTCATATAGCGAGTTCTCCAAAACCCAGCTCAAACTTCACCTTTTCTTAAAGTTTTCCATAATTACCAAACTGTCAAATGTTCCTTCTTCTGAGCTCCTATGGCAATCTATACATACTTTTATCCTAGCATTTATCACTCTGTGAAGTAATTATTCATTGAAAGGTCATTCCCATTTTAAAAATAGGTCTTTCTGGGTAGAGACTATGTAAGATGTGCTAAACATCCTACAGTGCGCAAAGTAGTCCCCTATATCAAAGAATTAACTGGCCCAAAATGTCAGTAGTGCCAAGGTTGAGAAATCCTGCATCCCAGAAATCTTTGTAACTTCAGTGTCCACATGGCACCAGCCATAAGGAAGCACAAAGTGAATGAATGAATACTCACAAACACTACTAACATAAAAATACCATGAGTTCTATTTTATTTTTCTGACAAAGCCTTACTTGTTTGTGTCCTAATTAAATTAAAAACCTATTACATATTTCATCTAAAAGGAACATTTTTGGACAATTTGACAATGATTATAGTTTAGTAACTAGCACACGAACAAGAAAAGCAACAGGCTGCATTACAGACTGTCTAAAATCTTGTGGGTAAAGACAGTCATTTTGAAAGGTGTAAAATGTAAGAAATAATATAGAACGACATTTTCAAAAAGCAGAAATAAGAGTATAAACTTTTAAAGGTATGTAAGAAATCATATTGGAAAGTAACCTCAAAAATGGAAGTAAGAATGTAATGATAGAATGAAACTTTGGTGATAGTAATTAATGGAGACTAGGATCAAGAAAATAAAATGAGATAAAATTAAAATAGAAAAAAAGATATTTTAAACAATAGAACTTAAATAAGCTTCAGGAAATAGTTTAGAAAACCTCCTGGGAAAGCCTTTTGTCATTGTTGTTCCGGAGCAAACAAAAGGAAAATTGTTGCTCATTCAAAAGATTGGCAAAGGAATCGTAGGAAGCTATGTTATAAACTTAAAATATAGTTTTTAACGTATGAATTAATGAGTCAAAGATTTCAAAAGCAGTAGCCTAAAACTAGGATGGGAAAAGAAAAAGTCTTAGAGGTGGCAGAGAGGCTACCTATCCCCATACAAAAGGAATCAAATAAACTACACTAATAGAAACATAATACATAATAGATACATTCATACATTGTCTTGGTCAACCCACGTCTAAAGAACAGTGTTTAATTCTGAGTGCCAGTTGGCCTTCAGAGATAGAAATGTTTCCAATTCTGTGGTCCATATGGTCTGTCTCACTACTCAATTCTGCCATTGCAGTGCAAAAGAGCCATAGGTTATATGTTAACAAATGGGCATGATGATGTTCCAGTAAAGCTTTATCTATACAAACGAAAGTGCCAGGTTTGTATCTCATCCTGTTTGGAAGAGAAGCTTTGATAAAGATGATCAGGGTGTTTAGGTTTCTGGAAACCCCATCATGTAAGAAATGATTTAAGAGGTCACCAATATTTAGC
The DNA here is from genome assembly GCF_026419965.1 of Kogia breviceps. Taxonomy (NCBI): domain Eukaryota; kingdom Metazoa; phylum Chordata; class Mammalia; order Artiodactyla; family Physeteridae; genus Kogia; species Kogia breviceps. Next base: position 141,870,825 of record NC_081310.1, on the reverse strand, counting down.
CTAGAAAAAAGAGAGAAATCCCAGAACTAATAAAATTTACTTTAGGACACCCAAGTACAAGACATCACTCATGTCTTCATTTAATAAAAATAATTGTGTCTTTCTCTTTAACCACCATGGCTAGAAAAAATGTATATTCTCAGGTTTATGTGATACGCATCTTGGAGATCAGTGAAAGCTACAGAGTTCCTAGAGTTCAAGAAGTTGTGGAAAGCCTTCTGGTCTTCAGCTCATGAGGCTTCTCACTAGAATACTTTTTGCTTAAGGCTTCATGGTCAAGTCAAGTGCAGGTGGCTTTATTACTCCTGTGGTCATTTTACATTCATTGCCATGCTTGGTCACTTGGTCCTTCACTTTGGTTCCCAAAGTTTTGGTGTTCATTGTTTGTTGGACTACAATGTGGTCTAGGAACAAAGCTTGAGAGAATCTGCCATTCCTCAGTATTCCCAGGCTCAGAAGAGAATCTACTTCTCTCTTCATGGAGCACAACCACTACCACCCCTTCCCCTAGAAGCACCTATTCAGTGGTATAGGTTTGGCAAGAGGTGAGTCAGATGTTCTTACAATGCTGGCCAATGTTTCACAACCATCTTTGGACTGCTAGTGGTCCCACACAGACCCTTCTGGGCATCTTGAAACATAAAGGAGACATATATATATATATATATATGAAAAAAGTAACAATTCAAGAAAGTTAGTGACCAATGCCAAATAAATCATGGAAAAGAAAGCAGATAGTATGTGAGCTTAAAAAGAGAGATAATTCTGTGGTGGAGTAGACAAGAAACATCACTTATTTATTTTTCAAATATTTATTTCTAGTCAAGACCTTTTACCTGAGCTTCAGTCTTACACAGGTGCACACACACACATTTTCTCCTAACAGAACTCACACATTCACCTCAAATTCTCTATAGTATTTTAAAAAGTATTCACTACATCCAGCTCTCTCCACCTTAGATTTATTCCTTTGCAACATTCCCACAGTGCTAGTCAATCCAGAAACTAGCTTCAGTTCCTTTCTCTTCTTTACCTTCCACATCCAACCAACTATCATCATTACCAAGTATGTCTTCACCAATGCATCCCTCATGGCTCCCACCATATCATCCATACTGCCGTTGTCTTATTTCTGGCCACAATTATATCCCACATAGATTTCAGGACAATCTTCTATTTGATCTTTTTGCTAGCACATCTTCTCCACATTTCCCACACCATCTCAAGCTGCCAAAGTGATCTTTCTAAAATAAAAATTTGATATATCTTCCCTATCTAAATCTTAAAGTTTCCATTGCCTTCAAGCTAAAACTCAAACTTCTTTGTTTAACATGGATGATCTCATGATCTGGCCCTTGTCTACATATTATTTCTTATTTCATACTATGTTTCTTATTTCTTATTTACCATTCTTAGTAACCTGCAGTTCCTTAAATGGGCTTTGATCTCTTTCAATACCCCCCTTTGATGTCACTTCCAAAAAACATCCATCTCTTCTGATTCTGTAGCCTGATCAACTGCTACAAAGTGAAGTGTCAGTAGAGTCTCCTAATTTTTGCTCCCACTCCCCAAAGCTGAAAAAGCACTTCTTTAGAATCCTACACATATATTTTCTATGGCATTTAGTCTATTGGGTAAAAATGGCCCATTGTCTTAAGCATTTTCTTTCAAGATTATGAGCTACCTGATAATAGGAAAAACACCTTTCATATTGATAACCTTAAAAGTTGAGAGATAGTAGGAAATCAATATGTTTATGTTATTGAATAAAGAGTATTGAAGATGTATGGATAAAGGCATATTGAACAGGAGGAAAAGAGCATTAGCAAAAGCTTAAAACAGAAAACTGATCTTCTCAAAGTCATCACTAATCTACATGTTGTTCAATCAAGTGGTCATTTCTCAGGTATATCATCAATTTTTCTTACAATTTGTTATTTCTTCCAACTTGAAACGCCGTCTTTACTTGGCTTCCAGTCCTTCACACTCTTCTGGCTTTTCTCTTGTGATCCTAGTAGCTTCTCTGTCTTCTTTCCTGGCTCATCCTCATGTCTCCTTAGACCTATTATATTCTCATCTACACTCGTTCCTTTGGTGATCTCACATGCTCAAGGCTTGATACCATCTGTATGCTGACCATGCTCAAATGATCTATTTTGCCTGGACTTCTTCCCTGAACTCCAGACTTGTGTATATAACTTCCTGCATGACATCTCTAGTTGGCATTACAATAGAAATTTCAAATTTAGCACTTCTTTTTTTTTCAACCTTATGAGGTGAGATATAACTGATAAATAAAATTGTAGGATATTTAAAGTACATTGTGATGATTTAATAGAAGTATACATTATGAAAGGATTCTTCTCATCTAATTAATTAACATATCCATCACTTCACATATTTTTCTTTTGGGGAGGAAATTTGAGGGGGGATGGACAGGGGTGAGAACATTTAAAACCAAGCTTTCGATGAACCCGAAACCCTGCTCACCCTGTCTTCTCCATCAGTCAATTACACTTCATCCTTCTAGTTGTTCAGACCAAAACACACTTTTAATCACATTTGACTCTACTTTCTCTTACTCCCCACAATCATTTCATCAACAAAACATTTGAATCTAATCTTAAATATGTCCAGAATCCAACCACTTCTCACCCCCTCCGCTGCCACCAACATGACCAAACTGCCATCACCTCTCATTTGGCATTTTCCACTAAATGCCTGTCTGATCTCCCAGCTTCCACCTTCGTCCCCTTTAGGCTGTCTACAAGCCTGAAATCATAGGCATCCTTTTAAAACAAGTCACTTCAATATACCTTTGATCAAAACCTTTCAGTGACCCTCCATCTTACTCAAAATCAAAGCTAAAGTCTTGGGCTATAAGACCCCATATTTTCTAACTCCCCGTTATCATCTCCTTACTTCTCCTGTCCCTCAGTCTACTTCAACCACACTGGTTACCTAGGATGTCTTCAAGCAAGCAATGTGTCCCTGCTTCAGAGTCTAGGCACAAGGATGCTCCTTCATTTCCTTTAAGCATTGGATCAAATTTCTTCTCAGTGAGACCTGATTACCCTATTAAAAATTGCAGTCATGTTATATGAATTCTTCCTATCTTCCTCATCTTCTTAAGTGTTCTTCATAGCAATTATAACCTTCTAGTATATTATTTTATTTTACTTAATTGTTTTATTTATTGTCATTATCATCTCCACTGGAATGTAAAGTACTTTCGAGGAGGAATTTTTGTTTCTTTTCATCCAGTGCTATTCCCCAGACCCCAGAAGATTGTCTAGCACATAATAATCTTTCAATAACAGTTGCTGAGTGAAGAAAGAGTACACTCATTTTTTGCATTTCTGAGTGCCTGACAGAGTCTGAATTACAGTAGTATTTCATTTGCTACTCATAAAAGCCCTATGAGATAATTACTACATGAATTTTAAAGATGAAGGAATGAAAATTTTTTGAGACTTGAGTCAACAATGCCTCCAGAATTTCTGTATAGTCAAGGCTTGGAGACAGCATTCTGGTTAGCAGGGAGATAAAAAAAACTTGAAAATCAGAAAAATGCTCTCTTTTCTTATGTTGTATGTTATACTTGAGAATGGTTTGGTAAATGCTGATTACACATGGCATGTGCTAAGGTGTGTCTAATCTTTGGCACCAACTCTTGCCTGAGGTTTAAGGTTGTTCAAAGCTGCAGCATCATTCAAGCCAATATGTTTAGGAGACAATGAGTACAAAAGTTAGAGGTAGGGGATTAAGAGGTACAAACTACTATGTATAAAATAAATGAGCTACAAGGATATAAAGTACAACACAAGGAATATAGCCAATATTTTATAATAATTATAAATGGAATATAACCTTTAAAAATTGTGAATCACTATGTTGTACATCTGAAGTTTACATAATATTATAAATCAACTGTACCTCAATAAAAGAAGAAAAAAAGTTTTTCTATAACAGAACTTCATTTAAGGAAGTGAAAAATGACAAGATTGATAATGAATTTGTGGCCATATTGTGGAATTTTAGAATGCTTTACTAAGAATTGGGTTTATCCATTGGTTTCCAAACCTGTGGGGATTCTTAAAAATATGGATTTTGGAGCCCCAATCAGTACCTCCTATTGGTATAGATTTTTAACAAGCTTCCCAGATTTTTGTTAAGCATCCAGGTCAGAACTCCATTCATAGACTGGCATTTGGAAACATGGTAAGCTACTAAACGTTTTCAGGCAGCAGTTTGCATATGTTACTGTATATTTGCAACTTATTTCTCCCTAAAAAATATCCCTGAATCTGTGCACTATACACCCAGGTAAATCTGATAGGGAGGTGGATGGAATGTCTTTTGTAGCAACGTGTCATGCACTGCCTCACAATAATATTTTTCTCCATCTGTTATAGGTCAATGCACAAACTGGCCCAGTTGGAAAGACTTGACCTAGGCAATAATGAATTCAGTGAGCTGGTAAGCGAATGCATTTTCTAAATTTGATAAATATATCCCAGGGGATTATTTCTTTTGCTCTGTCTTTATAACCCCAGGCATTAACTCATCAGGAGCACATTTACATTTGCTAAATATAAAAATGAAATAAAATCTGGAATTAAAGTGATTGTTTATCTATATAGTAAGCTACAGGGAATGGAAGAATATTAGGATTAACTTTTAATAGCAGGGGTACGGATAGGCAGATGCAAATTGTCAGTTTTGAGCACCAGCTATATAGCAGGCACTGTGTTCAGAGTGTTATATATGTTGCCTCATTTAATCCTGATTTGCCATGTTGCCATGGAACATGGAAACAAGCTCAAAGTGGTCACTGACTTACATAGCTTTTATGTGGTTGAACAGGAATTAAACCAAGACTTGATTAACTCAAAGTCCATACCTTGAAGACTTCTGCTTTGGCTGCTTAATGGGCATAGCATGAGAGGAGTGGTCAATGGCCTTTTATTTCCAATTGTACTGAAAGTGTCTTTCTAGTGAACATATGTTATGACCTCACTGTCAGCAAAACGGACAGAATTTTGACTACTCCTTTTAGGCTTAAGTTTTCTTTAAATGTTCCTGAAAACCAAAATCTCAAACGCAAATTAGAAAGAAAATACTCTTTTACCAGCAGACTCAGCTTGTTTTACTCAGAGGTCTTCCACTTGAACATCTTCAAATTTCAAAAATCAATTCACCTAAATTGTATTTTAACTATTTTTAAATTAAAACATTTAAGTGAGTAATCAGCTTTTCTTTTGCAGCTATGTCACTAGCTACATAACCTTGTGAAAATGACTCAACCTCTCTAAGCCTCATTTTCCTTTTCTATAAAATGGAGATTATAATGGTTCCTCCCCTCCAAGGTTTGTAGGAGAACTAAATAAAAAAATGTACAGGGCATTTACTAACTCTCAGTAAATGCCAGCGTATAGGGGTGATAGGGTATAATTCACACTACAACTTGAATGTGCAAAAAAATTAACATGTTTTACTTTGACCATAACTGATTTGATCATTTTCCCAGCCTCTATCAGCTCTTTATTGAGGGTAAAAACTGACTTTTCTTTTATTCTTCTATGATTAGAAGTTAAATCTAATTTTAGAAGTTACATGGTTCCTTTAGGTTGTGTTCATCTTCCCTGCATAGAAATTCTCTGTAACCTCTTGCCTTCCCCTGCTTGGCTCCTTAAGATGGAATTTGAGTGAGTGCGAAGGAAGGTACATATCTTTCTGACATGAGGAAAAGAGACCCGCTGGCCTCAGGCTGGTTTTCAGAAGTGCTGGCCTCTGGGCTGATGTCTGCAGCTGATACTGCCTCCTGTGTTAACTCTGCAATTCTGAACCTGCCGTTGGTTCTTTGGGCTCAGGCAATACCCCCTGGGAGCATTGGCCATCTTCATGTTGCTGGCAGCGACCATCACCCATTTATCATTGCATATACTTGCACAAGTCTCTGCCCTGTCTTCCCTCCAGCACCATACTTGGAAGTCCATCCCCAATTTCTGTTGTGAAGGAACCTAACCAGCCATAACCTTAATAGTGACCCCATAGCAAGTCTAGAGGCTCTGAGAGTCCAAATGATATGCAAATGGAAAGAGGTCCATTAAAAACAAACTTCAGAGCTTCCTTCTTCCTGCTGTATCGCACCGCCAAGCTTGCTCTGCTTTGGATGCACCCAACTTTGTTATAGGGCAGCTGGCAAGGTGGCCTCAACACAGTAGAGCAAAATGACCCAGTACATAGTTTAATGCACCTATGGCATTTTTAAAGGAGATATTTATTAGTGTAAGTAGAGAGAGAGGTAAAGGTGGTGAGTAACAGCGGCAAAACTAGCTTATATTGGTAGTTTTTTTTAATTAGTTGTTAAGAAGTTAGGATCTACCCATGATTCCATGAAGACATGTAGCTTGGCCTAGTAATTGAAAGAATATGGACAATGGATTCAGATGACTGAGGTTTAACTTTCAACTCCATCACTGGCTAGCTGGGTACCTTTGGGTCTATAGCTCACTCCCTATCCTCAGCTTCCTCTTCAATAAAATAAGGGTATCAAACCCATATATCTCACAGACTTTTTGAAAGAATTTCATGCAAGAGAATCTATAATAAACACTTAATGTATGTTTCAAATGAATTTCAATTCTGTCCAGTATATAATTTCACAAGCCTTTTGTATGGATACTTTGTGAATCAATATTTTACTATAAATATTTGCATTGACAAAGTTGAATAGGGCATGTTTATTTTTTGAAAATAAGCTTACTAAAAGTAAATTTTAAATACACATATTTTGACTTATGCTTCTGATGTCTAAGAAATCATCATCAGAGCAAAAACATTCTTTACTTTTGAATTCCCAATATTTTATGCTTGTCACAAAGTTAAGTCTCTTAATTTTTTTTTTTTTTGCCTTTCTACTGGGGCGCTTTATTTGATAATAGTTATTTGGCAGGGTTGGGGGGAGTATAATTCTGGAACTTCTCATTTCTAATGTGATTTACTTTTAATCAAATATTTGAATTTTATTCATAATATGTGTGGGACTAGCTGTTATTTCTCTGACAGTAACAATTTTTAATGTGAAAATAAGAGAATTTGCTCTGATAAGAGGCCTCTAGAAACAAGATCATATGTAGGAAAGGGAATTAAATTCCAATCTGTAGCTAGATTTTGACACCTAGGAGATTACTGTTAGATGATTCATTTTGTGTTTCATGGTAAAAAGACAGATGTGAAGAGATGGCAATAAGTTAAAAAAAAAAAAAAAAGAGAATGAGAAAACCTAATGAAGAGAACAGAAGTCTACTTGCTAGAGAAGCAATGTACATATCCCAAGTAAGGCTTGAAGTAGAAATATCTACTTATGGATGCTTTCGTAACAATAAAAAATTGTAAACAAAAGAAATTATCTTATGTTTCTACAGGAATAACCACTAGAATATACTAGACAAAGTTCTGGGAACATAATAGATTCTTAAAACTTTTTTTATGTGTGTTTCTTTCATGGCTTTTTTTATCAATATAAAATTAATAAATGTTCATTTAAAATCATTAGAAAGTTAAAAGAAGTATAAAGATGATAGTAAAAGTAATCTGTGACCTCATCCCCATGTATAATCATTATTAATATTTTTGGTATATTCTTTCTCCCTTCCCCCATTTTCTTTTAATGAGGTCAAATGAGCATTATCTGGAGCCTGGTCAGAGATGGGACACTAGTAGGTTGATGTGTGGAGTTGGATAACATCAATCCTTAAAAATCCTCTGTACACTCTATGTTGTACACTCTTCGCACTGTTACAATAATTAGTAACATCCCAATGTCATGGAATGGTCAGGGACCCTAAAACAGATTCAGTGATTATCATGGGGCCCAAAAGTTGTATGGTAGGATTATATTTCAGGTATATGTATATTTATCCAATGAACTAAGAATTGCTATTTGTCCTGAACTGGTGCAGGAAATAATGGAGCCCCAAAGCAAATCACCATGAGCCGGAATACTGGAAAATGGAGCAGATTGAGTAGCAGAGCCCCAAGGAGATAGGATGGATCCAGTAATAGTATGAGGTCATGGTTGACCATCCCCCAAAACTAGCTCCAGCTTCCAGCTCTTTTACTTCCTTTCTTCACCCCCCCCCCGACTTCCCTCAAAAAGAGAGGACTGTGGCATACAGGAAAATGTCACTTAGAGCCCCCAAAAACTCTGCTATAGGAACCTTCATCAAAAGAGTCAGTCATAAGAAGCAAAATAAGAAAGCTTTTCAGCAAGCCCGAAAGAGAAAATTGCTCAGCTCAGAGGAGGCTAAAAGCAGACTGGGAAGTGGTCTGTGTATGCCTTAGAGTCCATGATCATGATATAACGATGATCATGACCTTCTATATAAACTATATTCAGTTCCATCCCGTCAGGGATATTTTTTACATCTGTGCTCATGCATGAGGTTGGTATACATTATTCTTGTGTACTTTTTCCGTGGGTTCCTATTTTTCATCAGTTTTGAAAAATTAACAGTCCTTATCTCCTCAAATGTTGCCTTTTAACTGTATCATCTGTCTCTCCTGCTGGAATTTGGATTAAATATGAATATGAGTGATTTTGAAATACCATTTTATTAATTATTTTGTAAGTTTTTTTCTGGAAAAGTAATCAGATAAAGGTTAATTTTTAAATATGTATTTCATGTCCTTAAAGAAAGTCTTCCTGCCTCTGCACCTAAAATTAGCCAGGATTCATTCTCCAGAGCTTGAGGCATCATGATGAGATCATTTTAAGAGTATTTTCAATTCTTTGAGCTATTTAATGTGTCAGTTGCTGACAGAGATATTTCTAAACTACAGACCATTCAAATTCTGGATTAAAGAACAAAACGTGGATTTTAAAAAACAAAACACCTAAATGACAGCAACAAAAATATTTAAAGAGTAAAAAATATATTTTTTTCTGTGATAAAAAAACGTTTTTTAAACACATATAAAGATGGATTGAATTTAAAAGTTTAGCGAATTCATCAGGAAATGAGTAGCATCATTTTTGTTTTGTTTTTTTTGGCTGCGTTGTGTCTTCGTTGCTGTGATCTAACTTTCTCGAGTTGCGGCGAGCGGGGGCTACTTTTCGTTGTAGTGCACAGGCTTCTTATTGCGGTGGCTTCTCGTTGCAGAGGACGGGCTCTAGGCGCATGGGCTTCAACAGTTGCAGCACGCGGGCTCAGTAGTTGTGGTGCGCGGGCTATAGAGCACAGGTTCAGTAGTTGTGGCACATGGGCTTAGTTGCTCCACAGCCTGTGGGATCCTCCCGGACCAGGGATCGAACCCATGTCCCCTGCATTGGCAGGCGGATTCTTAACCACTGCTCCACCAGGGAAGTCCCAGTAACATCGTTTTAACTATCTAATATTTGAAACCGTATGTCAAGCTGTCTTTATAAAAAGATTTCATAAATTCAGCTATCCATGGACTGTATTAGAGGATTTATATTCTATAAAGCTTCTTTATAGAAAAGCTTAAAAAATAGTCTATACTCTACAAGTCACTATTTCAAATGCTTAATAAGGCTGCAGATCACACTAAGCAAGAATTTCTAATCTCAATATTCAAACTGAATTTGTTTCTGTTGACTTTTTTCACTTTATTTCATAGAATCAAACAAAAAATTTCAAATGGATAAATCAAGTAAAGAATGGAGTCACTCTGAGCAAAATAACGGAGAAGAAATGCCAATAGTGGTACAGACTATCTGTCTGGTTTTATAAATAATATGAATGTGTTTTCATAGAAATTTGAAACAGCTGAGTGCTGTTTTAACTTGTAATTTAAATTAATTAGAATTAAATTAAACTTTACCAGTAGCGTAACCGCCAATGATTTCAACTCCCTAGTTTGCCCAAGATGTGCTCATTTTTAATTACCTAGGATGCATATACCTGGGGCAAGCATTATATTTACATATCCGGTAATTTCCTTTATAGATAATTACAATGTAGGTTTGCCACACCTACTAATAAAATTTTGTTAATTATTCTTCAAGTAAAGCTTATAAGAAAGAGCAGAGCAGAGTGATAAAAATACGATTTGCCATCTTATAACAGGCTATCCCATTTTCAGGGAAGATATTTAAAACATCCTAATTAGTAACTCTTCCATTTCCTGCATTTGTAAAACTACTGAGGCCATAGATTGTGTGTGCATGTATACACATATAGAATTTATATCGATCACAGACATTGCCAGAGGTTATCAATATATCAAGAGAAACTTGAGAATTGAAACTAATTTTTAAAACAATTGGAGACACATCAGTTTCTGTATCAGTCAAGGTCCAGGCAGGGGGTAGAAACTATATCAAGTATTTAACAAAGAAAGTTTAATATAAGGAATGGATAATCATGTACTAGAAAGCTGGAAAGACAGAAAGGGGATTCTGAAGGACGACAGATGTAATAACTCTAGGACGCAGCTACCACCTCTAGCTTAGGGGACAAATGGAAGATGGTAATGTAAAGAATTATGAAAACTTGAAGCTGCCACTCAGAACTCTAAATAGGGGCACCAGTCAGCTGATGTCTTCAAGGAGCTAATAAGGTTAGTTCTAATTGTGTGGAAAAAATACAAGCTGAAAACAACTGCTGTTGCTGGAGTTTAGTGTCACTGCAGGGAGCAGTGCTGCTGTTGAGATACTAAATGCCCAGGAAGTAAGTAGAATGAACAAGTCCCTTCTGCCTTCTCTAGCCTTCCAGCCCTCTCCAGTACACCCAGTCATCAGGGCCTGATGCAGAGTCACCTATCAAAAAAAAATTTAGTTAACCTCAGAATTACGAAGTAGAATATTAGAAAAGTGGGCCACAGCTAAAAGACAATAACTTAAACAGTTAAAATAAGACAAATGTTTATTTTTGCCAGCTCAATTTTGGCATCATTTTCTCCAGAAAGTCTTCCCAGCCCCTAGCAGAGTACCAACTCCCAACTGGCTCGTGATAAATGTTTCTAATGAATGAATGAATCATTTGACTTTAAAAGTGAACAGTTAAGTCAATTATCTTCATCAGAATCGTGCCTACATAAATTGAAAATTTTTAATTCAAACTAAGCAATAATAGAGGTGGAGGAAATGCTTTAGTTTATATGAAAAGCAATCATTCCATAATTAGCTATCCTTTGAGGAATCAATTTCAATTCACTTTAAAACATTCTTCTAAATGAGTTTCTCCATGAAACTTTAAAGTACAAAATTTAGAACTGTGACCAATAAGTAAAACTGTATTTCCACCAACTCTGGAATTTGAAAGGAATCCTTGATGAATTATTCAATTAAAATGTATTTTATGTCTGAAAATAATTATGGAGGTTTTTTTAGATTGGAAGATCAAACTGGGGGCTCCACTTTTATAAGTGCAACATCTGTTGACCGAGGGCTTTAAAAAGCAATTTCCAATGTTGTACATACAAAAAAAAAAACCTCACTTCTTTGCTTGTAAACTTTCCGTTTGCTAGCACTAAAATAAGTTATCTTGGCCCCCAAGTTATCTTGGAACCAGTTTTTCTCTCATTGCCATTTCTTATTATTGCAATAAGATTAGATACTATAAATGAAATTAATTAGCTCTGTTTCCCTTTCCATAAATAGATTTTTCTAAGAATGGCATATATCTCAATGTATTCAAGTGCCCTGGTGATTCTGTCAATAGTGTCAACAAGAGAAGTTAAAGAAAAAAGAAATGCTCTCTGATTGAACCAGGGAAAATTATGTGAAATAAGAGTACAAATTTATAACCAACACTTTACAAGGAAAATAAGTGTATTATGCAATCATGGAGTAAACCCAAGAATATTCATGAGTTGTGAATAGGGATTGTGAATCATCCCAAAACTAACAAAAACTGTATTTAAAGTAATCAAATTCAAAATGACATCTTCCTCATTGATATGCTGAAATGTATACTATCTGGATGTATTATCTGAAATTGAATCAATAAAAAATTTATTTGATTTCAGGTTTCACAACAAACCAAACCCAGAAGACAATGAAAATGCTAAGGACAAATATAAAGAAAGGGGGATGGAGAGAAAGAGAGACAGTGTGTGTGTGGGGGGGGGGCGTCTGGGTATGTGTGTGCATGTATGGAGAGTGTAATTGTTAGGGTGGCCAGGGAAGCTTTACTCAGCAGGTGACACTTTAGCAAAAACCTAAAGAAGGCGAGGGAGTGAATCATGCTAATATCTGGGTGGAACATCATTCTAAACAGAGGGAACAGGAAGTATAAGCACCTGACAAGAAAGCAAGCCTGACTTGTGGACAGCAAGAAGACTAGAAGGTCTGGAGGAGGGTAAGTGAGAAGAGTAGGTGATAAGTTAATTTGGGGAGTTCGGAGGTAGTTGCACAGGGAGAGGTAGAATCCTGTAAGACATTTCAAGGATTTTGGCTTTTACTCTGAGTAAAGTGGAAGCCCCCTGGAAGGTTTTGAACAGGTAGAACACATGGTCTGACTTACATTGTTATGTTACATTACACTATATTTGGTTATAGTATGTTACCTTAATTACACTGCATTACATGACATTACCAGGATCACTTTGAATGCTATGTTGAGGATGAATGGAAAGTGGGTCAAAGTGGAGTCAAAGAGACCAGTTAGGAAGTTACTGCAATAATGTAGGGAGGAAATAGTAGTGTCCTGGAATGAGGTAGTAGCAGTGGAGGTGGTAGGAAGGATTGATTTCTGGGTAAATATTAAAGATATAACCAGAAGTAGGATCTGGACCTGTAAATTAGGGACACCTTCTTTCAAAAAATAATACAAAATTAGGAATACATAATTAAGTACAAAAGTGAATGTTTACTTAAGATGAAAAAAAGAAACTATGAATGTTAAATTACAAATTAAAATTAATAGAATACAATTTGAAAAGCTGACAAATGTCATAAACATCATTAAATCCAGAAAAATAACATAATAGCACATTTTGATATTGGTTTTGAGTGTAGACTACTTTTGTCCTTCCATTTTTTTTTCCTGTTCTGCATGGGAATCTATGTAACTATTATCCTATGCCTATTGCACAATCATATTTTGGAAGCAGATTGACTGTTTTCTAGTTTTACAGGTCTACAGATGGAAGGTGATTTGGACCCAGGATAGATTGTATACAGAACCTTACCTATGCCTAACTTAGATGCTTTACATGATGAAATTTGGGATTTTTGAGATGATGAGATTTAGATGAGATTTTTGTACATGAGTTGATTTTGTAATGAGTGAGAATTTTGGAGAACTTGAGTTGGGGTGGATGCATTTTCAAGTAGTTAGACATGAATCTTTGGGGACAGGGACCTTACTGGTAGGCTAAACAATGGGCTTTCAAAGATGTCCATGTCCTGACCCCTGAACCTGTGAATATTCTACCTTACAGGATAAAAGAGAATCTGCAGATATGATTAATTTAAACATATTGAGAAAGAGAGATTATTCTGGATTATGTCAGTGGTCCCAAAGTAATCACAAAAGTACTTACATGAGGGAGACAGGGGAGTTGGAGAAGACAGAGAAAGAGGTGCAATGATAGAAATAAAATCAAAGTAGGAGACATAATGATAGACACAGAGATTGAAGTAATGTGAGAAAGGGGTCACTAGCCAAGGAATGAGGTAGCCTTTAGGAGATGGAAAATGTAAGGAACAGATTCCCTCATGAAGTCTCTAGAAGGATCAAAGCCCTGATGACACTTTGATTTTTAGGACTTCTGACCTCCAGGACTGTGAGATGATAAATCTGTATTTTTTTAAGCTACTAAGTCTGTGGTCATTTGCTACAGATCAGCAATGAGAAAGTAGTACAGTTATGTGCCTAGGCCTGAAATGCTAGGTAAAATTAAGATCTTTTAACTATAATTTCTACCCTGACTTCCACCATGTTGCAATTTCTCTCATGTCATGTGGTGATGGAATGGCCACAGGCATTTTGGGGAGACAGATAAGTTGAAGTTACATGGGAATACCTTTAGTATAGATTTAATGGAATATATTTATATGGTTTGCAATCATGTCTCCACGTAGTTAACCTGTTGTTAGCCATCTAGAGTAGAAATGGCTTCCAGAAATACTTTGTTCATTGTGTCAATTCCCCTGACCCTCATGACATGAAGGTACAGGGCCAGGGAAAGTATTGGGACATGAATATGTCCTTTGGTTCTCAGTGTATAGGTGGAGGAAGAGAAACAAGACATCTTAGCAGAGATAAGGAGGACTCATTACCATCCATATTTCTACTAATAGTAAGTTCAAGGCAATCTATGCTTTTTCTTTTTTTTTTTTGTGGTACGCGGGCCTCTCACTGCTGTGGCCTCTCCCATTGCAGACCAAAGGCTCCAGACGCACAGGCTCAGCAGCCATGGCTCACGGGCCTAGCAGCTCCGCGGCATGTGGGATCTTCCCGGACCGGGGCACGAACCTGTGTCCCCTGCATCGGCAGGCGGATTCTCAACCACTGCGCCACCAGGGAAGCCCCTAGGCTTTTTCGATCATGCATTTTTAGCTAGAATTTTTCCAGCTCTGTTCACTACCCAGTTCCAAAGCCACTTCTGCATTTTTAGGTATTTGTTGCAGCAGTAACCCACTTCCAAGTTCCAAAATACAATTCCTGTGGTTGAACTGTAACAAATTATGACAACTTTGGTGGCTTAAAACAATACATATAACACAACACAAAATTATTATTTTAAAGTTCTGTAGGTGTCATCAGGGCTGTGTTCTTTCTGGAGGCTCTAGAGAAGTATCCATTTTCTCTCCTTTTTCAGCTTCTAGAAGCCACTTACATTCCTCTGCTCACAGCCCCTTCTTTGCATCACTTTAGCTTCTCTTCTGTCTCATGACATCTCCTTCTCTGCCTTCTCTGAACTTCCTACTTTCCTTTTATAAGGACACTTGTGATTACATTGGGACACTCAGATAATCTCTCCATCTCAAGATCCTTAAATTAATCATATCTTCAAAGTCTCTTTGTCCATGTAAGGTAATATATTCACAGGCCCTGGGGAGTAGGATGTGCATATCTGTGGGGAGCCAACACAATATTCACCCAACCACACTACCCAAGAGAATTTAAAACATATATCCACACAAAAACTTGTACATGAATATTCATAGCAGCATATTCATAATAGCCAAAAAGTAGAAAGAAAATCCAAATGTCCATTAACTGATAAATGGATAAACATGATGCAGGATATCCATACAATGGAATAATATTTGGAAATAACAAAGAATTAAGGACTGATATAGATGAACTTTGAAAGCATCATGCTAAATGAGAGAAGCTAGAAACAAAAGCCGTGTGTTATATGATTACAACTATATGAACTGTTCAATTTCACAGAGACAGAAAGTAGATTAGTAGTTGCAGAGTCTGGGGAGGAGGGAAGAATGGAAAGAATGAGTATGGGTTTTTTTGGAAGAGGGGGTGATGAAAATGATCTAGAATTATATAGTTATGGTAGTCGAACAACTTTTTAAGTATTCTAAAAATCACTCAGTTTTATATTCTAAAAGAGTAAAGTGTATCATATGTGAATTATGTTTTAATTTTTTAACCTTAAAAAAGATTTGTGCAAATTGCACGAAAACATATGGCCGTGTGAACACTTTGCCAGGCTGCCTCCCAGGATCTGGAAAGGAGTTCATGCAAGTAAGGGGCCTGAAAGTTTGAACTTCATTAAGTTTAGTGGAAACCTGCCTCTC
This sequence comes from Kogia breviceps, assembly GCF_026419965.1. Classification (NCBI taxonomy): domain Eukaryota; kingdom Metazoa; phylum Chordata; class Mammalia; order Artiodactyla; family Physeteridae; genus Kogia; species Kogia breviceps. The sequence continues at coordinate 141,855,089 of NC_081310.1, read as the reverse complement.
AGTAGAAGCAATAGCATTTGTTGACAGATGGGATGTCAGGGATGAGAGGGAGAGTAGTTAAGGATGAGTTTAAGATTTGAGACTAAGCAACTGAAAGATGACATTTCTACTTCTGAGTAGAATACTATACAAGATGCAGGGGTTTTGTTTGTTTGATTGTGGCAAAAAAAAAGTGCATAACATGAGATTTAACCTCTTAACAAATGTTTAAGTGTTCAGTACAGTATTTTTAACAATAGGCTTCTTTAATTTGAATGTCCACTTCCTTCACCAGATTTGGGAAGTTTTCAAACATTATTTCTTTAAATAAGCTCTCTGCCCTTGTCTCTCTCTTCTTCTTCTAGAATTTTCATAATGCATATATTGATACATTTTACAGTATCCCATAAGTCCTTTGAGCTTTCTTCACTCTTTTTTATTCTTTTTCCTTTTTCTCCTCTGATTGCATAATTTCAAATGTCTAATCTTTTCTTCTGCTTGCTCAAGTCAGCTGTTGAATAATCCTAGTGAATTTTCCAGTTCAGCTACCGTGTTTTTCAGCTCAAAAGTTTCTGGGTTTTTTAATTAATTTTCTACTCATTTTTTCATGTATCATTTTCCTAAGTTTGTTGAACAGTTTTATGATGGGTATTTTGAATTCTTTGTCAGGTAATCCATGTGTCTCTATTTCTTTAGTGTTGGTTTTGGGAGATTTATTTTGTTCCTTTCTTTGGACCATTCCCTGTTTCTTAATGTTCTATGATACTTTATTTTGGTGTCTGCACATCTGAAAAACACCTACGTTTCCCATTTTGTACAGACTAGATTTGTATAGGGGAGGACCTTTACCAATCAGCCAACTAGGTATTCTAAGGACAAGAGATGTAATTTTAGAGGGAAATACCAGTTTTATTCTGGAAATCTTAAATTTGGTATGCCTATTATGTATCCAAATGGAGATGTCAAGAAGGAACTATGAGTCTGGGAAGAAGTTCAGGCCAGATCAATACATTTAAGAAATACCAGTATAGGGAATTCCCTGGAGATCCAGTTGTTAGGACTCTGTCCTTCCACTGCTGAGGCCCAGGTTCAATCCCTGGTTGGGGAACTAAGATCCTGCAAGCTGTGCCGTGAGGCCAAAAAGAAAGAAAGAAATAAAGAAATACAAGTATACGTGTACAATTTAAAAATATGAGGCTAGATGTGATTACCAAAAGAAGAAGTATAAACAAAATATAATAACTGTAATTTCTACAGACTGTAATTTTGTACAATAGATAAAAGTAGGATTGTCCTGGTAAAATGAGGGAGTGCTCTCATACCCAAGAGTCTTCTTCTACTTCCTGTGGCTCCATGGAACACAATGCTATGGTCTGTATTAATAAACTCAATTAACAATTGGGAGCAGTTGAGGAAGGCAGAACTCTAAGATGGCCCCCAAGATCTGCACCCTCTGGAATACAGAGGTCTTCTCTCAGTTATTCAACCAAACACTAATATAAGTGCTACTGGGATTTTGCAGATATAATTAAAATACCAAATCAGATGGCCTTAAATAGAGAGATTATCCTGTGTGAATCTGACCTAATTAGGTTATCCCTTAAAAGGGAATGGACTCTTCTTAATTAAAGAGATTGAAAGTGTGAGAGGGCCCTTGAAAGGAGCCATAGTCAAGGAATATAGGCCTCTCTAGGCCTGAGAGTGACCCCAACAAGAAATTAGCTGACAGCAAGCAAGGAAACAGGGACCTCCTTCATACAGCCCCAAAGAACTGAATCCTGCCACATCTGTGTGAGTTTGCAAGAGGATGCCAAGCTCCAGATGATAATGCAGTCTAGCCAAAACCACCATCTTAGCCTTTTGAGACCCTAAGCAGAGAACACAACTACATCATGCCCTGATTTCTGACCTACTTGAATTAATAAATAAGAGTTGGTTTAAGCTGCTAAATTTTCAGTAATTTGTTATGCAGCATTATAAAACTACTACAGCTATATTTTATTCAAGGTTCTTGCAAAAATTACAACACAGATAATTGAAAGGATTTGTGAGACTCCACAGAGCATTCTCACATAAGGTTTTCAATAAATGTAAATTATACAGTAAAGCAGTAGAAACAGAATGCAGGCAAACATCAGGGGCCCAAGAGCCTTCCAAGTACAGCTTCCCAAAGTCATTATTCACACACGACATGCTGCCTCTCTGGATAAAATCACCAAGATTTGTATAATAAATCTTAGTTTCAGGAGCCATCCTAAAAGTCTCCAGTAGTGTCTTTCATGGCCTTCTGTACACATAGCCAAGCCAGACTATCTGACTTATAATGCCAGGCATAAGTCCTAATAAACCAGCAACCAGGGCAGTTTCAAACTTTAGTGCATTATAAATCATTAATTATCACACTGCCCTTATCTCAGCCAAGAGTCAGTGTCAGACTTATAAGCCCCAGAGATAAGCACAGCACTGAACCTCTCCAACTATAAAACAATTCTGTCTCATATGGTTCTGTTTCCCTTCCCCTACTTCACTCTCCTCAAGCAGGATACTATATACTGGCTCTGGTGAGTGAGCAAGCAGGTAGACAAACAAGGAGGTATCATTTGGGTCCTTCAGGACGAGTGGAAGGCAGCAGAGGGCCCTTCTTTAGGTGACAAATGTCCAATGCACAGTCCATGCCTGGATAATCAACGCTGTGGTCAGCTACCTGTTGTGAGGTGCTCTAGTTGAGTTCTCTCAACCCACCATCTCTTCCAGCCATTGTTAGCGTATTCCTAGGGGCTAAAGCTGTACTTGCTGGCAAGATGTGGAGGAAGAATTACTAAGGAGAATAAACACATAGTGGAACTTCACTGTTGCTTTTGTCGTGCCAACCTGAAGTTATCTGGCATACTGCCTCCTTCTCTAACTGACCCTACTATTCATATTAGAAGGCAATGGGCCAGATCTGTAATGAGCAGTCCTAGATAGTGAAATAACTCTAAGTAGTAATCCTGACCATCTAGAAGTCCTTCAATTGTTCCTTATGGACTAACTATGGCCGGTTTTGCTCTCAGCCCCTCCTATTCCATGTCTGGAAATTTTTTTTTGTTTAAATTGTTAAACTGTTTATATTGCTCTTTAGTTATAAAAGTGGTTGTAATATAGAAGTGAAAAAGGAAAAAGAGAAAAATCCCCCTTAGCAACCTCCCAGTCCCACTCCCCAGATGTAGATACAATTCAATGTCTGTCATCCCACTTTTTTCCTAAGCATTTACAAATGTGCACATGCACATGCATATGCATTTTTTTCACTTGAAGACTGTATTATGGGCATTGCACATCTTTTATTCTTCTCTAAAAGTTATATGTGGTTTCCTACAGTGGGTGCCACATTATTTATTTAATCTGTAACCCATTGATGGATATGTATGTTGTTTCAAATATTTTGCTATTTTAATTATGCAGTGACCAACTCTTCACATACAAATGCAAATATTTGCAAAGAATGGCTTCTTAGAGGCAGAAATGCCAGATCACTAGCTATGCATATTTCATTTTAATACATGCTGAAAGTTTCCCCTCTCAAAACCAGGACTAATTTACACAAACTTTTAGAACTTGTTAGAGAAAGCAAGTAATTCTGACTTCCCAGAGGGACTCCTTTTGGTTTGTATTAAGTCACAGGTGATTGGCACTGGATTTTTTAAACATAATTGGATTTACTTTGTATCTTCTACAAAATTCTCTAAGTTTCTGGCTTCTTAGTTTTACCATTTCCTGTTTACTAGTAGCAGCATTTTTTCCCCTTTATTTGTTTTCAGTTTTGTTTGGGTTTTTTTGCTTCAGTGAAACTTCGGGAAAGATGAGAGATAAACCCTTTTTGACATCTGAATCAACTTGCTGTTTATTCATTCACCATACATTTACACTATGTTTATGCAGGTACTCTGCAAGCACTGAGGATACAAAGATGAATAAAACACAAACTTTACCTTTCAGAAATTCAAGCCTAATAAGAGAAATGCAAATGATAGCAACACAAATAAGAGACAAAGGTAGATGCATAGATAGATAGAAAATAAGATAGGAGAACTGAAGAGTGACTTTTAGAGTCACTGAAATGTTTAAGCCTACAGTTCAAATTTTACTTCTGATCTGAAGGACGAATTAATCACTAAATCAACAATTTTTTTTTAAATTTATAACCTACTCTGTGTTAGAAATTGTGATAGGAGCTAGAATTTTAATAAGAACAGATTAAGCACAGTGATAAGTGAAAATTACTATAATAGTTTAGGAAACGAATTGTATAGCCAGAACTAAGATGTGAAGACAGAAGAAATGAAGAAAAAATTCCATGGATTCAAGAAATAAAGAAATGACAGAAAGGGGAAGGTGGATAAAAGGGAGAAAGAATCAGATCTGTTGCTTCTAGTTGTAATAGGGATGATTTGGTGGGTAATGCTGTCATTAATTGAAATAAGAGGAACACAGGAAGAGAGGAAGTTGAATACAAGAAGATGGAAGTTCTGAACACATTGAGTTTGAATAACCTTTGGAACACATAGGTGAAAATGTCTAAAACATAGTTAGAAATATAGATCTGGAATTTAGTAAATGTGTCTGAGCTAGCAAGAGAGATTTGAGAATCACTGGCATAATAGGCCCTATGGAAACAGATAAAAATAGAAGAAAATTGTATGGAAAATCAGAAAGGAAGAGAGTTGTGAAAAATAACACAACAGATATGTAAAGGTTTTACAAACTTTAAAATATTGTATAATATAGCTAATTATTACTATTGTTGCTGTTGGAACAATTGCACCAAACTACTAGATCTTATTAGAATTTGTTTCACAAAATTAGGGAATTTGTTCTCCTTCTTCACCAGCATATCCCAGAACGTAGACCATTTTCAAACATGTGGTAGGTTTTCAATAAATATTTATGTTTTGTCTGGGTGTATTTACTGAATGTCTTGGCCCTATGGATTTGTTATGGGGGTGGAAGAACAAAACAAAACCCAACAAAACAGAACAATATAAAAGGTTTCTTCCTTAAATGTGTAGCCCAAATAAAACTACAACCATCATTACTTTTTAAATATTCCAACAGTTGTTTTACAAGGTAGTCATTACTATTTATTTCCATTCCAGGTACACATTTTTACAAATTTAAGAAAATATTTTCAGTTAATGTGCAGAAAATGAAAAAGAAGCATGCATCTCTAGTAAAGTTCCCAATGGGCTAAAATTGCATTATGCATTTTTAGACACCTCCACATACTCACAGCATGACCTCTGTGATTGTCAACGGTGACAGTCTTCTCATATGCTTAACATGGTGCCAACAGAAAGAAGAAAACCCCAGTGGTACATAGTCCTCCTGTATGCTATGAAAGCTCTCCTTATAAGAACAAAAGCAATCTCTCCTAATCAGTCAACAGAAATTTGTTGAACTCCTGCTGTATGCTAGACATTGTGCTACATTCTGAGAGATTTCGAAGGAAACGTGAAACATGCCCATGCCTTCAAGGAAAATATAAGCTTGTTGGGAAGACAAGGTATAAAAAGTAACATATATTGTGTCAAATAAGTTGTCCAAGGAGTAAATCCTACTCTGAGGTCTAGTACTCAAGGTTCCCTAAGATCTAGTCTGATTTACCTTCCTAGAGTGTTTCCCTAAATCCACAACTATAAGAAAATTATCCTTCTCATACCCTTTTCTAAGCCAAATTAAACTGCTTGCTATTCTCCCTGCCTTCGGCTTGCTTGCTTTCTTCTGTGTCCCTGCTTGTACTAATTCTTCTTTCTGGAATATCCTTGCTTTCCTTCATGCTTATGTCTATATTATAGTTTGTACAACTTACCCTTCCTCAAGACCCAGCTCCAATGCAGCACCTCCTCAAAAATTTCCTTATGTTATTAGCTAGAAATAATCTTTCCCTCCTATAAATGCCTCTCTAAGGAAACCTCCACTGCACCCATTACTTTCTTTCTTATGTCATACTTGTCCGTATCCATGTAGATGCATGGTCACAGAGAAAAACCTTTCCTTCTACCTCCTCTACTTCCTGGTGAATATTGTCTTAAAGGGATTTTAATTCCTCAGAACCCAGTGAGGCTAACTTGTAGTTTCAGTGCATCCAGTACTATTGATTCTTTCCATCCCCTATGGTCCCTGAAACTGGCTTACAAGCCTATTCTATTTTTTTATTCTATTTTTGAATGTAATAATTACATAATATTTCATTTGCATTGTGATTAACCACCTGCCCTAATGAGGATGTGAGCTCCTTGAGGGTAGAGAATCTGTTCATTCATCTTAGTAACCTATGCAAGCCATGTATAGTAGAGAAGCATGCTCAAATTACCAACAACACTTGTTAAAATTTTTGACTTCTGGGTCATACTCTCAGAAATTCTAATTCAGTGGGTTTCATGAGGAGCCCAAGAATCTACATTTTATCAAACTCTTCAGATGATTCTTATCCACAGCAAATTTTAAAATGTTCACCAGATAGTAAGTATTTATTGAGTGAATGCTGACTTTTTTTCTCTCTTAAACTATAACATCATAAGGGAAAGACATGTGACTACCTAATCTTTGTATTCTCCCTAAGTATATGGCCTAGCTGAACATAGAAACTCAAACTCTGTGGAGCTGACGTATCTTAATGGGATGACTGATGTAATTTAGCTTTCCCTGAGGCACAGAAGTTGCTGGGCCATGAAGAATGAGCTGGTTTTGGATGGGTGGGGAGGGCTGAGAGCATCCTGGCCAAGAGATTGATATGATCACAAGAATAGATAGAGATGAGGAAACACAAGTGTGCTGAGGGTTTATAATTAGATTAGTGTAACAAGAGTAAAGGTTCTTATGGCAGAGGAATGAGAGATGAGGCTGCTTCCCCGCTATATAAAATAAGCTTTTGTTAGCAAAACTTTCATTTTCATTTTAATTTAATAATAGCAAAAATAAGTGGTTTTGAGGTGATTAATGACCAACAAGAGAGCTACAGTGCTGACTTGGCCAGCATGGCACATGTAGAAGTACAAGATTTAGTACAGAATTAACCTGCCCAAACATCTGTTCACAACTCCATATGAAAAAGAAAAAAATAGACCATAGCATATGTTACAAGTGGAAGCCTGGAAAACTTTTTTCACATCATGTTTGTAGGAACTCACATTTTAGCAATATTCCTTATTGACTTGCTAATATGAATTTGAACATTAAATAACCATAATAATGATAGGCAAAAATTTTAGAAATCATTCTGTTCACACATGAAGAAAAGAATAACTTGTTACAAAAAAGATAATAAATTTGCAGTTAAAATATATTCCTTTGGGCTTCCCTGGTGGCGCAGTGGTTGAGAGTCCGCCTGCCGATGCAGGAGACGCGGGTTCGTGCCCTGGTCCGGGAGGATCCCACGTGCCGCGGAGCGGCTGAGCCCGTGAGCCATGGCCGCTGGGCCTGCGCGTCCGGAGCCTGTGCTACGCAACGGGAGAGGCCGCAACAGTGAGAGGCCCGCATACCGCAAAAAAAAAAAAAAAAAAAAAAAAAAAAAAAATATATATATATATATATATATATATATATATATATATATATATATTCCTTTGTTCCTGTGACATAGCCAGCCTTTACCTATACATCTGTAATTAATCCAGTAGGACATGAGTTTATTCATCAAGTTGGCAAATGGTTATTAGCAATCTACTACTTGCAAAGCACTGTACATAAAATATTAATGGTAAAGCACAATGTGCGTGACACAAATTGAAAGGTTCATTCTTACATGGAAGAGACGTTGATATGGGAAAATTACTATTGACAAGTTATTCATTCATTCATTCATTCATTCATTCATTCTTGGATGAATGAATGTACCTCTATGACTTTGTTTTATTCTCCGTCATATCCCCCACACTAAGCACAGTGCTTGAAGTATGTTAAGTGGTCAATCAAATCTGTTGGATGAATATATTTATTGATCACTCTGTCAGACTCCCAGTATCCAAAATAAAGTGAGAACAGAGATAGTCCCTGCCCTTGTGGAGTTGATAGTCTAGTGAGGAAAGCAAATATTAATCAAGTGCATTCAGAAATGTAAAATTCCAGCCATGACAAATGTTGAGGATCATCTAATGGAGTTTGGCCATACAAAGACTTTCCTCAAGGAGTGATCTTGAACTGAAATCTAAAGGGTGAGTGGAAATTAGCCAGGCAAAGAAAAGGAGGAAAAGCACTTTGGGTAGAAGGGGTAGTAGAAAGGAACATGATGAGTGACTGCAATATAGATTGAGAGGGAGTCTCAAAAGTGAGGGTGGAAAGCTAGGTAGGTAATGTGTAAGTATGTGACGACAACTCGGGGAGTTCCAGAATATAAATAGTAAGCAAGATTACATAGGCAAGGAAATTTCTCATTTAAAGTTGATACAATACAAATTGATTTGAGTTATAACCTCAAAACTCATTGCTCATTTGCAATATAAAAGAAAGATTTATCTGATAAAATGTACCATATTTTTTATAGTGACAAGCAAAACAATCGAGCATGTAATTTCAAATTACATAACCTTGATCCTTATAGATTGCACCAATAAATATTATAATTTTACTAAATTACATAGCAGCAATTAGCTCTCAAATGGGAATTAATAAGGAAATCAGCACAGTACCATAAGAATAATTTGGGTATATTGATGAAGAACCCTATTGACAGATATATACCCTGGTGAACAGCTCATTCAACTGTTATGTGAAACCATTAAAAAATATAAAATTTATTGGTTTAGTTCACATGATAGAATTTGTGCAGAGAAAAATAAAACCAAGACTTTTAAAGTGTTTTAAAGCAAATGTAGAAACAATGAGATGTTAAAATCATATCACAATGCTCTGGAGTTTTCCCTTCCCCACATGCACATGCACCTGTATCCCATAACAGAGTGCTGGACATGAGCTTGGTGCTTGGTAAGTACTTGTTAAATGTTCAGAAATGGCCAGTTAGAATATTTACAAATAAATATTCCAAGTTTTAATACTAATAATGAGAAGTATTATAAGTTGCTAGATTTAGTTGTTTATTATTATTATTAAGATAATAAGTATTAGAGTAAACAGGTTTAGGGATAGATGTTGTAGAGTGATATAAATTTTCTTTACCAGTTCATATTGTTTTATGTGCGATATGGTCAAACAAACATAGTAAATATGCAGCAATATTTATATCTTTTGTGTTCTGATCTGATCTTTAATTGAGAATAAACTTATAAGTGAATAGTAAATATTAGAATACATTGTAAATGTAGAGGACGACATATTCAGGAGTAATAAAACAAACTATAATATGTTAAGGATAATAAAATTAAAATATGCATACTTAATAACTCAAATTCTATTCAAAATAATCCTTGGAGCTCTAATAATGTTTAAAAGTGTTTATATTTCTCAAAATACAGTTTAAAAGCTCGTGATGTGTAACACAAGATTTTATTGATGTAAATGCCATTACTATGTAGTGAAGTAAAGTAGGATAAGTACTGATACAAGGGTTTCCACTTCTCTAATGGGAACACTAAAATGCAGCATGGTTAAAGGCTTCTACTGATAGATAATACTATTTTTTTTCTTTTTTTCAGTTAACACATATTTATTAAGCATAAAGCTAAGTGGTAGGAATATAATGGTGTTGACTCATTTTTAGCATTTCCTAATTGCTACAAATAGAAGACAGGATGACTTTGGAACCCAAATATGAATGGGTCTTGTCTTGACTCTGTTCTTGCCTACCTCTAATGAGCTACTCTTGCTACCAAACACTTAACAAAATGATCTTCACATGGAAAGATTTACAATTTTTAATATAGGTTCTAATTTCCACTGATGTAAGGCATAATGATCTGCCTTATCATTTACTGGGTTTCAGGCAGAAAAGATATGCATGCATACTTGATAATCCAGTTTCTTATTTGCTGCATTTCTTACTGTTTAACAGATTGGTGACATAATTTCTCTAATATTTTTTGTTCAAGTAATTGGGCATTATATACTTAATAGAAAACTAATTACTTATACACCAGATATTGATTACTGATTTTCAAAGCATTTAAATTCTGAATTACATTGAAATCACTCTTTTATGATTCAGAAGGTACATCAGTTTTGCAATACATCTGTTTAACCTTCAAGGGTCATTGCTGGCATTTCTGCAACAAGCGCACTGCTAAGTGTTAGGGATTCAGGGATGTAAGCCCTGCTCCAGAGGCTTACAATAATGAGTGTGGAACTAACAGTTTAAAGAGATTTCAGGTGATTGGTTTGCCAGATAAACTAACTTTCACTGTATTAAATAAGTAAAATCCAATAATGTTATCATCAAGTAGTAATATAAAAAGAATTTTCCCAGTATCTATAGAAAATAGAACTAATGCTATACACAGATTCTTATGTACATCTTAGCAGTTTCATTAAAAAATATTTCTCAATGTTATTGTAAATTAATCCACATTGGGGGGCGGGCTTGACTAACAGTGATAAATAAAAAAATAGTGACTCAGTTTCGTTTTTCATTCAGTAAAATAACTATATTGGAAAAAATATTTATCTGATACAGAGGAAATAAAACAATTTGAGATATTTTCATAGATTAGCTCATAGAAATTGTAAATTATAGAATATGGTGTATCTAAAAGTATATGTCTGTATTTTCAACATTTCAAACATTAATAAGAGACAGAGAAAATAGGTATAACATAGAAATTATAGGGCTTCTCTGGTGGCGCAGTGGTTGAGAGTCCGCCTGCCGATGCAGAGGACACGGGTTCGTGCCCCGGTCCGGGAAGATCCCACATGCCGCAGAGCGGCTGGGCCCGTGAGCCATGGCCGCTGAGCCTGCACGTCCGGAGCCTGTGCTCCGCAACGGGAGAGGCTACAACAGTGAGAAAGGCCCGCGTACCACACACAAAAAGGAAAAAATATTATAGTTTACCATAATTATAATTTGCACTAATGAACATCCATGTATCACCTAACAATTCTAGAATTTAAAATTGCACTGGCAACTGCAAATTTTTTTCTGTATCCTGAAAATACTTATAACTATAAAATTTTCTTTAATCAATTAGTCTTTAATATGTTTTTCATTTTTACATTTAAGATTTTTTTTTCCCCTGATTTGCTACTTATCCTTTGTTGTCTGACTTTAGCAGCTAAAAGTCTGACTCATGTAGCCGTATTTTAGGGACCCCAGCCCTAAAACTGCACAAGAGCAGTTTTCAGGGACACATCAGAGTGGTTTGAAGGGTAAATGGGAGATAAGAAAGCAAAGGTAAATAGTGGCCAAACTTTTTCTCAAGTGTCTCTATGAAGAAGAGCAAACAAATGGAAAAGTAGCTGGAAGAGACTATACAGGCAATGAGACAAACTAAAGCATGTTTGAATGTGGCTGGAGGCGACCTAGTAGAGACAGAGATTGATGTGTGTTGGAAAAAAGATTATTCCAGGCCTGGATCCCTGCAAAGGCAAGAAAAGATGGAAGAGATATGATCTAGTTCTCAAATGGACAAAAGGGGATACAAATTTGGGAGGGCCAGAGGTGCTTAGTGAAAGAAAACTCCAGAAGTGACTACAAAACACATAAACATAATGCACTAAATCCAAACTAAATGCATCCCTAACTCAGCTTCAACTAAACACAATTCGAATTGTGCCACATTACACCCCAGGAACTATGATGGAGAGAAAGTCTATGTAGCAAACAACAGGAATCTTAACTAATTGTTTTTAAAATATATTCCTCTGCAAATTTTTCTAACCATGCGTGTGGGAGGCCTGAAACTTAAGCTTCATTACCTTTGGAATAAATCCACCTCAGATTGTGTGTTTGCTTGTTCATTTGTTTCAGAGAACTATAGGCTAAGTCATAAGCTGGGGTAAGAGGAGGATCCAAGATTGAAGAACTATAAGATAGTCTCATAGAGTTGAAAAGTAACTTCTCAGGGAAAAGTAACAGGGTCGCCTGTCAGTATTTAGTCCACATTTCAGGTACTTGTCATGAATTTACAGTAAAACCAGTCAAAGTGTGATTTTCTTCAACTAATCCTGGTGCAGTAGCAGAAAAGGTGGAAAGCTGGATTCAACAAACACTAAGTTCATCTAGGCAAATGTGACAGAAGGAAAGAGGACACATCTGCTGAGAGATGTTTGAGAGAAACTGTTTATAATGATGGAATGTTTATCATGAATCTCCGTGTGGTAAGGAAAGAAAGATAGGCAAATAAAGGTAAATTTAGCATATCAGTGATATATCATATCAGTAACTTCTGCTAGGGAGTTCTAGGGTACTGGGGTAAGTGAACTGGAAGTATAGGAGATTATGGTCAGCCAGTGGTATATTTGCAATTGAGACTTCAAAAGTGATACATATACTAGTGATGACAAACTTAAGTGGGAACTTGGGAGTGAGTTACTGAGATAGTGTAGAGGAAAAGACTGATTATGAATATAGATTGTTTTGTTCAATTCAGATGGAAATGTTGAAGCACTAGCATGCACAAATTACCATGGAAGGAATTGGAGATACAGAGGTGAATAAGATTCAGTTCCCTGCTTCAAAGATCTTACAATGTAATTTGCAAAGTGTTACAGTAGAGAAACCAACACAGAAGGAAGGATTCTTAACCCAGTCAGGGATCAGGTGAACAGGCTTTAAGAACAACATTCACAAAGACCAGACTGCAAGATAAAGCTTGATGCCTTTGAGAATAGCAAAGTGTTGGGTTTTCCTTGAGGCTCACGTTTAACTGGAGTTGCTGTGAAAGAAAAGGCTGAGAAGTAAACAAAGGTCAGATGAGGGTCATTTTGTCTGATATGGTCAAGGTATGTGGGCCTTGTATTCTTTGGAATGGAACAACTGTTTCAAGCAAGAGTGGACATAATGAAATGGCCTACTGGCTGCAGTGTAGACAGAGGGTGGAGGAAGGGAGTAGCTGCAGTCCTTTGGAGAAGAAAGGCAAGAAGACCAATTCAAATTATGAGACAAGAATGTATTTGTTGTACAGTTTTCACTCTTAAATTTAGATTGAGACAAGGTCATCAAAGTTTGCAATCTAGGTAGAGGGTAGTACATTAAATTGGAAAGCATGAAACCAGAGTTGCTTCCCTTGTCCAGATGTTAACATTTTGTAGGACCCAGCCTAGGAAACGTGAAACACCAGAATGTAATCTCCATGAGAGCTTAGTTGTTTTGTTTACTACTCTTTCTCTAGTGCCTGGTACATAATAGACTCTTAAGAAATACTAACTGAATAAAATTGTTCAGCAAATTAAAATCTGTCTTTAACATCTGATCTCTTTTGGCACTTTCATTCTAAGGCTACCTGCCCAAGTAGCATCATGCTAGAAGTGAACCATACCTTTTCTCTGGAATACTCATCTCCTTTTGAACCTTATTCATCTTATCTTACAAAACTTCAAGATCATGCTCTTGCCTTCTGTGTATATTAGCCATATATTTCTGGGCATGGTAATTTGCTTTTTTACGCCTAAATTTCCTTGTCTATAAAATGGGGATAATAGCTAACATGCACTGAGCATTGAGCACTAACACTTAGAATCAGACACTATTCTAAGCAGTTTAAATGTTGTAAAATAGTTATTCCTCATTATCCCCCCATGTGGGGAGTACTCCTGTTATCTACCTATTACAGAAGAGGAACCTGAGCCAACACTTGACAGCAAGTAAGTGACAAAGCCTGGATCTGGACTCAGGCTAGCTCCTGAAACCATGCTCTTAATCATTCTGCTTACTGCCTGTCCAATAATAGTACCCACCTGTCCAATAATAGTTGTGAAGATTCACGGAGAATTATCTATGTAAACGCATTTGGAAAAGTGCCTGAATGTCACAAGTGACCGATAAAAATTAGCTTTTGTTGTTGTCATTGCTTTGTTCTTTTTATTTATATCTTCTTAAGGAGCTATGTGTTCCTTTGAGAGAAGAGTCACTGTCTCCTAAAGGAAATTAGATTATTTCATTTTAGAGAGATCTAACTGGGAAAAAGTCACACCTGTGTAATACTTACATCCACTTTCCTGCAACTTTCCTCATTGATTCTAGTTCTGAACTGGGGGTGAAGAGAGAACAAACCCAACCCCTCTTCCTTACAGCAACCCTCAGTTACTCAAAGACGGGTATCTTTGACACCTACATCTTCCGTTTTTCAGCCCAACAGTTTAAGGCATTTTAACCATTTCTCCTATGGCATGGTTTCCAGATATTTTGAATAAACTCTAGTTTGTTGAAGACATTTAATGCTTAGGCACTTAGAGGGCAACAGCCCACATATGATATGTTGCATATAGAACAGGACATTGACAGAAAAGATGTAGGGACAGCCCTGTTACAGTCTGCATTAAATTCCCAAAGACCTTTATAGTGCCTTCTTTGCATGGGATACATAGTACTTCTGGATTGAATGAATGTGTTTTTAAACAAATGAAAATTAATGAGTCTTCCAATATTTTCAGATTATTTTGGATACTAATTCAGTCATTTAATGGATTGTCTCTCCCTCTCGACATCATGTCATTTGTGGATTACTTCCTGTGTGCCATCAATATATTCACTTTATTATTTAAATGGAATGTATTACATTCACATATATGTTAAAATATTCCTATTAGTTTATGGCTGAAAGTGTTTTAATTAATTATAAATTAATCTGGCTTTCTCAGCAATGCATTTTATTATTGGTGTTAAGAATGCCTATTTATTTATTTGTTCAATAATTTCTGAAATATAAAAATATTTTCCTACATGTTACCTAATTGGAGTAATTAAACCAAAACCAATGCTTTAAAATTTATGAACATTTTAGTAGGAGTGACACCTGAAATAAAATTGAGAAACATGTAACTAATGTAAACTGGAAATAGGCTCAGACTCTATGGAGCTAACGTTTTTATCTCCAAAGAAATTAACTGAAGAAGTTAAACAGTCTAAAGGCATGTAGGACAGAACAATTGAGAGAATGAACAAGTAGGCTTGTCATCAAGAGCTGAACAGTTTTAGTTATTTTGTGTATCAGAAAGTTTCAGCAGTGCACCATGGGATTCATAAATAAAAGATCTCCCAGTTGTGAGAGCCATAGAGCTGGTAATAAGCTAAGTGTATTACTAAATAAAAAATTGAAGGAAAATGAGGGAAAGTTTCTTAAAATGTAGTCGTGTTTCCTTGGCAAATTGCAAACTCTAACGTTATCAAACAAAAATGGTAAAAGTAAAAAAAAATAAAATAATACTTTAAAGTATTCATCTCAAAATTTAGAAAAAATATAATAACTGAAACATCTCAATGAAATATCATAATTTGGTCACTTTGATTGGAGAATATAATTTTTAAAATTTGCGTTGGTTATTTTACACTTTTATTGATTTGAGAAACCACTTTCTAGTGTATTTGTCAGCATTTTGAAGCAGGTTCCATACTGTTGCCTTCCAGTTAGGCATAGTTTCTGGGAATAACAAAGTTTTGTTATTACAGTATCTGCCAGGTAATCTCAACAATTTTAAGACATTTCAAATGTAAAGTTCTCTTTTTAAATTTTAAAGTTTCCTAGTTTAATTTTGATAAAATTAGATAAATGTCAGATGTTATGTTTTTCAGTGAACATTTCTCTTAACCTCATTGGAAGAAAAAATTTAATAGGTGTATAAATAAATATAACCAAACTCTATTATCAAAATTAGTGGAATAAAAGTAACACATATAGTCATATCAAGAGAACAGAATAAAACTGCATATACATGACAGGAGTTATTTGAATTTGTTGTAGTCATGGAAAATATATGTTCTATTTTTGTTAAAATTGATGTAACCCTTTTCTTAGCTCATTTCAGCTAATAAAAGTAAGATCACTTCAAAGATAATTCTACAGTGGTTTAGGTAAGTGTAAATGTAAGACAAGACACTGAAATGTTCTCTAATTTTTTATTAAATTAATGCCTGTATACTGTAGGAAATTTGGAAAATACAGAAGAAATGCAAATTAAGGAAAAAATTAATCATTATTCCATCATAATTTTTCTAATGTTTTAAAAATGAAAACAAATATAAAAATATAAAAATTTTAAAGTAATATATTAAACACCTGCCAACCAAAAGGAACAAATGTTAACTATTTTTTGTATTTGAGTTAGGTTTTTTTTGTAAATAAGTAAAACACTGTAAATCAAGTAGAAGTCTTCTATGTTCTCCTTCCTACTCTTACTCCAATCCCAGAACAATTACTATTTTTAATTTGGTGTGCATCTATTCTATATATTCCTATTTTTACTGTATGTTTATGTATTCATAAATATATAACTTTTTAAAATTTATGTTCAATTGATTTGTGCTATACGAATTTTCTAAACTTGTTTTTCATTCTCTATTATTTGCAAGGTATATCTTACATAAAAATATAGATAATTCATTTTCATTTTTGTATGCTATACCAACATATTTTATCATAATTTGGTTATCTCTTTCATTATGCTATAGTTTACTGAAAGCGTGACCAACTTTTTAATATTATTTAATTATTCTACAATGACATTTTTCTGCAATAAGATTTTTCCATATTTCAGATGATTTCAGTAAGATAGTTGCCCCAAAGCAAATGTGAATACTTTTGAGAACTGAGATACATATTTGAAAATGTTTTCTTAAAAGACCAAATGAATTTATAATCATCAAAGCAGTTTATGTGAGTGCCCAGCTCACAGCACCTTCATCAGCATTGAATATGCCAAGCCATTCTTGATTTAATTCACTCATTTTTAATGCAAACAATTGACTTTGAGAATGAAATTAAGCGGTCTGGAAAAAGGCAGTTTATGTGTTTGGTTGGGTGTAAGCCATTTAGTTTAGCTTCGAGATCCACTTTAAAATTGTCTATTGGTCATGAGACGTCATTGCATCTTCATGTTGTTTCAGCAAGGTTATGTATTGACCTGCTGAATACATTTTGTCAGTTTTTATTAGAAAGTTGCTGAAATTTCCTCTGTGACACATTTTATTATAACATCCAGTAATAAAAATATTATCTTTTTTTAGAAATCCAGAATATGCTTTACTTTCTTTATTGGGTGTTTGTGATCACCAGCATTCTTCATTATTTCAGAATTTCAGTCTTAAACTGTAAGATGATGTCATTTTTGGAGCCAGGAGACTTGAGTAATAATCCCAGCTGCAGTTATGCAGCCCTCATCAAACTATTCTCATTTTCGCCAGAAAATGATTATCGGATTCTTCATCTGTAAAGTAGGACTCTTATGACTTTATTATATTATTAAATAAATTAAATGAGAACTTTTGAAATAAAGTAGAAATATAGGTTAGCATCAGTAATCCCTCTCCTAGTTGTCTTAGATGTCTAAGGTCCCCGGTAGAACCCGTTGTGAGAGGTATTTTAGAGGTATAATTGATCAGTTTTATTTGCCACTTTGTGTAACACAGCCAAGGGAGCAAACTATGCAGTCCACCAAAGGTTACCCAAATCCTTAGAGATCATGCAAGACCTTATGTTCCCACAGCTTCCTCCCCTGCCCACACACACCAAGATGTCATACTACCCAGGGTTACAGCTTGAATTTTTTCATTGCCTGGAACTACTTCAGAAATATTAAACTCTGAACTTTTGCTCTCTCATTGTAATTTTTTATCCTACTTCTCTCAATCTGTCACTCCTACTATACTCCTCTTTGACCTCATGGAAACCTGAAATCTCCTATTTCTTCTGTTTTTTCCTAGACTGTCAGTTTCCCACCTGGCTCCCCCCAAAGTTAAAATAGTTACCATTGATAGAGCTCTTTTGATTGCCGTTAATTTCCTCTTTGATTCCCCTCCAACGATTCCAGTCTGAACTTTGTATAGAAAATTCTTGCCCTGCCAGCTCAACAGATTACCTTGCTCCTTACTTCATTAAGAGAATTTGAGACCTTCAGACATGCTCTCTCTCAACTTCCAGCCTTCCCCCACGATGCCCACCTACAACCACATCAACCTTACTACCTTCCCTTGAGTCTAAACAAATGAGATGTCTCACTTCTATTCAAGGGCAGACCCTCTTTTTGTGCTATCAATCCCATCTTTTTTGTCACCTCTTGGAATTTACTCCATTAATTTTATACCATTTTGTCTGGCCTTAATCTGTTCCTCTTTGCTAGTGTCTTCCTATCAGCTTTCTTTTTTCTCAACTTCCTCAATTTCTACCTAGCCCCACAACTTCTCTCCTCACCTTTCATCCAAACTTTACAAAGAATATTCTCTCTGTATTGCCTCATTTATCTTCAACCCACTATAATACAGTTATCACATGAAATGGCTATCAGTAAGGTTACCAGCATGCTACTACTTCCAAAATTGAGTGGACATCTTCATCTCTTATTTTACTGGACACTTCTCCAGTGTATGATACTCTTGTGCACTTACTTATTCTTAACATAATTCTGTTCATTGGACTTTAATAACCCTTTACTCTTCTGGACTCCATTTCTTCTTGCCTTCTTCTGTAGTTTGCCTTTCTGTTACTGACCCTTCCGAGTCGGGCCCCAACAAGGGTCCTTCTGCCTGGTGTTGCTTGTGCCAATAGAATGAGACTGAGTTCGGTTCCGAAGCAAAGGAAAGCTTTATTCTTGGATCAGAGAATGGAGAGGTGCGAGCTCATGCCCTAGAGCACAAGTTCTCCCCCATGGGCTGTGGGCTGGGCTGCTTCACGGGGGTCTCCTCAGCAGGGCAGGGGCAGCATTCTCCTGGGTCTGGTGCAGCTGTGCTCCTCTCGGCAGTCACTCCAGATCGCAGTTCTGGGTACAGCGTCTCTGCACGCGGCCCACTGCTGCCATCTTGGATTTCGGTATCATGCACAGCACTTCTGCACACGGCCTAGAGCTGAGGTGTTGGGCGCAGCTGTTTTGCACGAAGAACTCTGGTCTGAAGTGTGGGGAGCAAGGCCTCTGCACCCAGCACCCTATGAGCAAGTGAAACTAGACGAAGTACAAAGGAAAAAAAGGTTAGAGTTTATTACCAAGATCCTATTTTTATTTCTCGGGAATTATTCATGGGCTTTGCCAGCAACACTTCCTGTTTTCAACTCTCAAGTGTTAGTGTTCCACAGGGCTCCTTCCTCGGTCACCTGCACCTCTGAGTCCCTTCACATTCCCCGTAAGGAGCTCATCCACATGGGTTTCTATTTCCACAAAATGCCTAAGTCGTACAACCTTAGCACAGACCTATTCCTTAAGCTTCAGATTTTAATAGCCACCTGATTTCTGGACATCTCCACCTGTGTCTCACAGGAACCTAAAGCTAATCATGATCAAAATTAAATTCAGTCTCTTTCATAAATCTCCCACCTCCAAATTCTGCACCTCCATTGGTGGCACTACTAAGTACTGGGAAACTGGGGGACATGCATCTTCTAAACGTTTTCTGAATCCAACTTCTCTTTATTCCTCATTATCTCTTTTATTACTAGTCCTAATAAGCTTTTCTGGCTTCTCTGTTTCCTTTTTCCACCAGGATAGAGTGATACATATAAAACATTGATCTGCCAAAATCACTTTCCATTAGAAAGTTTTTATGCTTCTAGACCATAAGATAAAGTTCCATCTCCCTAACAAAACATGAGGTCTTCACAGACTGGCACCTTCCTTTGTTAGCCTCATTTTCTGCTACTTACTCCATTTTAAACTTGACAATCCTGTAAAGAAAACTGCCTGTTGTTACCATTCCTACACCATGCTGTTTCTCACCACTCTGCTTCTGGCTAAAATGTGTTTCCTCTCCTCTCCTCTCTTCTGAACAGCTCCTTCACATCTCAGCTCCATGAATCCATGTCTGGTTTCCCTCAATACTAACGCATATAGGTACCCCCTTCTTTATATTCCCATAATGTCATGTATTTGTTCTTTGTATGTTTGCTCGAGAAATAGACCATGGGTTTCTTGAAGGCAGAGACCATACCATGCATTATGAATCTAGTGCAGTGCCTGGAACTTAGAAGCTGTTCAATAAGTACTTACTGAATGAAGGGATAACTAAATTATGAAAGTACTACATATTCCTTCTTGTCATTCTTTTTCTCATATGGTGTTCACTGTGTGGCAGGGGCAGTAGTGTTCACCAAATATTCCATGAATTCCTCCTACATTTCCCAGCCTTCCCTAAACTTAGGTCCTGGCCATATAAAGAGTTCTGGACAATGAGCTATAAGCAGAAGTGTTAAGTGTCACTTCCAGCCTGAGATCTTAAAGAGTAGTGGCTAGTTTTCCATTGTCGTTCCTGCTTTGGCTCTTCTGAAAGTCTTGATTTGCAGGTAACACAAGATCATGGGGGCAGAAAACCACATGGGACATATAGTGAGAGTAAGAAGTAATCCTGTTGTGTTAAGACACTGAGATTTCAGGATTAATTTGTTACCACAGCATAATCTAGTCCATCCTGAATAAGGCTCATTGTTTCAAGTTTATACACTAATCTCTATCTTATTACATACATAAAGTTGTGTTGAACTTATCAGGTATGCAACTCTTTCTCTTCTCCTAAAGTCTTCATGATGCCTGGGCTTAGAAAAACTACATCATGTGACTGATGTTTTCCAGTACAGAGATGGAGTAGTTCACTGCCTGTTCCCTGTGATCTAAGTGACAGCGGAATATTTCCTACACAAAATATCCCCCGGCACTTACTCACGCAGTCCTTTTATTCCCTGTCCTAACTTTAAGTTTTGATGCTTGTTATAAATTAAACTTCTCCCAGGAATAGTACCACGTTCCACTGCAATTGCAGGCTAAAGGAACCAGAGACTATTGCCAAAGTAGTCCTGGAAGTCTCTGAAGTGTATTGTACTGACCCACAATTATCAATAGTCTAATAGTAACATTGATACAATTCCATTCTTTTCCACAAGTATTCTATCAAATACACTGGCTTTCCTAGTTAGGTCTCAAATTTTATTAAACTATGGTTGTATCTTCTTTCAGTAATGTTTTCAGTTGGAAGAGGAAAAAAAATCTGACTTCAGGTGTGGCTTAATTCTAGGCTTATATGATGTCATCAGGATCCATTTTTAACTCAAACAGACTTTCCCCTTTTCCTCATGTCTGAAGCCCCCAACGCTGTACCCTTCCAGTTTCAAATCCAGCAGTCAAGAGCAAGAGTCTTTTCCCCAGAAGTCCCAGTCAGAGAATCATTTCTTATCTGCTCTGAATGGATCCTTGAGCCAAACCCCATGGCCAGGTGAAGATAATGCACTAATTAGCTTAGGCCTTTGTCAGTTCCCTGAAGTGGTAAAAAGGATTCAACTTCAAGGGAAGCAGCTGGCCTTAGGGTGAGGGAGGGGATGATTTCTGAAAAGAAAACTGCAAGCGGTCATCATAAATCAAGAAATGATGCTGGCAGCAATAGTAACCTCTATCTTCTCTATATAGTCTGCTGCCCAGGAGATAGAAGTTAGAGACAGCTTCTAGTTAGGGAGTTAAAGTGTTTCATTATGCACTGTAGGTTACACCTTGATTATATTATCTCTCTTTTTTCTCTGGACTTCTCTACATTATTCTTTTCTCCCATATGATGCCTTATGTTTTAGTTATTTATATGCATTTGTCTCCCCAATTAGATCATCAGCTACTTCCAGGCAAGAAATGAGTTTGAATAACTGTGGATCCTGCACTGTGTGTTTCACATAGCAGGCATCCTCACTATTCAACAACTAATTATTTGTTGAGTAAATGAAAAGATAAGAAACGAGTGGGTTTATACCATTATCACATCATGGTAATGTAATGCCTGGGAGTGGGGCGAGGGGGGGGTAGATGTTTGTGTGTATGGTGTTAATACACACATATGATAAAAACCTACTATTTACCAAGTATCATAGCAAGCAATGGGGATATGAGGATACAGTGATTAAAAACCAAACATTACTCTGCCCTTCAAAAACTTATACTCTAGTGAAGAAGACAGAGTAGAGTATAATAAATACTACAAAGGATAATTGTAGGGTGTTAAGGGAGGGTAATAGATTTTAACTTTTATTATTGTTGTTCTGATTGTTTCCACATAAATTCTAGGTTGGCTACCTCAGGGATTACCAGTTTTGCTGGAAGAGGTCTGTTAAACTTGGAATTTCTAAGAGGATTAACACTAGATTCCCAAATCAAAGTTCCAGATCGAAGAAATTACATCTTATATTGTGACAAGAAAAGACTAATTTAGTTTTCTTCTCCTCTCTCTTTTCTCCCTACTCCTCTCCTAGCCTGAAGTTCTGGATCAAATACAAAATTTAAGGGAGCTGTGGATGGATAATAATGCATTGCAAGTACTACCTGGGGTATGTAAGTTTTTATTATGCCATGTTGTCTAGCATCTATGTGGTATATTAATTGTAACTGATAATGATTAATCTTACTTCTTAAATCCGAGTGTTTTCATTTCAAAGTTAAACATTTGTTAGGAGTGTTCCGTCATCAAGTGTTTTTCACTAATTCTTTTTTAAATATTTCATATAACTTTTATGAGTGTTATAGGTGTGTAAAATGTATGAAAAATTTTCTTGTTCTCTTAGGAGTATATTTTTCATCTCCTTCCCTATTTACTGTTTTTCAAAAGCTGAAAAATTCATATTGTTAAATGAAAAACAATGCTATACATAATACCAAGTCTTAGTTTTACAAAATCAGCCTTCTTGTAGGTAAGTAGATAATGATTTCTGCTCATATTGTTAGAGCTCTTGCACAAAATAAATATCTCGTGGTTCAGGTGATTTCCAATAGAACGTATTTGAGTTTTTGAAAAAGGCAAGTAGCATAAATTGTTAAAAATAGAAAGTTAAACTAGAATCAATTTTTCTTCTCAACTAACAGAAAATCCAATAATACCTCCTGGGGCTTCCCTGGTGGCGCAGTGGTTGAGAATCCGCCTGCCGATGCAGGGGTCACGGGTTCATGCCCCGGTCCGGGAAGATCCCACATGCCGCGGAGCGGCTGGGCCCGTGAGCCATGGCCTCTGAGCCTGCGCGTCCGGAGCCTGTGCTCCTCAATAGGAGAGGCCACGACAGTGAGAGGCCCGCATATCACACACACACACACACAAAAATAATAATAATAATACCTCCTAAAAAGTAGTTTTATCAGTCAACTCACTGAGTGTGACTATTCATTCCTTTTTCATCCAGTGAGAGAATGGCTTTCCATAAAACACTGCTTCTTACCACTCATAACACATGCACCTGAATATAAGCATGTACACACACACACACACACACACACACCAACAACAACCACAAGGGTCTCTGGTGAAAGCCAACTCTAAACTCCTTGCATTGGGCTAAGAAGCCAAGGCAGCTGGTTGTGTAATAATTCTTCAGCCACTGAGATTTAGATGTGTATTCCCAAAGTCAAACTTATTCCTTGTTTGAATTAACATTTAAATTTGTTTTTAAATTATTGCAAAAGCAACAAGAACAGGAAGCTTATTCTCTTTTGAACAAGCATGGGACCACATAAAGAAGAAAATATGACAACAGATTAGGGAAAAAATACTTTCTCCTCTCACCAAAGGAATACATTTCTACTATCATCACAAATGCAAAACAGAAAAGCATGCATGTTTTCTATTTATTGATTTATTCAAAAACCACTTAAAAATATACCTCTATGAACTAGAAACCATCTTAATGTCAGGGTTACAAAAAATATATACTCGGGCTTCCCTGGTGGCGCAGTGGTTGAGAGTCCGCCTGCCGATGCAGGGGACACGGGTTCGTGCCCCGGTCCGGGAAGATCCCACATTCCGCGGAGCGGCTAGGCCCGTGAGCCATGGCCACTGCGCCTGCGCATCCAGAGCCTGTGCTCCGCAACGGGAAAGGCCACAGCAGTGAGAGGCCCGCGTACCGCAAATAAACTAACTAAATCAATAATAATAATAATAATATACTCAGTGACCTTGAATATATTTGTTTGAGGGGCTCACATATAACATGAGAGACAAATCTGTATTCCACTACACATAGCAGAGACTGATTTGTATCCTATTCAAGGTATGTACAAACCCTGGGGCAACAAGTAAGACAGTGATCAATCCCTTATGCAAATATTGAGGAATCAGAATGTATGTCTAGTTGGAAAAGTTTATACCTGCTTCTTCAATGTATTCATTTATTCAGAAACACTTACATAGCATTTATCATGGGCTAAGCACTATCTAGATATTTTACAAATGACTCACCAAATTCTCATAGCAACCCTGTGAAGCAGATTTATTACCAACCCCATGTTATAGATGAGGAAACTGAAACAGA
Organism: Kogia breviceps; assembly: GCF_026419965.1. Lineage (NCBI taxonomy): Eukaryota > Metazoa > Chordata > Mammalia > Artiodactyla > Physeteridae > Kogia > Kogia breviceps. The sequence goes on along the minus strand of NC_081310.1, from coordinate 141,830,781 downwards.
AAGAGTAAGTAACTGGGCCAAGGTCACACAGCCAGTAAATGGTGGATCTGTAATTCATACCAGCTCCAGAGGCTTTTGTTCACTCTGATGCTCCAAAATTCTGTTACTATAGAATCAATAGAAGGTATGAATGAGAATTAGGCTCATCTTACTTTTCAAAGTTACTCCATTCCCAAAATGCAACCTTGGAAATCAACTCAGACCTCTAATTCCTTAGTTAGTGTATTATTTAAATGGAAAAGTAGTGATTAGATCTTCTGTAAAACAGTGCTGTCTAATTTTTTCTGCTTCAAAAGTAGATTTTTTATTATATACTGCCAAGTTTAAGTGGATTTCTCACTTTAGTTAGTACACTTGAATTCCACATTTTGTGATGCTCTTTGTGGGAATACCCCACACCTCCCTACCCTATACAGGCACGGTTTTCTGAATGTCCAGTGCTGGCAATTAGTTGTTATGCAATTACCTAGAAATGCTTGACTTTGAAAGGCTAATCTTGAATGCAGTCTTCAGCCCATGTCTGTCAGTTTCACAGGATGATTAATCCTAAATATTTAGTGTTATAAGACAGAGGTCCCCAAGCCCTGGGCCGTGGACTGGTACCGGTCCATGGCCTGTTAGGAACCAAGCCACACAGCAGGAGGTGAGCAGTGGGTGAGGGAGTGAAGCTTCATCTGTATTTACAGCCGCTCCCCACCACTCGCATTACCACCTGACCTCCGCTTCCTATCAGATCAGCAGCGACATTAGATTCTCATAGGGGCACGAACCCTACTGTGAACTGTGCATGCCAGAGATCTAGGTTGCACGCTCATTATGAGAATCTAAGGCCTGATGATCTGAGGTGGAGCTGAGGCCGTGATGCTAGCTCTGGGGAGTGGCTGCAAATACAGATTATCATTAGCAGAGGGTTTGACTGCACAGAGACCATAATAAATCACTTGCTTGCAGACTCATATCAAAACCCTATCAGTGAGTGGCAAGTGAAAACAAGCTCAGGGTTCCCACTGATTCTGCATTACGGTGAGTTGTATAATTATTTCATTATATATTACAATGTAATAATAATAGAAATAAAGTGCACAATAAATGTAATGCGCTTGAATCATCCCCAAACCATCCCCCCTCCCCTGCCCCAGTCTGTGGAAAAATTGTCTTCCACGAAACCAATCCCTGGTGCCAAAATGGTTGGGGACTGCTGTCATAAGACACAGGGAAAAAAGCAAGTTCCTTTTTATTTTTAGTTCATGTACCAAAATACATTAAGCTAATATACTTTTCAAATACTTTTGGAAGCCTGGGCTTTCATTTTTCCACTGTTTTTCATAAATCAGAGAAGCAAATAGATAATGATCAAAAATTAGTTTGCTACATAGCTCTGTCTTGTGGCCATCACTCTAAGATCAATCAATCAAAATATGACTAAACAGCAAACTCCAATATCTTCTTTTGCTTGTGATGGCTTCCACATTTTATTTGTTGTCCACCACTCATCTGTAGGCCCCTCTATGTTGAGAGAGATGTTGGAGCAACATTCAGCATCCTCAAGAACTCTGAGACATTGGGCCTCAGAGACCTTTATCACTCCAGGCTACTATTGCTTTTATAAGATGTTTGAAAGTAAGGGTTTAGAAAGACAAAAATAAACACCAAATTGTTACTTTGCTTCCAAAAAAGGATATTTAGAAACCTCACACCAAAATATTTATTGAGTTTGCTGGAGATAGCAATTCAGGAAGCTTCAAAGAGAAAAGAAATTTTCTCATCATAATGAAACAAAAAAAGAAATATACACACACATAGACACATAATCACATATATTATTCTTTCTATGCTCATCGGAAGAGATGAGCTAAGGTAACATAATAGTTCTTTGGGGTGGAGAGCTATAAGTAAAGTGACAGTATTTTTCCAAGGGACATATTTCTAGGCATGAGGAGAAACTCAGCCCCATGGCCTGACTCACCCAGAGTACCCAGTTCCGAGCCTAGCAACTATTCACCTGTTCTAAGACTGTGTTCACCCTCTCCCACATGGGGAACTGGAGGAGCAGGGCTAGAGCTATGAGCTGAGTTAATTAAGGCGTCAGTCAGAAACTGCTAATGTAATCGGTAGGCTTTGCAGTCTGAATTCTGATAAAAACGAGTTTGAATTTTAGCTCCACCCCTTATTAATGGGGCAACTTTGGAATGTTACTTATAGTATATCCTGTCATGCATCATCCTCCTGGATGAACTCCCCAGCTTCTGGGCATGCTGCTTGCAGCTCTCCACCCTCTTCAGGAATTGCCTCAGCTGAGAGAAGTTTCTCATGCAGGGTTACACCCCTATTCCAGGAGACCTGTATCCAATGATCAATCAAATAAGACTCTGAAGGCCTGGCCCCTTCCCTGCTACTTCAGTACTATTTGAAGGGTCAGCTGAGGAATTCCTCAAAACTTCATCATAGCCCACTTTCATCTGTCCAATCCTGCTTCCTTCCTTCCCTCTTTCTTTCCCCTGGTATTAATCCCAAGAATCTCTCTCATAAATTTCTCTTTGTCTCCAATTCTCAGGGAAACGAGCGTGTGACATTTCTTAACCTCTAAGCTTTAATGTGTGTCCAAGTGCAGATTCTGATTCAATAGGTCTGGAGTGGGTCTGGATTCCACATTTCTGACAAACTCTCAGGTTGTACCAATGCTGCTGCTGTGTAAAACACGTTCTGAGCAGCAAGAATATAAAGTATTATGTCAAGTAATATGTATAAAGAACTTAGCACAGTGCCAAGTGTGTGCTTGCATAATAAATTTGTTTATGTAATATTTATGTGTTTATACTCTGCCAAATAAGTAGAGACAGTATAGTAAATTGTATACAGGTAGACCAACAAGCAGATGACCCATTGAACACAGATATATGTGGGACATTTATTTGCAAATCATGCCCTTAAAGAAAAGGAAAATGAAGAATTTTATCTTGTTCTAATTCCCATAGTACACGTCCAAGCTAAAAATCACTATTCACTCCCTGCCCAATGTATGGCCTGATTCCTCCCCTGTACTCAGTAATCAGTTACTAATCCAATCATTTCACATCTAAATTTTTCTCGAGCCATCCCCTCTTCATCCTCACTTCTGCTGCCTTAACTCAGGTCCCTTTCATCTCCTCAGCTAAACTGCTTCCAAATCCTTCTAATCCTTTCAGATCTACTCTAACGCCAGTCATGAATCTTCCCTTCACATTTCCCTGAAGTCATTATTTCAAAACACAAATCTGATTATGGCATTCACCATCTTAAAAGCTTTGAATAGCTCTCCTTGCCTATAAGATAGAGATCATGTAATCCTCACATGACAGGCAAGGCCGTTTAACAGCTGGCTTCTTATGCTTAATTTCATCACTGTATTCAGTGACGTTGAATCTCCCACTCTCCCTCAAACACACCACGCTTCCTCACACTTCTCTGTGCTGTTCTCTCTTCCAGGTACTGTTTCTCCTTTTCTTGACAGCAGTGCCTTCCAGGCCATTTGCATCCCTGTGTTTCTAGGGCATTCTCTACATGCTTTTTTTAAATTGTACATATCATAGGGTATTATAGTTATTTATTCGACAGTTTCCTTCACTGCTATAAGCACCTTAAAGACTTTATCTATATCATGACAAGTCTCTTCCCTCACATAGCTGACTTATTCATGATTGTTCTCCAGTATATAACAAAAGCCCTGATACATAGTAGATCCTCAAATAGAACTGTTGAATGAACAAATTGATTATCTGCGTAGTAGGATGAAGTCCAAATCACGATTTAATACCTTTCTTATGCATTTGAAATTGTAAGAATCAGAATGTCAGCATATGTTGTTTAGGTGGCAACTTTTTCCTTTCTTTTCCTTCCTTCCTTTTTCTTTCTTTCTTTCTTTCTTTCTTTCTTTCTTTCTTTCTTTCTTTCTTTCTTTCTTTCTTTCAATTTACTTAATTCTACAGCAACTTTGAGATTATTGCTGCTATCTTTTAACATATCTCTGTTGAGAGATATATTCACATATCATAAAATTCACCCATTTAAAGTATACAGTTCAATGGTTTTCAAAATATTCACATAATTGAACAGGCATCACCACAATCTAATTTTGAACACTTCCATCACCACTGAAAGAAACATTAGCAGTTACCCCCTTCCTCTTGACCTCCCAGCCTCTAGCAATCCTCATCTACTTTCTGACTCCATAGATTTGCCTATTCTGGACAATTCATATAAATGGAATCATACAATAGGTGGTCTTTCGTGACTGGCATCTTTCACTGCATGTTTCAAGGTTCATCCATTTTGTAGCATGTATCGCTACTTTATTGCTTTTTATTGCTAAATAATACTGCAGCTTATGGATACACCACATTTTGTTTAACCGTTCATCATTTGATGGACATTGGGTTGTTTCCACTTTTTGCCTGTTGTGAATAACACTGCTTTGAATATTTGTGTTTCTTTGTGGATGTATATTTCATTCTTGAGTATGTACCTAGGGATTTCTGGGTCATATGGAAACTCTATGTTTAATATTTTGAGGAATGGCCAAACGTTTTCCAAAGTGGCTGTATAATTTTACATTCCTCCTAGAAATGTATGAGGGTCATGGTTTCTCCACATTCTCACCAAAACTTGTTATTGTTGCATTTGCTTTTAAAAGTGATTTATAGTGTTGTGGTTTTTACAACTTTAAAATACTTCCTGAAAGTTTCTCAACTAACCCTGAGTTTATGCAATGTCATCAAGTCTATAGGGAAGTTAAAGATGTTGGTATACCTGGATATGTCAAAAAACAGAATAGAAACGGTTGACTTGGACATTTCTGGATGTGAAGCCCTGGAGGACCTCTTACTGTCATCCAATATGTTGCAACAGTTGCCTGACTCTATAGGTGAGAACATAATATCTCATCATGAATGTTTATGTCAAATATACTGTTTTCTATAGTTTGTTCGCAGATGTAGGGTATATACTCTTAGCATGATATTAATAAGTTAACGTGATCATTATTCAAGGTGATAAAATATTTTACCAATATCTTAAAATGAAATGGTAACTATAGTTGTCAAACTCAAGAAGACTCTCCTATTAAAATGATCCTACTAAATTGATATATTTTAAATAATTTTAGATCTCCTAAGTTGTAAAATGCTATTATAAGGAGTATATATCTTAGATTTAAGTACTTTGATAAACATGTATGTCTCCTTTTATTACTATAGAATTACAGTAGCTTCTATCCACAGTGTGGCTATATTCTATTTTTAATATTATTGTAACATCACTGTAATTAGGAATAACACAATAAATATGAAATATCTTCATATTTCTATTATTCAAAAAAGATATCTCACCTTTATATTTAAGATTCATGAGGCCAGATATTTTGTCTGTTAGTATATATTAACCACTCAATCTATTTTTGTCATAAATTTTTATCTGAGTAAAATAATGAAAGAATCTAATTTAAATATGAGTAAACCTTTTGTATGTATATCTTATTATTATTATTATTTATGAGAGGAAACAGCTAGGAGAGTAATCATCAAACACTTAACTTTGGAATGTAGTTTTTAACACTCTGAATTAGATGTATCATATGTTCTGGAACTTATTAATGCTTCTGAAAATTGAGTCACAACCTAGGTAACCTGATTGAAGGGAAGCTAGAAGACAAAACAGTTTCCCAAATTTTTCTTCAATATTTTTTTGCTTCCATTTTCACTATTCTTTCAGGCTAATAGAGAATACTAGTTTTAACAGAACAGGCTGGCTTTTCTTTCTTTGTAGATTTGATTACTTTTTTATTTATCTAATTATATAGTTTTATAACAGTGTTTCTCCAACTTATTCCACCATAAGACTTATCTGAGAGCTTTATTAAACAGTTCCACATTTCCAGGCTCTTTCTGTGAAAATTCTGATTCAATAAATGTGTAATAATAAGCCCTCTGTTCTATATTCTTGTTAAATATCCTAGATGAAACTTATGATCAGATAAGCTTAGAAAATACTATTTAGTGTTGTAGAAGGTAAGGAAATATAATTGCTTAAAAGAGCATCCTCTAGTCAAGATGATAGAGATGGTCATCTGGTCAAGATAACCATATGGTCAAAATACATATCTTACTCAATCACCATTCCATACCTCTTCAAAGACACAATGAGAATGGAAAAACTATATTAGAAGAACATATTTTTGTTCATTACTGCCTTCTCTGTCCAAAGAATTATGCTGGTGTATAGTAAGTGCTCCTTAAGTATTTAGTAAATAAAATAATTTTGCCCTGCTTAAAAGAATGAACATATACCTGGATTTGAGACATAATGGAAACATAGCAATGACCCCAGGCCTGACTGATGGGCTTCAGACCACAAACAGAAGTGGCAGCCATAAATTGTTCCTGCAGTAAAAAAAAAAAAAAAAAAGACCTTAAGCATAACAGGAGAATACAGACTTACAGGGACTGAGGCAGGGAAGGAACACTTTTCTGCAAAGAGAGACTTGAAAAAACCTGCAACTAATATGTAGAGCTAGGGTGGAAGGAGAGAACATATACAGATTCACTGCTGAAAATTACGGCACGTCACAATCTGGTTTGGACTGAATCTGCAATATCCACATCAAATGAGAGTACCATGTTGCTAATATAAGACCTGGTTCTGAACTCCAGAAACTTGGGGGTCAGGTGGAGGTAACCATAAAAGTGCCAGACAGGGAGGGGTGAGCATAGGTAAGGAAAAAATATTCACCCTCACAAATGGGCATGAAAACAAAAATTTTAATGGAAAACTAATGTTACAACAACCAAAAACTCAAACAATAGGAAAATTTACCCCAAGGGAAACCAAAATTATCAAGCAATATAAAAAAAATTTTTAAGTATGCGCAGATCCTCAAATAGATAAAAGGAAGAATAACATTTGTAAAAATAAAAATAACTTATAAAACAAAAACAGGAGCTATGACTAAGAACAGGTGATTATATAAAAGAACCAATTAGAAATTCTGGAAATGAAAATGTCACATAGTTATATAAAAGATGATATGATTATTTGTTTAAAATATCTTCCATTAAGAAAGGAGACTAGGGAATTAGCCTTCTGGTCTGGGGAAGGCAGCATGTATAGATGATAGAAAATATCAGATTAGATCCTGGAATGATAAAACAGACCAGCACAGGCAGGTGGTATTACATATTTAACACCTTCACTTAGAATCTGAGTGGTTCTCAAATTAAGAAAGTAACTTGTTAGTAGCTTACTCCTGGAACTGTCTTTGGACCCTATTGACCTTTTAGGGAAAATTGCATTTATACATCTGCAGAGTTGCCAGAGTACCTGATTTTACATGAAGAATGGCTGACTTTCCTCTAAGAATTTCCTTCTTGGTCAAGAGAAATACCTGGGAACTCTGTTCAAAGGTCCTAAAATAATTTTTTGATTCTGATTGGATGGTAAATTACATCTCTTCTTTATTTGAGCATGGATCGTCTATTGAACTACCAACATTTAAAAGAATAAAAGACAAGAAACGTTACAGTATTAATAAAGGAAAATAGCAACTAAAATAAAATCTTTACTTCCTTTACACCTATATTAATTCTGCAGTTGTGGGGTATTTGAATGTAGTGATATAGTCAACAATGAACCTTGTGCTGGTTGCAGGGAAAATGAAGGGGGCTCTTTACATTTTCTAGATAGAGCTTTAATAATCAGCTTCTTTGGATAGCAGAGAAACTCAGTAAAGGAGAATATAATTTTTTTACTTTCCAAAATAATTTATATTATTCACTTAGTGGTTAAAGACACAGGTTTTGTAGTCAAGCTACCCAAGTTCAAAGTCTGGCTTTTCTACCTTACTAACTGTGTGACTTTACACAAGCTACTTAATCTCTCTGTGCCTCAGTTTTATCATCTTTTAAGTGGGGAAGTAATAGTACCTGCATCAAGGAATTATTTTGAGAAATAAATGAATTAATATATGTAAAATTGCTTAGAACAGTACCTGGCACATAGTAAGTGTTCAATCAATGTTAGGTACTATACTAATATAATAATTATTATAATCTTAGATATGATGAGTACACAGCCATTTGGCTTTCAAAATTCTATTATCTAGGGTCAATGCCATGTAAATATTAGCTATTTTTGATATTAATATTTAATACATTGCTGCTTATTATATATTTATATATAAGTAGATAAAATCATAGCAAAAAAGCCTCCTGTTTCTTTCTCTTCATATATCTGAGTTGGGAATATAGGATAAAGAGGTAGGGAATTGAGGAAGAAATAGGATAAAGTACTTTTGGTGCCTGAGGGTAGAAGAGAGTCCAAGCAGATATGATATAGCTATGTAGTATTTATCTGCAAGAGGAAGTCATGAGCAACAGAGCTGAGGCTGGTGGCCTATTTCCACTCCAAGGACAACCAGTTTCCTACAGAAACTCCAGAATGTGTCCAAAGGGCACACCCTTGGATGGAATATGTGAGTGACAAAGTAGCCACACCACAAATGAGTGAAGTTCCCTTAAGTCCACAGACGTGGAACTAAGAAGGGAGCCCTAACTCACTTCAACTTTTAAAGCTATAGAAGCTTCTGTCAATTGTCAGAGCCACTACGCCATTCTTCAAAAAAAAAATCTGTTGCATCAATCTTTTGGCCTTAATACCTATCCTGCCTCGAAATTTTCTCACCACTACTTCAGACCTAGGAACTGTGATTCTCTTAAAGACTGCTTTGCAACCTGGTTTTATGTTTGCAGAGCCATCTGTAACCCAGCCCAAAATTTCTCGTGACCCAATCAAGCGATGTTGAGACTGTCAGCCCTCCTCTGGCTCCATTGGTGGGCAGGGGCAGTAGTTTGATCAGGACTACAACTCATAAAAAAGTTAGCTGTGGGGCTTCCCTGGTGGCACAGTGGTTGAGAGTCCGCCTGCCGATGCAGGGGACACGGGTTCGTGCCCTGGTCCGGAAGATCCCATATGCCGCGGAGCGGCTGGGCCCGTGAGCCATGGCCGCTGAGCCTGCGCGTCCGGAGCCTGCGCGTCCGGAGCCTGTGCTCCACAACGGGAGAGGCCACAACAGTGAGAGGACCGCGTACCGCAAAAAACAAAACAAAACAAAACAAAAAAGTTAGCTGTAATTCATAGTCCCCTGTTGTCTTTTCACAATTGATGAACAAGCTCAGGAGTTCTCTTATATTTCCAAGGTCCATAGTTTTTTACACATGCACCGGAGAAGCTAAAGTGATTCAGTCACCCTTTGAGCACAGATGAATATAGCAGTGGGTATTCAAATTTCAGAGATAAATTACCCCAGTGAGAATTGTCTTCTTTCTCAGGTGCTGCTGTTTTCAGCCATGTATCCTAACAGCACAAGCTGATGTATTAATCTCCAAATATTGTAGGTGTTTTCTCACAGCAGTCTGATAGTGATAACATTTCTGTCCACTAGAGCAGAAATTCTGAGTGCTTCTGCAGAATACGTAACTGAGCATACTGAAACTTAAAGTGCAACAATGGCTTTATTTCAGACTTCTTGTGACTTACTTTTTGCCTTTAAGGTATGCTCAAAATACTTGAGGTGGGTAGATATGAGCCATAGCAGTGCTTCTGAGAGCATGTTCACAAAACACCACTATACAAGATACTCTGTGCATACACACAAGTTTCCCAATAACTTTAGTGTCACCCTGTTACATTAGCATATTAAAAATTCCTAGAAAAACTTCATTAAAGAAATCTGGTTGATTTTGTTTAATTTAGATTTCCAAAACACATTCAACCATGGAACCTACTATATCCATCAGAAAACTTTTTCTGCAAAACAAGTCGTATATAGCGTTTATCTATAGTTCCAATGTAAAACAAAAATTAGCCACTGTAGATGCTTTGTCTTGTATTTTAGCTATTTAAGCCATATTGATACTATGGGTTCTGTTACGGCTGGGTAAAGGAAGCTGTTCTTCAATTACTCTGTGGTTTTTGCTCATTAAAACCCTGGGAGTAGGAGTACATCAAACAGTAAAGGTATGGAGGGCATGAATCAGACAGTAAAATATAAATAGTTGGAACTTCAATTCTTGACTGGTTCTACTTGATAGATTAAAAATTACAAGTTTTTGTGCTTACTGCTGATCCAAGTCAAGGATTTATGGTAACAGAAAGAGTACGAAGTCATATGTTGTAATTTTCCAAGTCGATAATTATAACCACTACACTGCAGTACTTCAGTACCCATTTGTTGATTATTAGGCTTAATTCAGATTTGTTTTCAATTTGTATCACAACAGGAATGTTAGTTTTTAGTGCTTATGAGTTAATTAAATACCGAACACAGCTGGTTTGAAAAGTTTCATCTGGTCCATTTGCTGCATAACAGAAAAGGGAAATGTGGTAATAGTACTGCCAACTCAGGTTTCTATGGAGTCCTATGTTTTGTTTATTGTCTCCATCAATGTACTTGAACTCTCATTGATGTAAGTAAATTTTTTGTAACTGGAAGGTTAAAACTAGACACACGAATATCAGATTGTAGGCTGATATAAGCAGAGTGCAGCCAATTAGCATGACAAACACTCATCACCCAATCAGGCGATGTTGAGACTGTCAGCCCTCCTCTGGCCCCCTCGTGGGCAGGGGCAGTAGTTTGATCAGGACTACAACTCATAAAAAGCAATTCCTTTTATATTGTATTTTTTGTCAGAAATCTATTCTTATATATTAATATATCTTCTTCTCTGTTTTAGGTTTGTTGAAAAAACTAACTACTCTAAAAGTAGATGACAATCAACTTACAATGCTACCCAATACAATCGGAAAGTAAGTGACAAAGTTTCATACCAGGCAGTCCCTCTAAAGCCAGAAACAAAAGAATATATTGAGTTTTCTACTTTTGCACATTTTCTGCTAGAGATATCAATAATTTTGTTCATATGTAAACTCATTTTAGACCACATTTTATTTAGTTATATATTTGTATATAATTTATCTTAATTTAGTTTTATATTTAGACACTGCATTGACACCCAACTATATATTGGTAATATCATAAGAAATCCTTAACCATCACTCTTTCATAAGCAAAGTGATTACCCAGACCTTCAATTATACCATTGCCTGTAATTTTCCAGATACTATTAATTTGATGTTTTTGACTGAGTAGCAGCTCTAAATTCACTTATGTCTTACATAATCAAATCAATTTTTATAAGATCTGCATTATGTATATGTTACCATTACACTGTTAGTAAAATTTGATATTTGTGGAAACTTAATGTATTTTTAGATTTTAAGGAGATAAGCATCTGTTTTAGCTTGCATTTTAAAAAGCTGCAAGGTGAAAGGTCATCATTGCCTTTTAAGAACAAAATACATTCCATTTATTTGAGAGTGATTTATTTCTAATTTTATGTTGCCATTAACGTTTGATTTACAGTTCTTTAAGAAACATATGTATGTTATTATCCGTGTAGCATGGAAATTCTTTTGTTTACAACTTGTGTAAAGTGAGAAATCAATAAGCTGTCTTTATTCTAACATTATGTAAGGCCATTTTATAGGAATCTTGCCCCACATTTCATGTGAAGAATTATATAAATCCATAATTTAACAGATTTGGGTGTACTTGGGGTGGTGGGGAGAAAGCCTAGCTTTTTTAAAAAAAACAGATTTATTAGCTATAATTGATGTGCAATAAACTGCATATATTTAAAATCTACAATTTGATATTTTGACATTCATATAAAGCCATGAAGGGAGTGTTAAAGAAATGGACTATATGACTATATTTTATTAGTCATATAGTCATTATATTTAAAAAAAGGCAGAATAAAAAACCAGTAGGAAGTATATGAGAAATCTCTACCTTCTGCTCAGTTTTGCTGTGAACCTAAAATGGCTATAAAGTCTATTTTAAAAAGAGGAAGAATGACTGACAAACTGTGGTTACTCAGACTTGAGTATCTGGCAGACATTTCGTCAAAAATGAACAAAGTGAGCTTGTCACTTCAAGGAAAACAACTGACAGAATTTGTTGCCAACAGTGAAATTTGAGCTATCTAGTACAAATTAGAATTTTGGAAAATTTGTATCTGCCACTGTGAGTTTGACAGCTTCCCAATATTTAAAGCCTTTCCTGATAAGACTGGTGTGATATCACTGGTGTAATAATGAATGTGATTTGTTGATATTGTAATATGAAATGTGTCAACATTTGGAAAATCTGTTCAACTTAGTGAAGCAACGCTTTCCAAATGACCAATGCATGAGCTACAAAATCACACATGAGAAACAGACCCATTCAAAGTGCAAAAAGATTAGTTGATTTTAATGTATTGGTATGAAAAGTAAGAAAAGTTCATTGATTTAGTTCAGATTCTACATTGCAATTACTGTATCCCCTAAAAAGATTGCCACTTGTTGAGCTGGGATGTAGTATCAAAGAATAATCACAATTATCCAAAAAGACCATGAAAATACTCCTCCCTTTTCCAACTACCTATCTGTGTGAGTTTGGACTTTTTTATATATAACTTAATCAAAACAATATACCACAACAAGTTGAATACAAAGCAGATATGAGAGTCCAGTTGCCTTCTATTAAGCTAAACATTGAAGAGATTCACAAAAATAAAAATGTCACTCTTCTCACTAAAGGTTTTTGTTTTGGAAAGTATACTTACTTTTATAAAAATGTGTTACCTACATTAACATGTCATGGGTTTATTCTTGTTATTTAAGAATGAATAATAAATATTTTTAAATGCCTCTTTTAATTTATAATATTGTAGATACCAATAAGTATAAACCATATTTTAAAAGTGCTTTAAGATTACCAGTGATTTTTAAGAGTGTAAAGAGGTCCTAAAATGAAAAAGTTTGAAGATTTCAGTTCTATAATACATCGTCTTGGATGGTAAAATTGTGGCAGCCATTGTCTAACATGTTCTCACTTCAAGGTAGCACTTGTGGCAAAATATAAACTAAATTTCTAAAATTTTATAGTATACCTTAATAAACAATCTGTATGAAGTAAAAATAATAATAATGATATAATGGCTTTGCTTTCTTTAGGGAATTCAGAACTGATAGATCAGAGATTTAGTTCAAGGCTAGAGATAAAATTTGGTTAGAATCCTATTTAATGGCACCCCAGATCACATGAAGAAAGTGTTCTGTAAGTAGTGAAATAGTCTTTATTTTATTATGAGACATTCTACCTAGAACTCTGTGCACCAAAATGTTCAGATCAGCTGCAGTGACCAAAAATATTCTCATTCTGCACATCGAATGTTTCAATAGGTTAGACTTATCTTTGGTAATTTTTAATAGTCCAACTAGTAAAAATTGCTGAAAGAATTCATTTTTCAACATCTTTCACAGTTGAAATGGATTCCATGACTTTTGTGCCAAATGACTTGTAAAATTGGTTATTTTTGTTGTTGAATCTTAAGTTGTGCCTAGGAGTTCCAGCCACTCTAATAATTGAATGTGCAATGAAAATAGTAACAAACAACTTTTTGTGTATGCTCATATTGTGCCAGATACCATGTTTGGTGCTTTACATGTATTCTTACTTAAAGGCCCCATCAGCACTATTCAATGTGTATTATTATCTCCCCATCAACAGATGCAGAAACAGAGGCTGAGAGAAGTTATCACATTTCAAAGCTAAGCTGCTAATTGACCTATGTTGCTTCTTTTTTTAAAGTTTTATTTTATTTATTTATTTATTTATTTATTTATTATACAGCAGGTTCTTAGTTATCTATTTTACACATATTAGTGTATACATGTCAATTCCAATCTCCCAATTCATCCCACCACCACCACGCCCCATCCCCGCTTTCCCCCCTTGGTGTCCATACATTTGTTCTCTACATCTGTGTCTCTATTTCTGCCTTGTAAACTGGTTCATGTATAGCATTTTTCTAGATTCCAGATATATGCGTTAATATACGGTATTTGTTTTTCTCTTTCTGACTTACTTCACTCTGTATGACAGTCTCTAGGTCCATCCACGTCTCTACAAATGACCCAATTTCGTTCCTTTTTATGGCTGAGTAATATTCCATTGTATATATGTACCACATCTTCTTTATCCATTCATCTGTCGATGGCCATTTACGTTGCTTCCATGACCTGGCTATTGTAAATAGTGCTGCAATGAACACTGGGGTGCATGGGTCTTTTTGAATTATGGTTTTCTCAGGGTATATGCCCAGTAGTGGGATTGCTGGGTCCTATGATACTTCTTAATATATGTTATAGCTGAGTCACACATTTTGTAATATTAGGTCATTTAAGAGCCCCATTGCTCTAAAGGCAAAAGATCTCCCATAGGAAGAGATACCGTACGCTAAACCTACTCTTTCTTAGCTTTGTAGTTTTAGAGAAAAGCAATAAAATTTCAAAAATTTGAATGGATATTTTAAAAAATCATTCCATCATAGAGTATGGTCAATGAGAAAGACTGCTGACTAGAATCAGAAAGTCTTAAGTAACTATGCAAAGCTGCGTAAATCCCTTCTTTCCTATGGGCCTCAAACTCCTGAGGAATAATGCAAGGAGCACTGGCTTTGGAGTCAAATAGCATGGGTGTGAACCCTGGCTATGCCACTTACTGTGTGAACTTGGACAAATTATTTAAACTCTCAGTGGCTTAGTTTCTTCATTTGTAATTTCCACCTATGTCTAAAATTCTAATTCTTTGATCCAGATGTTTAGTTTATATGATATCAATACCCTAGATGGTAAATTCCAGTACTCTACTTACTAGACTGCTATAATAACAAGAAAATAAGCATTCTAGGTATCTGAATGCTAAAAACTGTGCTTCCCTCTATTCCCTAAGCATGGAAGGATACACAAGAAACTGGAAATGTACATGGCTTTGGGGACGAGAATTTGGGGCCTGGGCAATAGAGTAAACAGGGAGACTTGCTTTTATTGTATAAATCTTGTACTTTTTGAATTTCGTATCATGTAATGTTATTCTAGTCAAAAAATTAAAAACAAAGTGTGCGTGTACATGCAGACACACACACACACACACACACACACACACACACCCTTCATTGGATAAAACCCAAATTTCTTCACACTAATATTCAAGTTTTTCCATAGTCTAGTCTAGACTGGTGGTTCTCAACATGTGGTCCCCTGATCAGCAGCATCAGCTTCAACTGGGATCTTGGTAGAAGTGCAAATTCTCAGACAATCCCAGGTTTACTGAATCAGAAACTCTGGGCATTGGACCAGCAATCTGTGTATTAACAAGCCCTTCCAAGGGATCCTGACACATGCTAAAGTTTATGAACCACTAACTGGATTCAGCTTACTTATACACCTATCAGATAACTGTCTTCTCAAACCCCATTCCATTGTGCCTGCATCAGAATTACCTGAGATGCTGGTTTAAAATGAAGCTCCCTGAGAGAAGTTTACCAAAGCAGTTGGTTGCTTTGGCTTTGGAGCCAGACCTTCTGGGTCCGAAACCTGGCTCTTCAATGTGCTATTGGGTAGAGGCTTAGATTCCTCCTCAGTAAAATGGAAATCATAGTAATAATGCCTACCTCATAAGAATGTTGTGAGGATTAAATGTGTTAATACATGGAAAGTGCTCACACATTTAATAAATGTTTTATAAAAATGAAGTCCAATAAGGTAAAGAGTTATTGACTTAAATCAGATGGGGGGTATTCGGATTCAAAAATATGCTTACTTATTTTTACAACTTAATTCTTTTCCCCCTGACCACCCAGACCACTGCAGCTTCCTCCTTTAAATTAAAAGCTCAGTACACCTACTAACTAAACCAGCATTTCCTAAATTATATTCCTCAAAATAATCATTACTTGAGATTTTAATAGGTATGACATAAAGATAAGTTTCATGGACAAATAAATTTTGTGAACTCTTTATACAAGTTAGGGAACACTCTAGCGTGATATTTTTCCATTTCTTATATAAGTCTCTTATTTATCTTTTTTTAAACACCTTTATTGGCGTATAATTGCTTTACGATGTTGTGTTAGTTTCTGCTATATAACAAACTGAATCAGCTATACATATACATATATCCCCATATCTCCTCCCTCTTGTGTCTCCCTCCCACCCTCCCTATCTCACCACTCTAGGTGGTCACAGAGCACTGAGCTGATCTCCCTGTGCTATGTGGCTGCTTCCCACTAGCTATCTATTTTACATTTGGTAGTGTATATATGTCCATGCCACTCTCTCACTTCGTCCCAGCTTGCCCTTCCCCCTCCCCCTGTCTTCAAGTTCATTCTCTATGTCTGCATCTTTATTCCTGTCCTGCCCCTGGGTTGTTCGGAACCCCTTTTTTTTTTTTTTTTTTTTTTTTTTTTTTTTTTTTTTTTTTTTAGATTCCATATATGTGTGTTAGCATACGGTATTTGTTTTTCTCCTTCTGACTTACTTCACTCTGTATGACAGACTCCAGGTCCATCCACCTCACTACAAATAACTCAATTTTGTTTCTTTTTATGGCTGAGTAATATTCCATTGTATATGTATGCCACATCTTCTTTATCCATTCATCTGTCAATGGACACTTAGGTTGCTTCCATGTCCTGGCTATTGTAAATAGTACTGCATTGAACATTGTGGTACATGTGTCTTTTTGAATTGTGGTTTTCTCTGGGTATATGCTCAGTTGTGGGATTGCTGGGTCATATAGTAGCTCTAATTTTAGTTTTTTAAAGGAACCTCCATACTGTTCTCCATAGTGGCTGTATCAATTTACATTCCCACCAACAGTGCAACAGGGTTCTCTTTTCTCCACACCCTCTCCAGCATTGGTTGTTTGTAGATTTTTTGATGACGGCCATTCTGACTGGTGTGAGGTGATACCTCATTGTAGTTTTGATTTGCATTTCTCTAATGATTAGTGATGTTGAGCATCCTTTCATGTGTTTGTTGGCGATCTGTATATCTTCTCTGGAGAAATGTCGATTTAGGTCTTCCACCCATTTTTTGATTGGGTTGTTTGTTTTTTTGATATTGAGTTGCATGAGCTGCTTGTATATTTTGGAGATTAATCCTTTGTCAGCTGCTTCACTTGCAAATATTGTCTCCCATTCTGAGGGTTGTCTTTTCATCTTGTTTATGGTTTCCTTTGCTGTGAAAAAGCTTTTAAGTTTCATTAGGTCCCATTTGTTTATTTTTGTTTTTATTTCCATTTCTCTAGGAGGTGGGTCAAAAAGGATCCTGCTGTGATTTATGTCATAGAGTGTTCTGCCTATGTTTTCCTCTAAGAGTTTGATAGTGTCTGGCCTTACATTTAGGTCTTTAATACATTTTGAGTTTATTTTTGTGTATGGTGTTAGGAAGTGTTCTAATTTCATTCTTTTACATGCAGCTGTCCAGTTTTCCCAGCACCACTTATTGAAGAGGCTGTCTTTTCTCCATTGTATATTCTTGCCTCCTTTATCACAAATAAGGTGACCATATGTGCATGGGTTTATCTCTGGGCTTTCTATCCTGTTCCATTGATCTATATTTCTGTTTTTGTGCCAGTACCATACTGTCTTGATTACTGTAGCTTTGTAGTATAGTCTGAAGTCCAGAAGCTTGATTCCTCCAGCTCCGTTTTTCTTTCTCAAGATTGCTTTGGTTATTTGGGGTCTTTTGTCTTTCCATACAAATTGTGAAATTTTTTATTCTAGTTCTGTGAAAAAATGCCATTGGTAGTTTGATAGGGATTTCATTGATTCTGTAGATTGCTTTGGGTAGTATAGTCATTTTCACAATGTTGAGTCTTCCAATCCAAGAACATGGTATATCTCTTCATCTGTGTGTGTGTGTGTGTTTTAATGTTACTCTTGCCATATTTGCAAGTACTTTATTTAAAAATGTGTGGTCCCAGGACCAGGAGCTTCTACATCACCCACTAGCTTGTTTCAAATGCAGAATCTGCACCCCACCCCAAATCACTGAATTTGAATCTGTATTTTAGGGAGTTCTGCTGGTGAATCATATGCACGCTAAAGTTCGGGAAGCACTGCTTTGAAGTACTTTATACTTCCTTTGCAGCTTGTTTTCACTTTTAATGTGTACTATTATAGACTATAGAGAAAACTTCTAAAAAAGGTAGCTTTTGATCTATCTTTTTTTTGTACAAAGGGTAATGCGGTTTCAGATGTACAGCAAGATGATTCCATATTTGTATGTATTGCAAAATGATCACCACAATAAACTAGTTCACATTTTTCACCATACATAGTTACCTTTTTCTTGTGATGAGAACTTTTAAGATCTACTCTCTTAACAACTTTCAAGTACAGTATTGTTAACTATACGATGCTGTAAATTACATCCCCATGACTTATTTATTTTATAACGGGGAGTTGGTCCCTTTTAGTCACCTTCACCCATTTTTCCTACCCTCTCTCCCATACTCCTGGCAACCACCAAACTGTTCACTGTATATATGAGCTTGGTTGTGGGGGGATTTTTTTTACTTTTTTGTACTTTTGTTTTTAGATTCCACATATAAGTGAAATTGTATGGTGTTTGTCTTTCTCTGTCAGATTTATTTCATTTATTTGGCCTATCTTTTGAATGCCAGTGATAATTTGAGTAAATGTGGTACAACTGTATTCATAAAGGATCCTGTATTAAAATACTTTAGGTGATTTATAACAAGATAACCATCAATAAAGTCAGCTGGAATGTTAGATTTTGAGTTTGAATCCTTTGAATTCAGAGATCATTGAAGAATGTGTGTTTTGCACGTAATAGATTTTCTTTGTAACCCCAAAATGTAAAATACTTTCAGGCTATAAATTATTAATTCAGTATAGCCCATGGTGCAGTAAAAATCTTGTCTTTTTATTGTAGGAAGTCCTCACTGTGCACAGTACTGGGGACTATGAAGACAACCATGCACACTGAAACTATGCAAAACAGTCTTAAGAATCAATGGGGGAAATTATGATTGTTCTGACAAAAGATCTTTAAACCTTTTCAAACATTAAATACTGTTGCTGTTGGTTATAAATTATAGAGAAATGGAAAAATAATAAATCAACATGGATTTAATACACAGTCATTGTAAACATTAGGAACATCAAGAATTAAAGTGGGTTTTTTTAAAAAAAAGCTTATCAAAATTAGTTTGAACAATGCTTGCCTTCTTTTCATTGTGTAAGTTGTAATTCAGAGTGAACATCTTTTCTATGAGTCAGTGAATTGTCATCCTCCTTTTAAGCTTGGATCAGCTTCCAAACTTTTATCCTTTGTGCTTTCAATATCATGAAATATCTCTGAGAGTTCCTTTAATGTAAAGTTTATTGCCAGGGTCACTTCCTCTGAGACATCTTCGTCCTTTTCATTACAACCACTTTCCTCACTGATGTCAACAAGTTTTCCTTCACTAAGTTCCTCTGGCAGCAGATCTACAGGCTCTCAAATAGTGGCAGGCAGCATTCCCACAGTCAGCTGTTTCTTCTATAATCCCATGTATGTTCAGTTCAAACCCTGCCAAGTTATTTGCACAGTGTGCTAAAAGTTTCTGTTACAATGCATGTGTATTACTTGCTGCTACTTCCTGCCATGATGTTTGAATATTTTCAATTGAATGCTTTATGTCATATTTCTTCCAAAACTCAGCTAAAGAAACTGTATGATCTCCAGTTGTAGCATCAATAGCCTCTTCAATAGTCTGTGTAAGATAACAGGCCTTCAAAGTTGAAATAACTCCTTGGTCCACTGGTTGGATTAATGAAGTTGTTCTTGGTGCTAAAAAGCAAAGTTTCACGTTTTCATCTAAATCGCCAAGAGAAATAAGATGACGAAGAGCATTATCCAACAGGAGTAGTGCTTTAAATGTTAAATTATGGTGCCTATAGTATCTCTCTATAGCCGATTGACAAGACGGCAACATAACTACAAGACTTATTGTTCGTGTGTGAACTGAATAGTGGATGTGCAGAGGCTGATCACTGACAGACTGAAAAAAGTAATATGACTAGTCACTGATCATGATGTACATCTGTTATTTACACAGAGATATGTGGACTGAAGAGTTAGCAGTAAACTTTGTACTTTATGTAGTTAACTCACAGTTAATATACTGAGGTAATTGAAATTTGAGCCATGTTGTTGGGGGACTAATGTCATTTAAGGAAACCATGATAACTGAAATCTGTGCAAAGTAAGGAGTGCCTTACTATGATTCAAGACTAACTTCAAAAATGTTTTTATAAAAGAAAGAAAGATAAGAAACCTTAATTATATTATTTAATTGTTTAATTCTTTGACTTCTACCTCTAAACATAGATCTGAAGTTTTATTTTTTTAACATCTTTGTTGGAGTATAATTGCTTTACAATGGTGTGTTAGTTTCTGCTTTATAACAAAGAGAATCAGCTAAACATATACATATGTCCCCATACCTCTTCCCTTTTGCATCTCCCTCCCTCCCACCCTCCCTATCCCACCCCTCTATGTGGTCACAAAGCACCGAGCTGATCTCCCTGTGCTATGCGGCTGCTTCCCACTAGCTATCAGTTTTACATTTGGTAGTGTATATATGTCCATGCCACTCTCTCACTAGTTTTCATTTTTAAAAATCACTGTACTTTCATGACCACTTGCTGAGTACGTGACCACAAACCATAGATAAAAACCTCTTTCATTCAATTCTACCAAATTTTCTTAGTGTATTGTATGTGTATGACACTGTGCTAGACTTTGTTTAAGAAACAAATCATCTGTTACTGGGTTTTCCACATATATTGGTTTCTGCTGCCACCAATGCATACATACAGAGTCACACAGCCATGTATGTCTGGTACCCATTGACATGACCACCCCTGCATGTGCAGGCCTCAAAGGATTTAGAAATTAATTTCTCAGGGTTCACTAATAAAAAGAGAAAATATTTCCTGAGTGTGTATTTTATGGCAGGCATTGTGCTAAGTTCTTTACTTACAGTCTTTCATGAAATACTCAGAGAAACTGCATGAGGCAGGAATTACTAGTATCCTCACTGCAAATACAAAGAAACTAAGGCCTGTGGAAAAGTAATATGACTTGTCTATGCAAAAGGGAAAGCATTTGCCTAAGAGCTTTTATTCACAGCTGAATACTGTGTTTCACCACTTCTGGGTTCTAACCAGTTGAAGCTGTTAAGGACCATAAATCATGAGTTACCCTGATCAGGGTCAGACTGAACGTGACTGAATTAGATTCTTCCCTGACCCATGAATGACGGGACTTGATTTACCTACTTGTACACAGACTTGTGAACTTATTCCAACCTCTCCATAATGCAAATTTTTCATCTTTAATGAGCACGATCATCATGACCTCCTGTCACCACCCGCTTTGGGCCCTGACTTTCCCCCCCCGCAGTGCACTACTCAGTGAATTTCTTCTGAGAGTGAACAGGGAGCGTTCCCTTTCCTGGCAGTAAATAAAATCAGCTTTGATTTTTGAGCTCTGATCCTTGTTTTATTTTTTGATACCCAAGATACTATGTCTAGTAAGTGACAAGACTGGGACACAAATCCATTCTGACTAACTTAAAACCCAAATGCTCCATTTCTGTGTTCTCTTGTTAACTAAATTATGGGAATAAATTGCATTCAAGCCAGCTAGTTCCAAGATATAAAAAAGGGAAGTTGATTCTACAATATTACTCCAGCTAATTCTAATTCATTCTTCCCTTTACAATGGTGAGATCATCATCCTTGAGGGTTCCTTCCTATTACAGTAAAACAATGATACGAATGGTAATAACAGTGTAATAATATTAACATCAATGACAACTTAAATATAGCTAGCACTTACTCTGTGCCAGGCCCTCTTTCTTTCCCAGCTATCTCAAACCAGACAATGAAATGTCTTGTTCCCTTGTGATAGCTTGAAAGTGTACGCATACAATTCCTTTCTGTAGATTTGGGGTAAAGCAGGCTAAGTTTGGAGTGGTGGAGATGGTGGCAAACTGGAGAGCTGTGCTCATTTGAAGACAGCAGCCATTACTCTGTTTCCATTATTGTCATGCAAGAATAAAGGCCCAGTATTTGCAGATCTTCTTCTTTTTCAAAAGGCACCAAAAGTCTGGGTCATTATGTAGAGTTTACCACTTTTTAAAATACTATGTAAACCAACCAAAACACATCTGCAGGCTGAAATGAGCCCTGTCCATAGCCTCAGCTACTGATGCACAGGCTGAGAGGCAAGAAAATAGAGTGGAGCCATATTGTCTGCATTTAGGTACTAGTTTTTCTACTTTGTGCGGCCTTGGACAAGTTACTTAGCCTCTTTATGCCTCAATTTCCTTATGTGTAAAATGGGTTTAAAATAATAGATATATGCTAGAGTTATTTTAAAGAAAAGAGTAGTTATTTTTATCTCTAAAATGCTTAGTAAAATACCTAGCATTTAATCAGTGTTTTTGATGTTAATATTTTGCCCCCCTTATCTTCCCTTTCTTGGACCTGCCCTCTATACCCTTCTACCTGCCCATGCCAGTTATATGCACTCATTCCAAGGATACACATAATGAGCCTCTGACTGTATGTGACACCTAAGTTGTATAAAAACAAACAAACAAAACCTTTTGTCATTCTCAATGGCTCATTTAAATGACAGGTGAATTAAGAAAGGAGAAAAATGAACTACATTTATTTCCGCAAATTGAACCACTTATATAAATGGTATTGAACCATTTGGCTGAACTGATAAATTAACGTATATAATATTACGCAGTCACTAGCCAAATAATTTGGTTGGTGAATTTGAATATATGGCTTTTCCAAAACTTTTGTGCCACATGACCTTTTAAAATGTCTAACTAATGTATTTAATTTTCAGTTTATCTTTATTAGAAGAATTTGACTGTAGCTGTAATGAACTGGAGTCACTACCTTCTACTATTGGCTACCTTCACAGTCTTCGAACATTAGCAGTCGATGAGAATTTCCTTCCAGAATTACCCAGAGAAGTGAGGAATAAACTTGTTTCTATTAATTTCTTTAAATGAATCTGTTTGGGGATTAAATCTTAACAGGTGCAGTAGCAGTGTAGCTTATGAGTTGAGCTGTGAATGTATACAGGAATTATTTATATGTTAATCATTCTTTTTTAAATGGCAAGTTATAAGTTCTTATATTTGACCCAGGAAATACATTTGATTTAAACACTGCTTGCCAAAAATAGTAATAAAATATTATAAATTAGTTCATCCTAAGGAATACAATTTTAACTAATCCAACTTATATATTTTGCTTTTAAGAGCAATAAATAAATTTTGAGATAACTATACTTCCAGTTCTAAGTGAAAGTTTTTAATATAAATAAGTTTTTTAAAGTATCATGTTGCATAATATTGTTTTAACTTCAGGATCCACCAAAATGGTCCATTAGCATTCATCTCTAAATGGGACTTTCATGTATTCATGTCAAGAAAAAACTGAAGTATATTTTCAATTTAACATTTTGTATTAAATGCTTTCATAATACAGGAACAATAATTCATATATCATTATTTAGAGACAAAAGTTATGAATAAAAATAAAAATACCATTGTAACATTAAATAAAACTAACTTTTCAAAGGAAATATCAACGATATTTCATTTTTGAGTATATATGATCTATTATAAACATAGATTATTAGTACTTACTCGGATAGACAAAAACAATGTGATTTATGAAAACAATGAAGCTAGCAAGTATTCTAATCATAAAATTAAAAAGAAAATTTTTCCTTCATAATATGTAAAAAAATATGAGATACACAGTCTTAATATCTAAGGGAATATATGTATTATAGACACATATTTTAGAGAGTGAGATTATAAAAAAATAAAACAGTACACATATTGATAGTCTTAAAAGTGATAAAGAAATTTATAAATTAATGAAATTACTTTATAAATTATAAATGTTAGTATAAAAATAGTTTACACTGTGATTCTTTACTTTTTTTTTCTTTTGTTACCCATAGATTGGAAGCTGTAAGAATGTAACAGTTATGTCTCTACGCTCCAATAAACTGGAATTTCTTCCTGAAGAGATTGGACAGATGCAGAAACTAAGAGTCTTAAATCTGAGTGACAACAGGTATTTCTGCAATATTTCACAATCACATATTAGTTATTTTCTAAAAGCAAATTATTGTTTCTTATCAATAATTTTGAAAATTTTTCTGTGTCTTATGAAGTTTATGGAATGCAAATATTTATCCATTTCATAAATGGCAGAAGCTAAATTGTTTTTAAACTGATATTTCAAACTTTTATTGTCTGATTATATAGAAACATATATTGTATATTAAAATTATGTAAAATTTATACACCCAAATTTATGTACCATAACCCTCCCATATGCAGAAAGCATAATATTATGAAAACATGGAAAAATAATTGTAGTGAAAATCTACAAAATTTATTAATAAAAATATGTACACAGTTATGTATGTATGCATACATATATGTTTTCATGTATATATTTATGTCTCCAGTAAATTAACTGAGCTATGTATATACTGTCCACTCCACCAGAACACTGGTGAGAATATTGCCAAGAAGCTAGTACTCAAAAGTCGTAAAGTTTGCACATTATAGTAAAGACAACCAAATGTTTTGGGTTTTTTTTTTTTTTTTTTGCGGTACGCGGGCCTCTCACTGTTGTGGCCTCTCCCGTTGCAGAGCACAGGCTCTGGACGCGCAGGCTCAGCGGCCATGGCTCACGGGCCCAGCCGCTCCGCGGCACGTGGGATCTTCCCGGACCGGGGCACGAACCCGTGTCCCCTGCATCGGCAGGCGGATTCTCAACCACTGCGCCACCAGGGAAGCCCCCAGGAAAGCCCCCAGGAAAGCCCCCAGGAAAGCCCCCAGGAAAGCCCCCAAATGGTTATTTAGTCATGTTCTGAAAAGGATGAACAAAGAAAGGATAGGTCCTCTTCTTGTGACAAAGTTGTTATATTGGTGAATGGGTGAAAATGCAGTTCATCTTTATTTCTACCACAGTTGTCCTCAAATAGGAAAGGATAAAAATCAATACTGACTAAAAATAACTTCTAATAAGATAAAGTGATTGTGGATTAGACTAGAATACTTGAACTCTGTTTTCATTAAGTTTCAGTCAGATAAATGATAATATGAGAAGCTAAGAGACTGCAACAAAACTAACAAAGATTAGCTTTTATGGAATCACGGAGAATGTTCAGATTCTAAGGTTTCACTAAGTGTGGGAGTTGTCATTTGTTTGTTAGTTTGTCTAAGAAAAAACTACTAATGTGAATTTCAAAAACCATTCACTTAGTAGCTTAAAATATTCCATGTAAGAAATAAAATATTTTTTTAAAGGCTTTGGAATTTTTTTTTTAATCAAGGTGGCACAGAAGCTTCATAGCTTGGTGCATCAAGAGTAATTCATGTCAAATCAACCCCATTTCTTGTTTTGACTCTTAACAGACAAGATAATGAAGGAAATGCATTACATGTTGTGCCCAACTTTCAGTAAGACGTTTTTTCAGAATTTTCTAATTATATTCTTGTGAATAAGATTAGAAACATGGTCATAGAGATACCATAGGAAGATGGACTCCAGTGGATTCAATTACAATCCCCAGTGGAACCAAGCTCCATTATTGTCAACCTAGAGGGAGAGTTTTCATGGTGAGCTGGAAGTCTCTCCTAAATACTTGGTCTGCTCAAATTTTTTACATTAATAATTTACATGATGATATGGAAAATATGCTTATAAAATATTTTTAAATGACCCACAGTTAGGACTACTAATGGAGTTATTTATCCAACAAATATAGCACATGTGAGTATGTACCATAGGACAGCACATTGCTAAATGCCAATGCAAAAGATTTTAATAAGACATTGAGAATCTCATAATAGTAGGAGTTTAAAATACTTCATCTGGCCAGAAATATAAGCTAGTTTGTCTTCTAATACAGTGACTGGAACATAGTATAGAGCCAAATTAATATTTTTAAATTGATGAATTAATCAATGAATCTTAACCTGAGATTAAAATCAACATTCAGTCAAAGCTGAGGCTAAAGCTGAACATCACTGTCAGAGAATAATCTGCTTGGATAAAAGATTAAATATTAAATGTTATCCAAAAGTCATGATTATTCCAATTTTATATTTAAAATGTAATAAATTTTAGAAATTTGTCATTATAGTTCAGGAACAATGACTCTTTTACACTGTCAACTGTAAGATTGCTCCTGTGATCAATACACCACACAGTTATAATACTAAATAAATGCTCACTTTCAATGGTGGTCACTGGAAGAGCGCGGAAAAATGAGGGTAACATCCTTTTCTGACAGTTTCTTTCCATACTCTAAATTTATGATTTGACTGATGATTTATCATGGATATTGTATATGATTCTGGACAGTTTTCCCCTCATGTAATTTTTATGTGGCAGAAGTGATATTCTACTTTTAATTCATCTCCACATGATATAAAAACTTCTCCTCATAACCCATTACTTCATAATTTCTGACTTAAATTAAATAACTAAAAAATTAGAAAACTTTAGTGGGCAGTTTGGTTTAATGTTATAAATGCTAGTATAATAAATAATTCTGTTAAAAATAATTTAATCCCTGTTATTCTTTATATACTTATATATGTTTTACAAGTTTCTGTTAGCTCAGAAAGGTTATTATATCCTTCCTAAACTTACCTAGCTAATACACACTCTGTTGATATGTTTCTTGGCTTGTCAATATCTTTTCATACTTATTAAATTATTTGATAGTGCTTAATTGTTTTTGCATACACAATTAACTGCTTCCACAATCCTTATTAATTATTGTAACTTTTCCACTTCTGTTATCAAAATATATTTATTCATCATTTGGCTGATAGCATTCCAACATATTAAAGACTTTTAAGGAAATTTTCATTCCAAGTCATATCTAAAATGTTTGTATTCGAAAGTGAACATGCAGAAAGTAACAATAAATTCATTGGTGTGCCTTGTTTGTATTTTTCACTGTGTTGACTAGCTATGGTGGTAACCCATGTAATGACAATACATTGATCATACACAATTTCAGGGATATCATACAGTATGTTGAAGCAGGCAGTTGGTGATTTGGCCCTCCACAGGCTGAAGCCAAATCTAAATAGATAATTTTGACTGAATACCCAGGCTGATGCCAACTTCACTTATCTCAAAATGCTATTTTTAAAGATTCCCTCTTTGAATATCTATTACACAATATATGAAGGGTGAAAGAACAAAAGGACATGCTTTCAGGAGCTGTAAATTCCTTTCGAGGTAAGGTGGAAATGGCCTCTTGCCCTCATAGAGCCTACAATTTTATGGGGATAACAGACAGTAAAAAAATAACCACAAAACTAAACAAAAAAATTACAAACTGTGATATGTTCCATGAAAGTGCTTTGAGACTAAACTGGGGAAAGAAATTTAAATGAGGAGTCAAGAAAAGCCTCTTTGAGGAACTGACATTTAAGCTGAGAGCTAAAGAATATGTGGCATTTTAGTTAAGTGAAGTATGGAGAAAGAATATTCCAGAGAGAAGAAAAGAGCTTGGCTAATCCTGGGAGTAGGCTGATAGAAGGCCAGTGGAACTAATGAGACTGTCAGGAAAAGAGTAACAAAGAAGAGAGGTTTTGGAGGACCAGATCTTATAAGGTCTGATAAGGCATGTTAACAATTTTCAATTTTATCCTAGCATTTGAATAGTTGTAAACTCAAGATTTTCACTTTTAAAAGATTCCTCAGGATACTCAATGGACAAAGAAGTAGAGAGAAGAATGAAACAAATAAGTTATAGTATTTTAAAAGAACTCTTCATAAAAATGAAATTTATCCATCTTCACCCATGCTATTAGACTTTTCTTATTTTTGCAGATTGAAGAATTTACCATTCTCATTTACCAAACTTAAGGAGCTTGCAGCTTTGTGGCTTTCGGACAATCAGGTAAAAATTTTTATTACCTGATTTATTTTGTTTATTAAAATGAGCTACAGTTGAAACTTTGAATTACTAACTTATTCCCAATAGGTACCTTTGACAATCACTGCAAAATATAGATTCTTTATCCCCTGGAGGAGAGATTTTTGTAAAGGTAATAATTCAAATAAGTATTTCATTGCTGTGGACAAACAGTATTATAGTTCTCACCCCTTTTAAATGCTTCAATCTAGCTTCTACTTCATTCTCAGAGATCTAATACACAAAATGATCATTTTTCTAGGTGGTACATACATGTCCTCAGAGGATGTACTTTAATTAAACCTCTGAAGGTAAAGAATAAAAAATCATTGCCACAATTCCCACAAGAGGGAATTATTATCCTCCATGTTCTTTGTGTGTGTGTGTGCTTTTAATTATAATCAACTTAATTCTAAAGCTTTATTCAAAAAATTTGTGATATCTTTTGTTGCTATTACCAGTATCTTCTGTGAAATTGCTTTGATATTAATTCTTATACTTATGAAAATAGATTATAATTGAATTAGTAATTGAGTGTTAATGAATAACTTTATTAACTGGAAAATAAGAAACAGTTGAAGACATCTGATTTGCCACCAGAAAAACTGGTGATAGATGATTTTGACATAGTTTATTTTTCTTCTTTTTACTTTTTTCTTGTAATCTTAAAATTTTAAAACATCCTATCCCAAAATATGAATTACCAAGTGAAAACAAATCATCTTGGATTTCGTTTGCTATGATTATTTTCTGAGCATAAAAGCAGCATTACTGGTAAATGAATTGTTCAGACATAGGTATTGGGCTACTTTTGTAAAAAATTAAAATAAACCTCTACAAAATGTGAAATATAAGTGTGAGAATAATGTTTGTATTCCTACAGTCATTACAGCACTTTCTTCCATCTACCAAGTAAAAAATTCAGGTCTTACCAATGGACTGTAGATTTTTCAAAGCATCAATATATCATTATAAATAAATCATTTCTGGAATCAACGTGAACTATGCTAATGGAACAGTCTTTTCTACAGTCTTGCATTTTATTATTCTTGTGGGAGAATGAACAGAACAGTGGCTGCACCATTTAACTTTTATTTAGAACAGCAATTTAGTGTGTTTCTGACTTAGTTTCATGAGACAAGTTGGTATCCCAAATCCCCTTTGTGCTTCACTCCTATTAATAAACGTCATGAAATAAGTGTATTTTAAAACATTAAATAATATGATTATTTTCAATATGTTTATATAAAAATAGTATATAATATCAAAGTTCTAAAAAATACCTTCATAAATAGTATTTCTGAAATAAAATTAATAATAGAGAATTAAATGTTACCATCCATAGGTAAATATATTGTTATATATCAAAGACAAGGATTGTTGCTTATGTGTATGTGGACCCTGTCTTTGGTTACAAAAATCTCTTTAAAATAAATGCTTATGTTTTAACCTAATTAAATTCATAGATGATCTTGTATAGTATAAATTTGATAACAAATTCCATTTATGTTTTAGGGCAACAGTTCATGAAAATATAGGACTATACCAGAAGTTTACTTACTTGAAACAGTTTGACATATTTTGGTCTCTTCAAGATCAAAATTGACATTACTCAATGAAGATGACTAGGTCTTGTAAAAGAATGTACTAAAGAAAAAGAAAATCTCATTATGAAAACCTTAGTTTCAAAATATTCCTCTACAATAGTCTTATTTTATGTTATACTTTCTTATTTCATTACCTTTTTCTTTACTTTTCTTTAACTGTTCATTCAGCACAGTGAGGCCAGACTATTGACCTTTATGTTATATAAAAGAAATATCCTTTATATTTCCAATCTTATTAATCGAATTTATGTCCTTTGCTTCCAGTCCAAAGCCCTTATCCCTTTACAAACTGAAGCCCATCCAGAAACAAAGCAAAGAGTATTGACTAACTACATG
This sequence comes from Kogia breviceps, assembly GCF_026419965.1. NCBI lineage: Eukaryota > Metazoa > Chordata > Mammalia > Artiodactyla > Physeteridae > Kogia > Kogia breviceps. The sequence goes on along the minus strand of NC_081310.1, from coordinate 141,800,848 downwards.
TTTCCACAGCAACCTCGTGGTGATGAAGGTAAACAGTCAGTAGAAATTTCTCCTATGCTTGTATGACTATGAATAAAAGGGATTAATTTTATTCTAATCTCTGGCCAATACTGGCACATGGGCAAGACACATAATTACATGACACACATAAATCATTTGGGGGTTAGCTCTAAGCAGATGTCTTATCTTCCATACTATAATATTCTAAGTAAGATTTCAAAAGCATAACTCTTCCTCTTTATATCTTTCATGAAAATAATGTTGACTTTAGGAGCAACATCTTCTCTTGGTGGACTGCAAAACACAGGACTAGTTAACCGAATGTGATACCTAGCCAGTTGAAATGAGCTAAGAAGAGTCAGATCTTAAGGAAGATAAGTTGGTTTATTTCCTGCATTCACTAATTTTATGAACACAATTTAAACATTTAGTCCTGATCTCAGGCCCTGAATTATTTCATGTTAAGAGTCAACCGTAAAGAGATAACTTGCAAATGACCAATTTTTCAAGTTGTTTTCCTAAACAATGTCAGCAATTATCATATGAATAATTTTTGAAAAACTTAAACCTTTTTCAATAATAAAACTTTCTCTCCTATGATCACATTACTCATAAAATTTTTAAAGGAGCTTTATCCTTTACCATTTGGAACTCAGCACAGGCCCCTTAGCCCAAGCCAGCACAGGCTGTCATGCAGGTTTACCACAGTCTAACAGTAATAGTAATTCTTGAAAGAGTAAATCCACTTTAATCCACCCATGGATTAAATCCACCCAACCCATTTAAAAGAGACCAACTTTTAAAAGAAACTATTTGCTTATGTAGTTCTTATTTTCAGGATAATTATAATAAATGTCTTTAGGTTTTTTTTACTTAAAAAGGGAAATGAATCATTTTGAGATATTTTAGGATATTTTTATTCAAATTTTGACTTACAGAGGTAGAGAAAGGAAAGATTGTTTCATATGTATTTTTCAGGCTTCAGTAAAATTGATCTTTTGAATTTATGAAAGAAGAGCCACTGTGTTTACATAGGGTATAACAAGAGTCTTAAATAAGGATTATGTTTTATTCATGCAACTTTACTTACATTTTCATTTTAATATCCCTAGATTAACAAAACATTTCATTTTGAAAGGATATAAGGGAAAATGAAAAGTGTCTCATATTTTCTGGCCATTTCTGAGATCTAGTCTAACAGATTAAATCCCTAAATTGTTCCATGGAATGAGGTAGATCTAGTTAGGTAAGATGTGACGTTAAGGAATTAGCCTAGTTTGTTTCATTTGGTTTTCCTTTGAGGAAAGCAGAGTTGGTAACAGAAAAGTTTTCTTGAACTTTAAGCAAGTCACCCTTTGGTTTTTCAAGCAGAAGTGTAATGAGTGAATTTGCAGAATTCCTTGCAACACACAAAGTTTTATATAATAAAGGTTATCCTTTGGGAAGTGCTTTTATTGCATTTTCATGTGATCTTCACAGGATTGTTGCAAAGAAGATATTACCATTAACCAACATGTAAATTAAAGATTGATAAGCCATTTCTTTTCCCTGTTAATTTGAGACACATTTAGATTAATTGAGACCTGAATGTTGAAGACTATTTTCCAAATGCTTTTTAACCATAAAAGCAAGAACCACTACATTGCCCCCTACCAGACACACAAAAGAACAACGACGAGAAAGGTTGCAATCTTGGACAGTTTATTGCAAAACCAAAGTTATGTAGTACCTTTTATAACATCCTAATAGCAATAAGTTATGGACTTTATAATCACACAGTCATGGTATAGAATCCTGCATTGTCCGTGGAGAAGCTGCATGGCTTTGAACAAGTTTCTTAAAACTCAGCTATAGTTTTCTCATTATTAAATTGAGGATTATATTGCTTCTACCACTGTGCTGTTTTGAAGATTAAAAGAGATAATGGTTTAAAATACCTAATTCAGCTCTATTATCATAATTATGCTATGGAGAGCCCATTCGCTACACTGGAAAACTTCTCAACCCCAATATATAATTAATGTATACTTAAGAAAGCTGAATGTGAGTTAAGATGTTAAAAGACTATGTAACAAATATGAGGGGAATATTTTCCCTCTTTTTCTTTCTTTCCTTCTTTCTTTTTCTTTCTTTCTGTTTCTTTATTTTTCCTTTTCTTTTTTTATTTTTGTATTTGTTTATAGTACCTATCACCATTTTTTGCATAGCGTACTAAGCTCTGTTAAATAACAATTTATGTCTTTTAAAAAAAGCAATAACACTTTGGAATCTAACTGTAGATTTCCAGTCAGACAGTGACAGCTTTAACCCTACCCTGTGGGAAGAACAGAGACAACAACGCATGACTGTTGCCTTTGAATTTGAAGAGAAAAAGGAAGATGACGAAAATGCTGGGAAAGTTAAGGTGAACCTTTAATTTTTGTTTCCTCTTTCTTCTCATTATTTTTATTTGTTCATTGTTATTATTCAAATAGCCTTTGGGACTAATTGACTGACCTCTGCTAGAAGGTCAGATACAACTTAAAGTCTCATGGTGATACCTTTCATTATAGCAGGATGATGATTTTGGAAGCACTTTTGTGCTTCGAAATGAGACTAACATCCTGACTGAGCAAATTTCATATGCCATCCCATCTTATAGAATAGCAACATGAAAGAGATTCAAGCTGAGAGAAAGCCAACAAAAAAAACTAAACTAAAAATCAAACAAAAAAGTCTAGGTGATGGGCTTCACCTTATACTTCTTTGAAACACTGAAATGTGTTTTTTTAAATCACTGATCAAGGCAAGGCATCATGCAGACTGTGTGAAGCCAAAATACACATTTATGAAAGAACAAATGGATTAATATATTACATTGGCATTAAAATCTCAGAAAGATTCTATGTCTCTGGAATATTTGAGAAGACTTCATGAGTTTTCTTAAGTGTAAGGGCAAGTTTTAATGGAGGTGAGTGCCTAATAGTAGGTGATGTCCCTTAGGGAAAATTACTTAAAATCTTTCACCTTAAAGCATATTTTAAAAAATGCTTTATTGGCACTAATCTAAGTCAAGTAACAAGGTTGGAATTTTAAAATCTGTATTTTTACATTATATAAATTTGAAAATAATAGAATTTATATGGATTATATCAACATCAGATCTTCATGTTATCATCATGGCAACATCTTGAATCTCTCATCAATTTTTAGGGTATTATTTTTGCACTTTTTCCATCATGGATACTAACAGCTCTCACCCTTAGTGACTAATTACCTAAGTAATTGTATATGCATCCTATTAATAGATCTGGATTGTGTGATGTGTTCTTTTCTATCCCCTCATTCCCACATTTTCTAAACTTTTTTCTTAAACCAGCATACTCTAGAACCTTACTGGAATTAGTCAGTAAGGTAATTGACAAAGCCTACCTATATCATTGTGTAGAAACCAAAATGGATTCCCAAATCAAAATGACATTTTTGTTAAAGATTTGGGCTTTTAAAAAATGTTTCTGAATGGTTGATTAGTGCTATCTAATAACCAAAGAGACATTTTTAAACTAAAAATAAACCAAAAAGATCTTTAGAACATTTCAGTTCTTCTTGTAAGGATTTTATATGTTAAATCCAGAACCAATGGATGATGCATTCTATACTGGACCTCTGATTCATTCTTTTACTTCATTGAATGTCAAAAACTACATACTTCTTCCTAAAAAAGAAACCTATATTCAAAGGCTCCAAGAAGAAAAGAGTGCATTTAATACTGGTATATGTGTCATTGAAAGCATAAAATATAGCAAATGCAAACAGACATTTAGAAGCCCTGTTTGTGTGTTATGTGATCAAGTTTGATTATAATTAGAGTAGGTTCATTATACTTTAGAGTACATTTTCTCTGTTTATTTATATTTGATTTATTTTATATATTAGTGAAATAATATGTGTTTCCAAAATCTCAAACTACTTGGTTTTGACCAGTTTGAGTATTTCCAATGCCATTGGCTATTGGACAAATTAGAACACAAACAAATGTCTAAATAAATCATCATGGAAGTATGATGAATGCAATATGCTGAAATCTTGCACTAAGTTAATTATACTTTTCTGGCTCATTACATGTACATTAAATTTAGCACCATTTTACCTTTAATTTACATAAAATTTTAAAGGGAACCACTGACCTATGGCATCAACTTCCAAATAGACTAGAGTATAATGCCCTACTTGTAATGTGTTTAGTGTATGAAAGTTTAGTTTAGTTTAGTTTAGTATGAAAGCTGCATTGTGTGAAGAAATTGTGACCCTTTAGCTTCATATGATATTGGTACTGTTTTATTACATAGAATTAAAACTAATTTTCTGATGGTTGTTTTAAATGCATTACCCAGAATGAAAAAAAAAAATCAAGAATAGAAAAATGATAAAGTGAAAGTTTTGCTACAGTGCTCCTCTTTCTCCCAGAAAATGGAGATTCCTTCTCCCACAGGATCACTCCTGCCAAGCCCCCTGGGAAAGGGGCCAGCGTGGGATTACTCTCCAACCTGCCAGACTGTCTGGCGATTGCTGCACACCATGGGCCAGGTGTGATCAGCAGATCCAAGATATGCCCGTCCCCCAGAATGACCCACAGCTGGCATGGGGTTGTATAAGTGGCCTCCAGCAGGAAAGGAGCATGTGTACTCCATTGCCAGTTGCAGCACAATCCACCACTCTTCCCTCTCTAAGTGGCAGACAGGTAGGCCTAGGTGTTTGAGGTAGGAGAATCCCTTACGTAGAGGCAACCTTGGAACAGTGGTTTATGGGATATGTTCTGCATGATTTGGGGTAAGAAATGTTGATCATATAGAAACCTTTCAATTGCCAGTGTTTGATCCCAGTTTAATTTTTATTCATTGACATTGGCAATGGGGTGGGGAGAACTGAGTCAGAGGGGGAGGGAACATCGATATGATGTGCCTACTGGTGGGATATCTGGCATGGTTTTTAAGTTGGGTGCTTCAGTTTTATTTATGTTTTTATTTTTCAAGATTTTTATTTAAAGTGTGGGAATACCAATAGTCGGGCAGAATGTTGATGACACTACTGATGCAATCTAAATTGTCCCCAGACATACACACATTTTTTTTTGTAATATCAATTCTGGGGGAGATTAAATAACTAAAACTTGATTCTAAAACAGCATGAGATTTGAATTGAAATTTGCTGAGAGTGGACTTTGAGCACAAAGACGGACATCTGTTGAAAAGCATCAATTTCCCTTTAATTTGAAGGCACAGATGATGAGAATTCCTGTAAGAGAAGATTGGTCTGGGAATTCTGGCAGATAGGGATTCCTTATCTCAGTGGGTGGGCTGTTGAAGAGTTTAATGAAAAAAAATCTTAATGGGATGTGGAAGAACACTACATTTTTTGTAAACCTTATCCACATGTAATGGACTAAATTCTTATTCTGGGTCTTATATTCTTTCTACAACATATGGCAAGCTGAGAATCGTAACTAAAACTGCTATAGGTTTCCTTTCTATGTAAAATATTCCAATTAATTCCTAGAATAAGATATTTAACAACTAATAACCAAAGCATTAACTGTTATTTCTCTTACTGGAATTTACAATCAAATCAAATTATAATTTAATCATTATATAAGAAAAACATAGTTCTTTGTGAATTCAGGGTATGATTTCTAAATGCCCTAGCTATTAACATTATTTCTTTCTTCATTGCTAAATCTTTGGGAGTCTCCAACATCTTGCAGCTACTATTCGCATTTACTGCACTTTCTTAAGATCTGAGATATATAGAATGTTGTGAAACACTTCTATTTTCCAAAATAAAATAACATTTCAGTAAAAATCTTGCATTTTAATAAAATGTACCTGTAAAATGAGCAAATACTTTATGGTGAGTGATAAACACAACATTTTGGTAAGAACATAATTGACAAATTTTTCCCACCTATTACATATATCCCATATTAGAATAAGGGAATATTTATAGCCTATATATTTAGCAATATAAAGAAACTAACTTTGTATTTGGGCATTACTGAACTATTAATATAATTGTGTTTATGATCATGGTTATTCATTTCTGAAGCACTTCACACATGCATTGAAAAATAAAGAGGCAAAACAATCTGTAAAAGTGTATAAAATATGCTTTTAGAGAGCTTACGAACATAACAGAATTATAAAATACTATACTTTCATTTTTTTAATTATAAAGTATTATGTTAACTTTATGTTTTAAAGATTGAAATTATCTTATTTAACTCAATAAAATTCACACTTTAGATTTACACTATTTCTTCCACAAGAGTGTACAAATATATGCTGCACCTATACCAGAGAATAGCTCTGAGCCAAGTAACACTTGTGAAGCATAAGCTTTGGAGTTAGACCTGAGGTTGAATATGGGCATTGATTCCTGTAGCTGTATGACCTTCAAGTAACTTACATCATCTGAGCCCCTGTTTTCCTTCTGTAAAATAGTAACAGATGCTACAAATGGTTGTGAAATTAAAATGAGATTTAATTATAATCAATTATAGATTTTAATTAATATTATTAATTATAACTATTTATTCATTTATAATTAAATCCATATGGTAAATAATAAAATATTGTTTATTATATAAATAACTAAAAATAGTTAGTTTTATATATTCCTATAAAACACTTTGCCTGGTGCCTATCACATGGCAGATAATGAGTAAATGATAGTTACTGCTGCATAAAACCTGAAAAAAAATCCAGTTACAGGTATTATAGTTAGACATATATATAATAAAACTAAATTGCCAAAAGCCTCCAGATTTTAAAAACACAAAAGAAGCATCTGATATTAGAAATAGTATCTAATCTCTGCATAGAAATTATACATTTTCAAGGGACTTCACATTTATTATCTCATTCGAGCTCTAGATTAACCCAAGATATTATCATTCCCATTTTACATGAGTAGAAACTGGACAGAAAGATTGTGGCTGATAGCTAGTTGGGGGTAAATCTGTGGCTTTAATTTAGGTCTTCTGACTCTAAGTCCAGTAAATTCTGCTAGCAGACTAGTAAATGGGAAGCAAGTAGCTTATTGTACAGGTAGAACAAATCCAAGTTTTATGAGACCTGAAGCTTCCACAGTTTGGAGAGGAGCCTCTTTAAGGAAAAGAATATAAAATAACCATGTAAATACATAAGTAAGGTCCCTTACAAGACTTTGGAAAGAGCCCATGCAGGTGACCCCAAAGCTTAAGCTTCATTAGCTTAATGGCAAATCCACTTTTATTTCTACATTTAAATATTTTTACAGAGATAAAGTACCCAAATATATTCTGGTGATGTGACCAAAATATAACACTAACTTGCTTATAAAATAACCAGAAAATATCAGTACCATGGCCATTAGCAAAGAGCCCTCTGTGTCAGAAGAGACACAGCATCTACAAAAATTAGATTACATTACTTGATGTATTTAATTCAGTTAAGAAAGAACACGTTCCAGGGGGCGGGGCTTCCCTGGTGGTGCAGTGGTTAAGAATCCACCTGCCAATGCAGGGGACATGGGTTCGAGCCCTAGTCCGGGAAGATCCCACATGCCACGGAGCAACTAAGCCCGTGCGCCACAACTACTGAAGCCCATGCACCTAGAGCCCGTGCTCTGCCACGAGCGAAGCCACCGCAATGAGAAGCCCGCACACCGCAACAAAGAGTAGCCCCCGCTCACCGCAACTAGAGAAAGCCCATGTGCAGCAACCAAGACCCAACACAGCGATAAATAAATAAGTAAATTTATTTTTTGAAAAAGAACACGTCCCATTTTTTGCCTTTGATTCTATTTAGAAGTGTAGTTTTAATGTTGAGGATTGTTTAAGGTGTGTAGAATTTTAATTTAAGGACCTATTTGAAAGTTATTTTTCATTCATATTAAAAATGGCAAGCTGTTCTTAATTGGCATAATAGTCACACCATTCTACAATTTACATTTTTTAAATGTAGTTTTTTGACTTTTAAGTCCTTTGATATCAAGGACTTTTAAATAAGTTCAACAATATAATTTTTAAACTTAGATCAAATTTATGATTAATATTTCTACTACCAATTTAAACAGCAGATCCAAGAATGCATTCATCCCAATGGACTTTGTCTAGCATGGATATCATTCTTTTTATGTTTATTTAAGAATGCATTATAAAGTACCCTGAGATATACTTATATTACACTCTAACAACTTATACTTTTGTTTTTTGGTAAAGTCTAACTTTTTTTCTTGGGTTATATTTTTGTAGCTTTGTTTCTATATATTATTAACGTCATCCTATTTGTTTCAGCGTATTAAAGATTAAATTACATTTCAATGAGATTTACACTAACAAATTTATCTGGTTTTTCACCAGCTTCCCAAAAATTTATTGGAAAAATAATTTTGTAACTTTAGTTCTGAAAGGAATGTCAAAAATCATATAGTGGGGCCTCCCTGGTGGCGCAGTGGTTGAGAGTCGGCCTGCCAATGCAGGGGACGCGGGTTCGTGCCTCGGTCCGGGAGGATCCCACATGCCGCGGAGCGGCTGGGCCCGTGAGCCATGGCCGCCGGGCCTGCGCGTCCGGAGCCTGTTCTCTGCGACGGGAGAGGCCACAGCAGTGAGAGGCCCACATACCGAAAAAAAGAAAAAAAAAAAAAATCATCTTGTGAAGTCCAGTCCCAGTATTTGACATGGGCAGTGAGCCACAGGAAGATGAAATACTAGAATAACAAAGTTGGTGGATCTGCTAAAACTGCAGATGAGCAAAAGTCTTTGAATTCATATTTATAATCCTCAGATCTATATCACTATCATAGTTTCTTACATCCCATGTGTTACATAGGTGTGGAAGGGGTGGGTATGTGTGTGCCTCACCCTCCTTCTCTTTTTATCTCTCATTCCCCTCTTTCTTCTTCCTCTTTCAGCTTCTCTTCCACCTCTGCCCTCCCCCAACACACCCTCACACACACTTTCCCAAACACATACTCACCACAATCACATAAATCATTCCATTTTGTAAAGTTGGTTCTACTCAGATTCAAAAAGACAGCTATTGGAATAAACCAAGCCAAGTAAATATGCCCCTTCTTTTTCCTCCCACTCCATTTTAATCAGCCTGGATAATTTGTATCTATTCCATTTTAAGTATATTTTAAGTACTCTGAAGGTGGGATATTCTGTATGGAAGGTCTCATATTTTCTCTCTCTGAATTAAATGTGAAGAATAGTAATTAATATATATATATTCCCTAAAGTCAGATTGATGCACCAAAAATGAATTCAAGAATAGAAATAAGTCTCTGGATAAGTATAAGTCAAAATTTACATATTTACCTAGAATATCCTAGACAATGTTCTCAATTTTTTCTTTCTCTTTATTGTAAGATGTAATCTATAAAGCATGTTACTTTATTATGGTAAAAACTAAATATAAAAGCCTCCTTGAAGGATTTTTTTTTCAGTTATTAACAAGAATTAGCTACCCTACCTTTTAATGTAACATGCTAATTAACACAGAGCTGGTGCATATTTGATGGCAGATACTGTCAATTCCCCATTTTTTAATACATGATAACTCTACTTGTAAATCTTTCGGGGTCTTCTCCCATCACTTGCATTGATATTCCAGATATTTTTAATGTCAAAATGATTATTTTTAAATAATTAATATAGGTAAGGGAACAGCCTCTAAAGTATAAAAGCAGCTGAGAGTAACTTGATTAAATTTTTCAGAGATTACCAATCACTTAAGTGTTTGACCTACTGCTATTTCAACCATCTATAGAGTAGACCTAAACATAAGATATGATCCAAAAATTGTTTTTAATCTAGAAAGGTGGCCAGGGGTGGGGAGAAGTCCCAGGAGGCAGAATGTGAAAAGAACACTGTGTGTTCTACTCTACAACACAGTTTTTCAGCCAGCTCAACACTCACTATATTGCATTTGGTTATACTACTGCACATAAAATGGAGTAGTTTTGTGAACATGCTTGCTGAAGGTATTTTTATGTTAAATTTCTTTTTATAAACTTCTAGGTTGAAATAAACCTAAAACGATATCCAACTCCTTACCCAGAGGATTTAAAGAATATGGTAAAATCTGTTCAAAATCTGGTGGGTAAGCCAAGCCATGGAGTGCGTGTTGAGAATTCAAATCCAACTGCTAACACGGAGCAAACTGTGAAAGAAAAATACGAACACAAGTGGCCTGTAGCCCCAAAGGAGATTACAGTGGAGGTATTTCAAGGTTATTGGTAATTGCCAGTGTGGTTTGGATTTTTTGGAATTACTAAATGATATGTTTTTTTAACTGAACAGATCTTCCTTGATAAGTGCATTTTTTCCTAATATATAAATGAGTCTCTCTACTCTTCCAAACTATGAGGGTTGCATTTAATAAATGCACCTTCATGGCCTAAAATCATTAATACAGCTCCAAAAGTTCCAATACACACAGAAGGAATAGTTCACTCACCCAGCTAGGCCTGGCCAGTAAGGGCATTAAATCATTTTCATGATATTCCTTTGACTACCCCAAACTTTTATTGTATGAGTCATTAGAAAAACCTAAGTGAAGTTCTTTTTATTATTATTATTCTGCAAATCTCAGTAAAATTCTTGATCAGATTTAGATTTAGAGCCAATTTTTTAAAATGTTTTTGTGTTTGCGTTATACCTTTTATAGGAAACACTACTATATAAAAAGGGGCAATAACTTTGAAATTTAGCTTTATGGAATCTAATATGAAGCTTAGTTCCTATATTTTAGAATGAATTAGATATTCATCCTTATCAGTTTGTGTGGTCTGAAAAGAATTCAACTACCTTTATGCCACCTCTGTACTATTTCATCTACTCTTCAACTAATTTGGTTATCATCATTTTATCTTCATTAGAAACATAATTGATATGAGTACATCTAAAAGTTCCTATACCTGCTGCTCAAAAATCTAGGTTGACAAAACTCTTTTACAAATCTGCATTCAAAGCATCAGTTTTTTGCACTGATTAAACACCAACTGTATATTTAGCACTGTGCTAAACTCTGTGAGAGAGAGAAAAGAAATATGAAATGTGTGAATAGTCCCCAAATAACTGAAAGCCTAGCCAGGTAAACTTAACACAGATGAAGCGATTAGAGAACGTATTATATAAAACATGATAACATCGTTGGTTGTGTGATGGAGAATATAATATTCTAAGAAAATGGAGTGATAAGCAGTCACTGCCAATCACTTTAAAAGTTATGTGAAATGCTTAAGATTGAACTGCATATTAAAGATTATGTGATTCTTTTAAAGTCAAAAAGAGAAGAAGGCATTCTAGGCAAAGAGAAAAGAAAGCTTAAGCAAAAATAAGCATGGTGTGCATATCTGCCAGTGGAAGTACAAGCCTGACCCAAAAGAGAGGAATATAGCTGGATATCTAGGAAAGAAAATTTAAGTAAATATTTATTTTCATTGCTTTTTTCATTTTGCTTATAAAACCCATATTATTTTACTTTTTCATCTCTAAAACATTACAGATATACTATAGCAAAGCAACATACTTTTCTTTTATCTCTAAGATAATGCAATAATATAAAAAGGAGGAAAACTAACATTTAGTGGGTACACCCTAAATACACATACACTTTATATTTAGATCTCATGTCATCACAGTTTAACATCAAAATAACTGTAAGGTCATGATAACCCATAAACTGAATAACTACTGCAAAATACATAGATCCTAAAATTGCTTAATACAGATATGGGAGACATGAGACAAAGAAAATATGGCTTTGGTCATGAATTTAATAATATCCCAATAGTAGAAAAAAATCTTAAAATTGTCTCACAAGCACTTCAAACTTAACAAATCCAAATTAATTTTAATATTTCCTCCTCAAACTTGCTTCTGCTTCAGTATAATTGGTCTTGATCTCAGCTGGCACCATTATCTACCGGTTCACTCAAGCTATAAATTTGGGAGGTATCTTGATTTCTTTTTACTTTTTTCTCCACACTCCCTGCCCCTTCCAATTACTAACTCCTATACATTTTCATCTAAGTATATCTCCTCTATCTCTTCAGGTCCTCAACTCTGTCCTGCATTTCTGTAAAAACGGTCAATTTCTTGGCTTACCTTGTCCCAAGCCCCCTCATTGCCTTGCTAATGATCTTTTTAAAACACACATCTAATCTTGTCCTCCTTAAATAAAACACTATAGTGACTTTGTATTGCCTATCTAATCTTAATTTGCTAAAGTAGCCAAGCTAAATAAGTTTGAAGCTCAACTTTCAGCTTTATATTTATTTCTATGATTTGCCCCACTCTTTCTTAGTTTTCTGCATCTACTAGCCTTTTCCTCTTGAATAGAAATTTCACTGATAATATCAATATTTTTCTAAAATTGAGATTTTAGATGTTCTGTCCCCAACTTTTAGCCATCCTAGGGCTAGGAGATGTCCTTTTCTGTATCATCCTCCCTTCTCATTACTGCATCCAAATTAAGGAGCCCTAATTCTATTCTACTTCCAGATATAATAAATACAAATAACCAAGTGTCTAGCTGATCAGTGTATACTATGCATTTTTATTATATGTTTTACCTGTGCCTGCCATTTTTGGGTCATCATTATTTAGATCATACTACCAAGAAGGTGGAAGAGGGTGTCACACACTGTATGACATATTTATCCATGTTGTTAAATATGGAAAACCAAGAAAAAACAGAGGTAGGCAGAAGCAAAAGCAGAAAACAGAAAGAAGAAGCAAGGTAAATAGGTTACAAATGCAGCAGAGAAAGAGGGAAAAGGAAAGATATATCATTTATTGATCACTTTCTATTTGCAACCCTATGCCAAGAGTTTTAACATAGAGAATATGGCCAAGAGAGCCATACAAACAAGGAGGTCAGAGAGATATGAAGGTTCTCCTCTGCCCCCATTCCTTCATACATGCCTTGTGGAGATTACATTTGTTTTTCCCCCAGTATCTTAGTCCATTTGGATGGCTATAACAGAAAACCATAGACTGGGTGACTTAGAAACAGTTTTTAAGGAGCCAGATTTTATTAATATGTAAAAATCAAAGCCTATGAAACTTAAAATCAAAATTTCAAAGGCTGAAAAGTATCAGGGGGGCTTCCCTGGTGGCGCAGTGGTTGAGAGTCCACCTGCAGATGCAGCGGACGTGGGTTCGTGACCCGGTCTGCCACGTGCCGTGGAGCGGCTGGGCCCGTGAGCCATGGCCGCTGAGCCTGCACGTCCGGAGCCTGTGCTCCGCAACGGGAGAGGCCACAACAGTGAGAGGCCCGCTAGTTTTCGTTCATTCTTAAATAACCAAAACTACTTACTCATGGAATGTGTGCACCTGTTGGGCACCACCTACCTTCTCAAACCTTAAAATCATATTGGGAACTACAACTCTAATTTCTGTTTCACATTGATTTTCGAGTGGCACTTGATTATTTTTTATCACAGCAACCACCAAAAACCCAGATTCACAAAGACTGTTAATCAAAAGAAGTGTGCAATCTAATGTTGAAACTGAGAGCTACCTCAAGGTAGCAGTTCTCACAGTATCTGACTGATGTCAAGTATTGCTTTTTTCCCCTCAAATATTTAAAATAACCCATGTGTCCCTGTGAATTAGCAACAGCACTGTGAGTGCCTCAAGAGCACAGTTTTCAGAACAGGGGAAAGGACTTAAGTCTAGAAGACATGAATTCAAAGTTTGACTCCAGCTTGTTACCAATTGTATGACCTTGACAAGTCATTGAAACCTTTCTGAGCCTTGGTTTCTTATCTTTAAAAATACAGATAATAATAACAGTCTTTCAGAGCTTTTGTGGAGATGAAATCAGATGAAAACAATTATTTATAACAGTTCTGAGCACAGTTCGTGGCACAGAGAAAGCTGCAGTAAATGACCATTCCTTTCCTGTCCACAAGAGAGGGAAACCATGCCACATTCTCCTTTAATACTTCTGTGAATCACTAGCTTGCATTAACCACTTTCGTAAAAGAATGCACTTTTCCATTTCTTAGGAGACTCATTCCAATTTCTCTCTGTAGAGGAATCACATCTTTCTCCAGGAAAAAGAGAATAGTCAACTACCCTTGAAAGTTTCCTTAAATGCTTTTATTAATGCCTTTATTTATTTTGACTCGAAAGCTCAGGCATAAGCTTTTTTTCCCCTCTTTGACTTCTACCTTAGGCTTTAGGCTCCCTTTCACTACAACAGTATCAGCCAAGATTTAGTTTGACCAGTGGAAGGGCAATGAGGTTAAAAAAAAAAAAAGATTTTACTTTTTCTTTCCCCTCAGTCTCTGTCCCCTCACCAGAAAAAAATATGGCTCAATTTACGTATAATGGGACCTCCACTAAATTTGATTCCCTACTAGTAACTTCCACTGTCTTCACCCGTAGAAGTAGTCCCAAAAGCTTCACCCACTTTTCCAACATGAACTTGATTCTTCGAGCTATTTATAAAAGATTTTATAGAGGCAAAGCTAATTATTAATTTCCTTTGTTGGATAGTTAGCTTTGCTATGTGAAGCCCATTTGAGAAGTGAGCTTTTCTTAGCATAGACAATATAGCATATACGGTATCCCATAGAAGACCTTCAAGAACAGATCCCAATTCAAATCCCAGCTCTACCACCTATTAAGCTTGTGACTTGGAATTATTAGCTTACCTCTCTGAGCTTCCATTTCTTTACTTGTAAAACTAAGATGATAATAATAAACAACTTAATAAGTAACGATAAAAATAAGATTATCGTTTAAATAATCAACAGGGATAAAATAAAGTGTTTAGCATAGTAACACAATAGTAGACAAGTAACAGATTCTTCTTAACTGATGACCACCATCATCATGATCATCATCATTATTTTGCTCATAAAGATAAGAGAGTCTAACTGGGTCAGTGTAAATCCATTACTCTTGATTCAGTAGTAGTCCTCTACCTAGGTGGGGGGTCTACAGAATTCTAGAGAAGAGATGCAAGTTCATGATTAGCTGATATCATTCTTCCCAGTCATGAGGGCTCTTTTTTGATTCAAAATAGAAATTCTTGAGCAGAGTCAGAGACTAGAATTTAAGTCAAACTATAGCTGCCATGCAGAGCTCCAGTCACAATTGTGAGATACAAGTGTAAATGTTTGATCTATACATAAAAGATAACTCAAGTACCGAATGTGTAAGGCATAAAGGGAAAAAAAAGTAGTGAAACCCTTAACTACATTTACATTTCTGTGCTTATACAACTATTTTGTTTATTTGTTTTTGACTAAAACAAAATGCTTATACTTCTATATTAAAATGTCATAAGACTATTTCCTTTTTAAAATATTATTTCAACAAATAAGTTATATTGATATGTACAGAATGTTAGTATTAGACAGAAATTTGCACTAATTCTTATTATCTATTACCCTCATTTTATTGATAAATTGAATAAGATCCAGAGAGTTACAGTGACTTGCTTGAGGCAACCTGATTAATAAGTGGTAAGGCAGGAATAAAACAGAAATATGCCACTTTGTAACTGAAAAATTTTTGAAAGTGTTAACATATTTTATGCCTTTCCCGGTACCATTTCTCAAACTTGCATCTGCTTCTACTTAATAAATGTCTCTAAAGATGTGTGAAGGCTTTTACTCTATTCTCTCAACTCAAAACTTTATCCAAAGTTTCTTATGCTAAACTTTTGAAATAATTTTCAAAATCCATGAAAACATAGATTTTCCTATTCATCTCCAGAATTTCCATCAATCTCATTCTCTTTTCCATTCCTCTTCAAATATATACAATACTGCATGTTAAGTCTCTAATATGCTCAAGCTGAGCTAACCAGGAGGCAGCAATGTAAGGGATAATCATTGGACTAGAGCCCAAAGGAATCCTACCTCCATGCTGTATCTTTGTCTACTTATCTATGCAAGCCTAGGCCTCACTGAGTCTCAGAATCCACCTCTAGGAAATGAAAAGATTGGACTAGATGATCTTCCAGTCTTTTTCCACTGAAATATATATATTTTTTAAAGTGTCAGATATACCCAGGTTTGCGGTGGCGGGTGGGGGTTGGCAAAATGTATAGTAAGAGTTTCTATCTGATATTACCAAACAATTAGTTATAAGGCAGGAACCATTTCATTATTATATTCTGTCCTCAAGTGTATTCTTTCTCCAATCTAACAAAATACTTCTAAATGTATTACATTAATGTTCAAACAAATAAGTACTAATGAATGAAAAAAACTGAAAATTCTTCTTTGAATTTAAATTGAGTTTAAGAGGAAAAGACAGAAAGATAACTGCTGTGCATAAACTTATATCACTACTTACTCCTGAGCGTAAACAAGCTATTTTTATATCTAAAAGGAAGTGAGAATTTTGCTTTTCCTAATGTCTTCCCACTACCTGGTTAACCAGGAATAATAATTTGAATTACAGAAGTTTAAAATTCATTGGTTTTTAAAAATATCTTTATTTATCATAAAGTTATATTCTTATACCAATGTTGCTCATTATACTGAGTGAAAGGATGTAGAGTGAAGATTTAGTGGGCTAGATTGATCGTGAGAAAACTAGAAACCTTAGGAACAAGGCATGGTAAAACTAAAGAAACTGAGAAGATCACTTGGGAAGCAGTAGGAATTAAGAGGGAGATTGGCAGTAAAAGCAGTATTTATAGGGCCCAATTGTGTATTAACTTTGTTAATATTTGAAAAAAAAAACTAGGTCAGTAATATTTTCCTCTTAGAACTCTTAAAAGAGTTCATCCCTTAGAACTCTTACATGTTTATATGTTATAGATTATGTATTGTATTACTTATATATGACTTATTATAATCCAGTCCTGTTTTATGAGTTATATCTATCTCCCTAACTAGACTGTAAACTCCCACAGGGCATAGGTGACATTTTGTCTTTCTTTGGAAACTCCACAGTTCTTTGCACAGTGCCAGGCATATAAACAGCTTTCAAAAAATGTCTGATGAATAAATGAACTCATTTAAATTAGAAAAACAAAACATTTTAGTGCTTACCTCAGAGATACATATGATTCACTTCTCCTAGTGTGCCATGGTGAATTAAATTCTGGAGTCCCATCTTGTATCTGAGCCAAATAAAGATATTGCCATCTTGGTTAACCAATGTTTAAATGTTTACTTTCCTTGTCCTGTATTATTATATCTCTCAGGATTCTTTTGTTCATCCAGCTAATGAAATGAGGATTGGGGAACTTCACCCTTCATTAGCTGAGACCCCTCTGTACCCACCCAAACTTGTTCTGCTAGGGAAGGACAAAAAAGGTAACATTGTGAACCTGATGTGGAAAATATGCCACAAATGCATGTGCATGACGAATCACCAGTTGTAAATTATGATATACCATAGTCTATAGAAATATTTTATGAATATGTATCTCTAACATTCATTGGTATGCTGTTTTTCATACTTGCCTTTCTGTGTTTATACTTGTCAATGTTCACGGCATTATAATATTTTCCCATTTACATTTCAGAATCAACCGATGAGTCTGAAGTTGACAAAACTCACTGTCTGAATAACAGTGTTTCCTCAGGCACTTACTCAGACTACTCGCCTTCCCAGGCTTCCTCAGGATCCTCTAACACCCGGGTTAAAGTGGGGTCCTTGCAGACAACAGCTAAAGAGGCAGTACATAATTCTTTGTGGGGTAACAGGTGTGTTTAGAATTCCCTCTTTTCTGTCCCCAAATGCTTATTTTCAGCAACATTTTTAAAAAATGGAATCTTCTTAATTTGGGGATTATATTCAGCACATGAATGGCATAGAAGACAGAGAGGCAGGTAAGCAAATGTAGTCCCCCTGGGATTTCCAAGAGTGGATAAATCCATTTTACACAGCAAAACCATTGTTTACGGGAGTGAGAGTAGGACATTAACAGGTTGAGATGATAGAACCAAAAAAATTTTTAATCAAAAATTGTGTTTGCCTCAGTACATAATTGTGACACATCTGGGCATTCGCCATCCAAAATGGTGTTATGAATTAAAGAAAGATGCATGGAAGGCACTAATGTGCCAAGTAGAGTAAACATTCAATACATTTTTCATCAGCATCTTCATCATCATCATTTTATCACCACCTGGAAAAGTTAGAATGTAAGTAAAAGTATTTAATCCTTCCAAAATGGCTCCTACTCTATATTACTTCCATTTTACAGATACATTAAAATCAAAAGCCATGGAGATCAATAAAGTGACTCAATGAAGTAGCATTTACCCAGTGCTGATTCTCTTGTTTTGTAACATGTTGCTATGTTTCACAGTACAAATAGCAAATAAAAATTGTCATATGATATAGGTAGTCAATGACTTTCACTCAGATTTTACTGATAATGTCAATACTGTTAACAATATATTCTTTGGTAATTGATGAATAACTATTTCTACTCATTGATGCCCATGATAAAAATCTTAACTCTTTCAGTTTGTAAATTTATTATTTGTTATATAAGCTGAGACTGATTTAGGTACTTTGGGAAGATGCCTTCTAAATGCACTTTTTTTCAATTAGCAAAAGCACTTAAAAGTCTTTAATAAAAGATATATAATTCAATATGATTAGTGTGCAAATGGTTTAGAATAAACTTAGAAAAATGAGCATCTTGTAGAGATATTGTGGTCACCAGAATAAACATGCCAATGACCAGATCATAATTTAATTTAATTTACATTCTAGAAAAAGATATGTGAATGCATACACTATACAATGGATTTAATGTCTTCCAATACCTGGCCCTCAAATATGTTATTTGAAGACAACTTGGGTTCATTAGGTATACGAAGCATTGATAAGAAATGTACTCTCAACTAATAGTTTGGAAATGTACTGAATCAGAAATTCCAGAGATGGGGACCAGGAATCAGGTAGCTCTAATTATCAGACAGGTTTCAGGACCATTACTAAAAATATCTATATTTCTTTCATTCACTCATTTATTCATTCATTCATTCATTCATTCAACAAATATGTACTTAGTACCTACTATGTGGCAAGCACTATGCTAGGCCTGAAGAGAAAAAAACCTCTGCCCTCATGAGCTTACGTTCTAGCAGAGGACACAAGACATATAATAGGTAAGTAAACTGTGTATATTAGAAGGTAATGATAACTGAGAAGAAATAAAAGAGCAGGGTAAAGGGGTGACTTTTTTTGGACATGGAATAATAATGCTATCGTTAATCATAATTGAGGTGTGGATGAATGATCAGTTGAACAAAGGATGGTGGTATTCTTGCCTGCTTGTTCTTTCTGGCAAAGACCCAGATCTTCCTCATTTTCATGTTTCTTCTTCCCATTGTGTTCACAGGATTGCACAATCTTTCCCACAGCCTCTTGATGCAAAGCCATTGCTCAGCCAGCGGGAGGCTGTCCCCCAAGGGAATCTACCACAGCGTCCTGACCGGCTGCCATTGAGTGACACTTTCACTGACAACTGGACTGATGGCTCACATTATGATAACACCGGGTTTGTTGCAGAGGAAACCACAGGCGAGAATGCCAACAATAATCCTCTCCTGAGTTCAAAATCTAGAAGCACATCTTCTCATGGACGCAGGCCTTTGATTAGGCAGGATAGGATTGTTGGTGTTCCCCTGGAACTTGAGCAGTCTACACACAGACACACACCAGAAACAGAAGTGCCTCCTTCCAATCCTTGGCAGAATTGGACCAGAACCCCTAGTCCTTTTGAAGACAGGACTGCTTTCCCTTCCAAATTAGAGACAACCCCTACCACCAGCCCATTGCCTGAAAGGAAAGAACATATAAAAGAATCTGCTGAAATACCTAGTCCTTTTTCTCCAGGAGTACCATGGGAGTATCATGATTCTAATCCCAACAGGAGTCTCAGTAATGTCTTTTCTCAAATCCACTGCCGCCCAGAATCTTCTAAAGGTGTTATTTCAATTAGCAAAAGCACAGAGAGGCTTTCCCCACTAATGAAAGACATCAAGTCCAATAAATTCAAGAAGTCACAGAGTATCGATGAGATTGACATTGGTACATACAAGGTTTATAATATACCATTAGAAAACTATGCTTCTGGGAGTGATCACTTAGGAAGTCACGAACGACCTGACAAAATGTTAGGACCAGAGCACGGTATGTCCAGTATGTCTCGAAGCCAGTCAGTCCCGATGCTGGATGACGAGATGCTCACTTATGGAAGTAGTAAAGGGCCACAACAACAAAAAGCTTCCATGACAAAAAAAGTCTATCAATTTGACCAAAGCTTCAATCCCCAAGGAGCAGTGGAGGTTAAAGCTGAAAAGAGGATACCGCCCCCATTTCAACACAATTCTGAGTACGTGCAACAGCCGGGCAAAAACATCACCAAGGATTTGGTTAGTCCTCGAGCTTACAGAGGATACCCACCGATGGAGCAAATATTTTCATTTTCTCAGCCATCTGTTAATGAGGATGCTGTGGTAAATGCCCAGTTTGCAAGCCAAGGTGCCAGGGCAGGCTTCTTGAGAAGAGCTGACTCCCTGGCAAGTTCCACAGAAATGGCCATGTTTAGAAGGGTCAGTGAACCTCATGAGCTGCCTCCGAATGATAGGTACGGCAGACCTCCATATAGGGGAGGTCTGGATCGCCAAAGCAGCGTTTCAGTGACTGAGTCCCAGTTCCTGAAAAGGAATGGCAGGTATGAAGATGAACACCCTTCATATCAAGAAGTGAAAGCTCAGGCGGGAAGTTTTCCAGTTAAAAACCTTACCCAAAGGAGGCCATTGTCTGCAAGAAGCTACAGTACAGAGAGTTATGGTGCCTCCCAAACCAGGCCAGTTTCAGCTAGGCCTACTATGGCAGCTCTTTTGGAAAAAATACCATCTGACTATAACTTGGGTAACTATGGTGACAAGCCATCAGATAACAGTGATATAAAGACGAGGCCTACTCCTGTGAAGGGAGAGGAGAGCTGTGGTAAAATGCCTGCAGACTGGAGACAACAGCTGCTTAGACATATAGAAGCTAGAAGGTTAGACAGGGTATGTTTGGCATTTCTCTGTAAGAATATCCCTCCTGCCTTTAGTTTTACTTTATTGGCATTTCTAAGCACATGTAGTGAAGCATGAACTACATGGATGAATAGATGACCAGCATTTTATTTATCTTTATATCGTGGGGAAATTGATCATAATAGTTTTTCATGGATTCTGTTTGATGCTCTTTGAGAGTTCATAGTGTATAGGTGAATTATTTATCAAAACTATCGTAAATATGGTTAGTAAGAAAGAATTCAACACTGTTATATGGGATAGTGCTTCAATTGCTTTCTAGCCATTAAGGCAAAATGCCTCTCCTAGGACACAAAACTGTTCTCTAGTGACCTAAAGAGTATGATTTTTATTGAATCTATAAAAAGTGAGTATGCTACCCCTTTCTGCACAGACTCACTTATATTAAAATCAGACCTAATTTGTTTATACAATTTGCATATAATTACTGCTACGGGACTACTAAAGTTATTACTTCTAATGAGCAATAATCTTCTCAGCAAGAAACAGAAAAATAAAATAAGCAGAGATTGAACGCCCTCCTACAGATTATTTTATTCAATGAAAATCCTGCCATTTAGAATGTTGCTTTTCATATAGAAAGAAATGGTTAAGTTCAAATCATACTACAGACAACAAAAGTAGATGATGTCTTTATAAAGACTACAAACGTACAAATTAGTGTGCATATTGCAGCAAAAAAGGGGGGACATTAATCTCAATGCAGTTAAAAATTGAATCACAACAAATCATGAAATACATAGCAATTGAGGAGAGCAAAAAAAAAAAAAAAAAAAGTTGTATAAGATCTAGAATTACTTTTTGTTGTTGTTTGTATCTCTCTAAGAGAAGTCTGCATTTTCTAGAGCTATGATCAATTGACCATCACCATCGAGTGTATTGATACTTTGTGGCTTTGGTGTAGAGGGCTTTGTGTACTCTGCATTGACCTTAGAATCTTAAAAGTCCTTTTTGTGAAAATAGGGCCTTTTGTTCTCATTTTCTAGATTTAAATGCTCAGTGTAAATTGGGGATATGGGTAATAATATACCATTAGAATGTTTCACTCAATAGTTTTATTTTATTTGGTGTCCTGCTAAAAGCACAGGTCACTGCATTTATTATATATTTTCTTAATGCTGAATTTTATGTTTTCAGGTCTACTCTTTTAAAATAATTATATTGTTTGTAGGTCGTGTCTACATGACAAGAAAACAATTATTTATAGGGAAAGGGTGAACTAATAGATGTGGGTGTGGGTGTTAGTTTCTCAATGTGGAAACTGGTTCTGCCTTGCAAAATATTTCATCAGAATGTCTGTTTCAAATAGGTGTGCTCAGTCCCATTGAAGGGAGCCTCATCAAAGCCTCATGACTGGCTGTCAGTGGGAGACACCTGGTCGGTTGTCACCATGCCTTACCTCAAGTTATACCCTCCATGTAGACAGATAACTTGGAGGGCGAAAATATTTGGGGCCAGATAAAACAGTACAGTTTGGGAACTCTGGCCTCGTGTAGACACGACCATACGTAACAGGGTAAGATGAACTAGCCAAGAAAGGTTATAAGAAGCTTTTTGGAGCATATATACAATGACTAGTAATTTGAGGCAACAGAGGAGTGAGAGAAAACAAAGCATGAAAAAGAAAAGACAAAATGTTAAGCACTTGGTACCATCACTTATTTACTGGTTTCCCAAATAAGTGGTTCCTTTCCTTTGATCAGAGCTACTGAAAAGTAGGTGACTCCTCTAGTTGGAGCAGGAATTTGGAGGGAGGAAAATAGGACTGGGGAAGGGGGATTTGGATCAGCAGAAACATGGAGGCCCTGCCTGTCCCAGATCCAGATAACTAAAGTAAATTTGTATGTATTTTTCCATTACTGTGACAGTACCTCCCTTTTTAATTAATCTTCACATATCCTCTGTCTTTATAATTCCCTCAGTCTGTCTTTAATTTTTCAGAGCAATTTCAATGTGAATTCAATAACTTCTCACTTAATTCAATGAAATTAAATTACCTTAGAGTATTGCTTCAAGCTATCAAATCCTGAAAGCTCTTCCTCTTTTCTCCAAGTAACTTTTCTTTCCCTCTCTAAATTGAGCTACTGAGCTATTCAGGCTGTATCTTACTTAAAACTTAAAACAAGATAAATTCAGGGTGCTGCAACACAGAGTTGTTATGTAAAAATAGTTCTGTACTGTTGTTCTTAACATTCTGCCCAAAGTTAGATTGCCCCAGACACAGTGTGCTTCCTTCCATTGAAATTTAGTTGAGTGATTTTGAACCCTGGAAATCAAATAGTTACACTAGAAACTACAAGGTCTTTGTCCATTCCTTATAAAAGAGAACTGCCTAGAAGCCTGGACATTGGATAAGCTTAAGTGTTCTACGTAATGTTGGTTAAAGATCTTGCTCGGTGTTGACCTTGGAGAGGCAGCTCCAAGTACTACACTAGATTAAAGATGCTTGTTTTCTCCTTTGGTTTTATCTCGGGGCTCATGCTTCCACTATAGAGCCCCATTTGACTGAGAGAAATGAAAACATAAACCCATATGTCTAAGACTGCTACTCTTCCATAGGAGCTGAGAGAGCACTAGACTGGAGTCATTTTAACACTTAAGGAGTCATTCAAGTGCTAGATTGAAATGTTCAGTGTCCTTTTCAGTTTTGGCATGGTGACAATGAAAAAAAATCTCTGGATGAAATAATCAGGGATCCATAACAAATATGATTAGTAGACAGCACACCATCAGGAGTATATAGTCTTTCAGTTGATGGAATTCTGGTGCTAAAAATCATTTCTTTGCAAATAATGCCCTCAGAATAGAATAGCTGCCTGCTGTTAATGTTCAATAATATTCAGTTTTAAAAAGTGTACTAAGTTAACTTCTGTAGATTTTTTTTTTCCAAATTAAGAGAATTACTTAAAAGGGCCAAATGCTGTCAATTATTACATGTCCATGATAGGTGGAAAGTAGAGATTGTACTGATGGAAACTATTTGATGACAGGGTATACAAAATGTTTTAATTTTTTAAATGAAGTTCTATAGAAAAAAACAAACTACCTATCAGACACTTGGAATAACTTTAGATGCACCTACTAAAGGGTAGCTACAATGCAAATATCACTAGAATGTTCTATAGGTATTTAGGAATATCAGATAAATATCATTAATAGTTCAAATCATAGTTCCTTTAGTTTCATTATGAAATTTTTCCAGTTTAAAATGTAATTTTTAAGAAACAACAAAAAAGTTAGAATATTTGGATTCACATACAAGTTGACTGGTCTAACTACACTAATATGCAAATTCAATCATCCACTGGTCAGACTGAATGATTTTTTGACCAGCTCTTTTCTCTGAGTTGCCATAATTATGCCTATAGACAGAGAAATAAACGCAACTGATTTTGGCTTTAACTTTTCAGTGTATTAGTTTTAAGGCAGAATTATAAGCTAAGCTAATTTGTATGTGCTAATCTTACAATGTGAAAGAGACCATGAGATTTGCAGCTGACAAAATTTGATTAAGACCTCACTGTTTGAAATTTTTGAATTAATAGACCGCCACTGATGAACATTTGTCCAAAGTCACTACAATCATGATATATGAGATAGATTTTATGCCTTCGAGTTAGCAGCCAATGTAAAACGAATGTTATCTTTGCTTTTTGTCTTTTCTGTAGTTTTGGATGGTACTCATTATGTGCATAACTAACACTGTTGTTTACTGTATGCTTCTGTCTGATCAAGTGCATGTTTAAAAAAGAAAGTTACTGTTTGCCTGCTTAAAGTTAAATGTTATAAATTTAAACATGTTCATGTAATAATCAGTTTGTTGAGCATGTGTTCACATCCTGTCACATGATTATTTCCTCTACTCAGAATGCTGCTTACAAACACAACACAGTTAACCTTGGCATGCTGCCCTATGGAGGTATTTCAGCAATGCATGCAGGCAGAAGCATGACTTTAAACTTGCAGACTAAGTCTAAATTTGATCTACAAGAACTACCTCTTCAGAAAGTAAGTATGGACTGCCCTACATGTGTCAGCATACCAAAGCCAATTAATGTTGTTTGTTCACGTAATGTGTTTAGGCTGTACATACAGCCCTGCTTATAGACTCTCAGGAGTCCAAAAAGCACAAGGGCAAACAATGTAGAGCCCAAACTCTTAGCTGCCAAATGAATATTTATAGCTAGATTGATTATCAGGTTCCCGCTTAACAGCTTTGCTTTTTGGATTGAGCAGGTACATGGCTTTTTGTGTTGCTTTAAGACTCATTTTTTCTTATTATTCATTTTCTTTTTCTTTTATTGTTTGCTTCTCTTTCTTTTGTGTGTGTATATGTATGTATTGATATACATTTTTTTTCACTTTTTTGGAGACCACCCTATATTCTCTTGCTGATGCATTCTGAGAACAGAACTAGAAATTATTACTGGATGGCGCTGGCATAAAAACAGACACATAGATCAATGGAACACAATATACAACTGAGAAATAAACCCACACAGTTATGGTCAATTAATCTAAGTCTTAAATGTACCAATTAACTAGCTATAAATAAGGAATTCTCAGAAGAAAAGATTAAATAAATGCTGGTTGAGTACAAGAGCTGAGATTAAGAATGGATGTGAACTACAGTTTTAATCCTCATGAAGTGAAAGAAATAATAAAAATAAAAGAACAAAACAAAGAGACACACACACACAAAGAAATTATTATTGGATTCAGTTGATTCCTTTGGAAAAGACATAGAGTACTAAATTAGAATGGAAGTTAAGTGGTTGGCTCTTCTAAATACTTCTTTAGCCCATTTTTTTTTGTAGGAAATATTACACAGAAGTAAAACATGAGAAACAAATTTGTAGCTTAACTAACAAATTTTTCCTCATCCTGGTTTAATGGAAAAGTGGAAAGTTCACATGATTTTAAATGAAAATGTAGGCTTATTTGAAAGGGAATATACTGTAAGAGGAAACATTTCCATTGTCAAAGGAACGTTTCTGCTTGTTTTATTCAGGCAAAACAGAGAATACACATTTTACCTGTTCAAATTGACTAATGCACTCTTAGTTACATTTCGATGGAAGCTAATGAGTCATTTTCACACAATATGTCATTATGATGATACTATTAATGTAGTCATTAACCTAGTAAGTTTTTACAAAAAAAAAAGCAATGCAAAAATAAGGATAACAAAATGATGGTAGCCTCCAGACACTCTTCTCTTAATCAAATTAATGAACATGTGGAGAAAACTCCCATCCCAGGAAAATGAGTGTTATAAGACCACAAACTCATGTTTTATTGTCAAATTAGCCTTAATAACAGCCCCTAACTCTGTATAGTTTGCTTCCTACTCTGAGGAGACTAATAAAATTAAGGAGACATTTAAATTCACAGCTTTTTTATCACCCATGATCACTTTGGGGGAAAAAAAAAAGCTAACTTAATTGAGAACTTTTGAAAATTATTTTCCTTGTCCTCAGTCTCCTGTTACAGGACCAGTATTGTGTAGGTAACTCTCTCCAGGGAGAAAAATGACTGATTTATGGTGTTAACCTATGTCAATGATAAAACACTTCCTCTCTGACCAATTTCAAAGTAGTAACTTGACATCACTGAACTCAGAATTGGGACTGAGAATAGTCAGCTCTCATGAGCTAGTACAAGTCATCTCCAGCACACTACCATCAGTGAGACCCTTTTCACTGGAGCCTCTAGTCTGTTCTTCATGTCCTCTTAGATGCCCAGGGATTTCATCTTCTGCCCTAACAAAACCAGTATTCAAAAAGATCTTGAAACTTATTCACACTAAGGAACAGACAAGCTATCACAACTTAAATAGACACCTTTTGTGGAGGGCTTGGTACTTAAATAGAAATCAAACCCTTAAACTACAATCATAGAATTTCAAGTTACAGTGAGCAGATTTGAGAGATCTTGGTATGAAAAAAGCTATTGCTTGAACCCCTTGAAATTATATCATATGGGTAACCCTTTATTTTGCTTAGTTTTTAGCCCTATTTTCTCATCAATCTATAGGATAATATAGATATATTCAACGTCTGAAAAATGGTAATACACTTGAAGCACTGTTTCTCAATGTATAAATTATTCTCCAGATATAAATTAGGTACCTCTGTGTTGCTATATTAATTTTCTGACGTTTTGGGGGGGTACCCTTTAGAATGGCTTCATTAACTATCAATATAGCTCTATGATCTGTAACTGAAATATTGCAGAGTTATATTTGGAGACATTGCAACCTTACTCAGTTGGGCACAGAGATGACCTAAAGGAATTCTTTTTGGAAACTACCTTAAATTGCAAACCAAGAATAATTCAAGTATGGAAAAGAATCTGAAAAAGAATATATATATAAATATATATATACATTTCAGTATATATATACACACAGATATATTTAGAACTGAATCACTTTGCATACAACTGAGATTAACACAATATTGTAAATCAAATATACTTCAATATAAATACATAAATAAATAAGCTGCCATCCAGGCCCCCCCCAAAAAGAGTAATTCAAGTAATGAAATAGTCTATCTCAAAATGAATTATCATCAATACTTTATTATACACACCAAAAAATAAATAAAAGGGAGAAGAAAGAAAGCAAGGGATGGAAATAAACAGTCAGGGCAACTACTCCATTGCCCCCAAAAGATTTTATGACCCAAATGATGAGTTTAAGCCCTGTAAACTGTAGACATTTAAGCATCTGGACAACTTTTCTACCTTGCTGCTAGTGCAAGAACATTATCAGGGTGGTTACTGGATGTTTAGTCACTTTCAAGACTACTCCATGCTCTACTTCCTTTCATGGATTCCAGTCTATGTCTCTGCCCTTTTGTCTTTGTGCTCAGGTACATCTCTTCTGCAGAGCTCCTTAATTTGAAAATTTGTTTGGTTTTTCTGCCAAACTTTAGGGTCAACCTCTCTTAAGGTGCAGCCTTTCAGATTCTCCACTAACCGTTGATAACAAGTCCTATGATTGAGGTTCAATTTCCTGGAACTCTTCTCACCAGGAGGAGAGATAGGCAAAAATTATTTTCCTTTGATTTACAAATACATAAAAACCTGTTACAGCACTTTCATCTTTCCACTTAAGATAATAAAAATTAGTATCAGCTATTTAAGATATCATTACAGCCTCTAAATGATTGTTAGCCATGAGAATTGCACTAAAATATAGAGTAAGATCGAAATAAAAAGATTTCAGTAAATAAAATTGACAAAAACTGTTCATTCTCCTGCGAAAATCCTGGAGCTATCTTTTTATTCATAAAATTCCTGAATGATAACACTGGCTACCTCTAGTTAAGTACTGTGGTAAATGACTTTGGGGTGTCCTGGAAAGAATAAATGAAGTGTCCTAAGGAATCTAAATGAATGTTTTCACATATTACCAGTTAAGAACTGGGTATGGAGTTGCAGCATACTTTTGTATAGGTGGTGCCCTCCCCAGGGAACATTCAGGGGCTGAAATCCAGACCCTTTCCCCACACTCTCTGATGGCAAGACTTAACCTCTTGTAATTAGAAGAAAGGAGCACCTTTTTGTATTTTCCCTGTTACACTGAGATTGTCTTCTTGCAAGTTATGTACCCAGAGAGGGCACCTTTTTGTGATTCCTACCTCCCCATCCCTCCATTATGGTAATTGACAAAAGGGTACTACCTGAGGTCCTGACTGAGCAAATTATTTGTTTTTCGGTTTGGATTTTTTTTTTTAGGCTACCAAAACATATCTAATTTTTTTTCTCAATTTTCTTTTAAACAAATTTGTAATAAACTACTTAAAGGATATAACTATTTTTGAATAAAGCTGAAGAACTCTGAACTTGAAGTATTTACACAGTGAATATTTATGTGGATAAAAAGAAAAGACTCTCCCAGATTTTGCTATGTGTTTTGAATATTTCTATTTTTTCATATTTATTATATTCCAGGTCGAGTACTGTACATTTTTCATGGATCACAAGCTAAATATAGTCTTTCTGTATTATAGATAGTAAATTACATTTTCTATGGTAATTTTACAGAACCTCTTTTGATATTAACAGAATGCAAATAAAGAAAACCACAAAATTAGTTTAATAAATTTAATTTCCTTTAATATTTTCTTCTTTTGATGCTTACTCTAATTTAATAAAAAATTTAATAGTATTCATAACCAGAACATCTAAGACATATAAGTCAGCTATTAAATTATAAATTATTAGTATTCTCTATCTATTTATTTACTTATTCATTCATTCATTCATTTATTCATTTGTCATTTATTCACTGCCTCTCCAAAAAGCATTTAAGACAACTTTCTATGACGTTATTGATGGTTCAGTGTGCTTCTTTGGATATGTTCTGTTGTAACTGAGCTTAGCTAATGTCTTGAAATTTTATGTTATCAAAGAGAGATATAATATCGTAAAATGTCAGTTCAAACTGTCATTTTTATTATCCAGATTAATGGTAGAAAAAATAAGTATTTTGATAGGAGAAGAACAAAGACTAGGATTTATTGGAAATCTACTATGTACATAGTACCATGAGATACTTAAATTTTTTTTTTCACAACGCTCACAAAAACCCTGAATGGAATTACTTTTCACCATTGCATAGAAGAAGAAACTGAGACTCGTGTTACACAAAAGAACTCAACTATATTTTCATTGTTTTACTGTTGTAACCCCTACACCTAGCATGGTAGTAGAATTTGAATCCGACTCTGTTTAGCACTCAAGTCCCTGCTATTTCTTGTATATGATGATGTCTTCTCAAATGTTTATAAAATCGGGCATTTTCATAGACTGTAATTCATAATAGTTGATAAAGCTCTTTCATATGCATAAGTATATTATCTTCACAACAATCCAGAAAAGTAGATCTTATGGGATGGAGAAAAGAATACACAAGTAGAACACAATAAGTAATCTAAAATATATCATGACCCAAATCATCCCCTATGTGCTACAGATACAGTGCTCTCTTATTTAGCTGAGCTTAATAAATGCTAATAGTTACCTTGCCCTCTTTAAGATCCACTTGTATTTCCTGAGCACTCAGTAGCACCAAGAAATATGTTTGGTAGCAGGAAAAGGCCAAAGGTTTTGAACCTAAGAAAATCACAACTTAATCATCCATAATACTGCTCCAGAGACATGCAAGGCTGGGAAAGAAATCCCTGGCCTTTTCTAACTCCCCATCTGCAGGTGTCCAGCTGCCAATATAAATAGTGTGGTCTCTTCTACACTGGAGAAATTGATAATTTTTTTCTTTTTCTTTTTTTTTTTTAACTTTTACCAACATAGTATTACACCATAGTACCTACTGCTTATTGGCTTATTGAAACAGACACTAATATAAATTACAATTTCAGAGGAAGGGAAGTTGAAATTATGGAAATATATGTATTCAATGATCTTTTCATATAATTTTGCCTGGAATAAGATGGCCTCAGTATCTGTTTTATTAATTGATACTTATTCCACCATCTTTTGAATTAGAGTTTAGATAGCAATGTTTGCACCTAAATTCTTTTCAAATTTCTAATGTCCTTTCTTATAGACCTATGCAAGTGACTCAGGATCAAATAGTAACAATATCTGATATGCATTCGTTCACCCTAGTTCCAAGGTTTACTTCCTTAATTCCAGTTTTGTTTTGTTTTGTTCTGTTTCATTTTGTTTGCTGAAAGCAAAGTAATATTTCTGCAGCACCTTGGGGTAACTTATAGCCTATAGTTTCTACTGATTTTGTTGCATTTATTATTGGCTACCTATTGCTCAAGAAGGATTCACTTATCTTTCTAATTATGAAAAAAGCCTTCAGCCTGTAAATCCACATAAATCCTCAGAGACAGTGACTAAAATTACCAAAATAAGCTTAGTACTCATACAGATGCTTCCCCACCATTATAATGAAATACTAGCTTTAAAATCATCTGGACATTACATTACCATCTTCAGATTGAACCCTGTGAAATCATAATAATTAAGATCCAAACTTGGTGTATATTTGTCTTTATAACCTACTTTTTTCAAAAAATAGGCAGAAGAAGAATAATTTCACTGAAAATACTTTGGGGAAAGTTGTTTTCACACATTTTTTTGAAGCTGTGGTAATGCCCTCTGTGAACCATGTGCCAATTACTAAGCAAAATAGATCCTTGAGTTCTTAAGGAATATATCCCAAGACCTTTGCACAGTGCCAAATTCTAATACCACTCTCACATAATTCCTCCAACTAAATGCCATAAGTGAATTTCCCAAGCTTTCAGTGCACCCATCAATTAACAGTCAAGAGCAAAGCTACTGGATAAGCTAAGCTCATTTACTCATATATGTGAATCCTCTACATACACATATCCTCATATATGGGCACACATATGCATACCTGCATGCATACACTCATACATGCTCATGCATACACAGATATATAAAGACACATATTCATGCACATTTATGTCTCAGCAAAATTAGAAATTACTTCTTCTTTCTAATAGATGCTTGTGATCATTCACAGTAGTCAAAATCATAAACGTTAAATCTACAAATGTTCACAGTCGTCTTTGGGATTAGCATCTGTTCAGCAAAACTTCTACTAGCATTACCGAATTTCTTAACAAATATAATTTCTGACTTTTCACTAAATCACATTGACGAGTTTTTCTTTTATTTTGAAATATTAAGGATCTACAGAATTTAGAAGCTGAAGAAATGGTATACTGTGATGATTTTCCATGTATTTTATATTTAATTGGTCATATGTGGTGAGGAAAAGACTAATTCTTAACCTTTTGAAGTATCTAAAGAAAATAACTAGAATGTGATACTAAAGATAATTGAACCTCAATTTGCTTATTTTCTTTGAAATAATAAAATTCAATAGTGACAGTTGCTCCTTGTAACTTTTCATAGAATTTTAACAACTAAGTAACTTCATTTATTTGAAGTTCAGGAGCACTTTATCAGAAGTACATTTTTGTAAATAGCTATACTCACTCCTTTTGAGAAAGAATGTGAACCCACTGCATAATTCTCTTTTGGGTTCCTCCCTCCCAAACATTAATAAACTGTTTTCATGGTCTATTTTTTGCAAACTTAAGTCACCAGTAGGGTGTCTCACTTCAGAAAAACAAAGAAGCCAGAGCATTCTTGAAATTAATAAAGGAAATTGCTTTCAGGAAATTCCTTTAATTTTGCTGTCTAGTCAAAGTATTTTTTTCACGTGTCTGCATGTTTATGTTCTCTTTGGGCCCTGTAACATAAAGAAATTGGTGCGGTTGTTAATTCTAATTTTAAAAAGAGAGAGATTAATTGCTAAATTAATGAAGAATCTCATTATCATGATATTAAGATTTTGACTAAGGGTTTTAGCCTTCTTTTACATTGAAAAGAATCTTGCAATTCTCAGTTGCTCTCTGTGACTAGGAGTCATGTCTGGGCAGCTGAAGGGAGTTTAGTGGAGGAAATGGAGATGAAGATGAAGATGATATGGAGGAAAAAAGATTATATGTGTTGAATTCTGATCACTTATCAAAAATCTGTGTTCCACAGACCCAGCTAGTTGAATATATTTATTATCCCACTTTGTTGGCAAAGAAACCAAACCAGAAAAGACATGAGTACTAAAAATTCAAAAAGAAAACTCTCCAGTAGTGCCTGCCCTGCATAATTCTATTTTAACTGCTTAATTTTAACAGTTTGATTTATCATATTAATAGCTAGAAAAATCGTGTGTGGGCACATGCAAACATTAATCTCTAAAAGGTAAAGACTAGAAAATTAATGCTTGAAATCAGACAGATGGTCATTGAATGGCTGTCTGGTTATTTTCAAGTAATATATACTATAAATATGTTACCTCTATTTGATTTTCAAACAAATACATGTAGATTCATTCCCAACTAACCCAGGAGCCTCAATTCCGTACCTTTTTTCTCTTTTTTCATACTTTCTGATATGCTCATGAAAAAGGAATTCACATGGCCAAAGTCAGAGAAGAAAATTGAATTATTTCCTTACTTTTCACCATATCCACTAGACCCCAGGAAAATTTCATCTAATTTTGTTTAATTAACCTTGTCATAATAAATAAAATATTTTAATAGTTCCAAGCAATGCTTTTTAAAAATGCATGTAGTCAAAATGCAGATGGGGTGGTTATATAATTGTTTTCTAAAGAACAATTAGGAGCACTCCGTATAACTGGATGAAGCCTGGCAAGCGACCATCTGCGTCATGTTTTGAAGAGAATAGCCCAGTTCCCTCATTCCAGGGTTGGAGGACCATTCTTCACACAAAGAGATGCACATACACTCTATAACCAGGCTTTCTTTATCCATAGGGATCCTCCAAAACATGTGGAGAAAATGGCCTAGGAAACATTGAGTATAATATCTTATCACATAAGAATTCCCCAGGAAATCAAGCAGTACTTGTATATCCCGTAGCTTAGAGGAGGAGAAAGCCTATGGAAAAAGTTAATCGGCTTCGACAGGAAAAATATCGCATTACTGTATCCCTCCACGGGAGGTCATCTTTCTGATGATGTATGATTATTTTCTGTTACTCAGGTCAGACTACAGAAGCCTCCCAAAATATCTAGTAGTAATATCAGTAAAGACAGGAGTATTATTATTTGTCAAAACTAATAAGCAGTAAATCAGCCAAAAATAAAATATATATGGAGTGTAAACTTTAATGCATAAATGATCTATATAAATAAATTTGGAATCAAAACAATTATGATTTATTTACACTGAAATTCTAACAGCACAATATTTTTTGATGTGTTAATCTTTCCTCTAAGCGATCTGTAGATAATGTCATAGTGCCATGAATCTCGCACTATGCTAGTGTTAATACCATTTTGGATTAGTGCAAGACACATTCTCCCAGAATCAATACAGCCTTATAAAATTTGTTTTAGGTTATGTTTTGGAATATTGGAAGTTACATACTATGTATTATATGGTTTCAGTTTATATTCCAAATGGTAAGATCACACTAAAGAAACAAATGAAGCAACTTTAAAAATGTTGTAGTTTTTAACAATTGGTTAATTTTATCCTGATTATTTTTATTCCAGTACTGTAAATTTAAACTTCTCTTTAAAATTCAGTAAATAACTATAAGATGGTTATTTTAATTGAATTTCTCACTGCTTCCAAAAAGCTATTAATTTACAATTCTTACCACGTAAATAGTGTATAATAATACCTCCAGTTTAGCATATATGTTTTTCTGTGATTAAACAAAATTAATTTTACCATAATCATGAGGGACTCTTTTCAGAAAACTATGATAAACTTCTGTTACATCACTAAAGAATGCCATACCATTTTTGCAATAGACCCCGTCCCAGCAAAGCAACATTTTAGACAATGGACAAGAAGATGTATCTCCTAGTGGCCAGTGGAATCCTTATCCTCTTGGGAGGCGGGATGTACCTCCGGACACCATTACTAAAAAGGTAACCAATTTCAAATTAATGACACAAACCATGAATCTTGCATATCCATTGTAATATGTAATCCATATCTTGCGTCTTAACATCATTTCTAACTTTGTGATAAATTTAGGCTAAATACTATCCCACAATAGGGAGTCTGGTTAACTGTAAGTGCATTGAAAAGAATGAAAAGTGAACATTGTCAAATGCTCAGAGCTGGTAATGAATTTTTATAAACAACATCCTGCCACCTCTCTGAAGATCTATCACCTCTTATTTGTGTCTGAAACCCACCTTTGAAGTGCAACTACAGGAAATTGTGTAATGTATACTTTCTGACTCTGTTGGATTCAGCAGCATGGTGTAGCCAATTTGCATAAAATGAAATTTGACCACAAAAGATTGATTCACCGTTTCTAAAGTCATAGCAACTCATTCATCCTGTCATTCATTCATCAGACACTTAGTGAGCAACTGTATGTGCTAAGCAACACTACTATGTGTTGAGTACTTGCTAGATGTTAGGGAACAAAAATGAATAAGATATGGTATAGTGTCTTACCTCTAGGACCTATTAGTCTGGTGAGGTAGGTTCAGTGATAAGTACGTAATTGTAATACTTCATGTTAAATCACCATAAAGGGAGCAAAAAGAAAGCTATAGCCAAGAAGATAATTGCAACATATATGGGGGACAAGGGATTTATATTCCAGAATATATTTTTTAAAACTCCTACAAATCAATATGAAAAGACATATAACACAGTACCAAAAGTATGGTAAAATACAAGGGCATTAGGAGAGTAAATTAACATTAAAATAAAACAACCTTTTTATCAATCAGGGAAATACAGAAAAAATGCTATTTTATACCTACTGGACTAACAAAAATTAAGAAGTATGAAAATATAAGTTCTTTGCAAGTATAAGAGCAATGTAAACTCTATACTTCTTGTGGGAGTATAAAGCACAATCACATTGGCAACAAATTATCTTATAAAGCTGAATATGCATATATCCAACATTCCAATAATTGCCCTCCTAAGATATTATCCTAGAAGAACTCTTGTGTGTGTCATTCAAGATACCAACACTTACAATGGTAGAATACTGGATAAGCCTAAATGTCTATCACACAAAACATGATAAAAAATATTCACACAAGGGAATACCTTACAGCAATGAACACTTGTTAGCTATAATTAAGATAATGTGTATAAACTTTAGAAGCATAGTTTGAGTGAAAAACAAGTTTCAGAAGATGGCACACATCAAGAGTTCCATATTTATAAATCTCAAAAACAAGCAAAACTAAAAATATATTATTTAGGCATAAGTATATGAGTGAGAAAACTTTTTATAAGGGAATGGTTAACATAAATTTAGGATTATGGTTATCTCTAAAGAGGAGGCTGGGGGTAGAATCAGGGACAAAGCTGATATTAGTTTTAGTACTGTTCTGTTTCTTAAGCTGAATTGTGATTCTTACACTCTAGCTCTTAAGCTCATAAATGTTCATTTTATAATTGTGCTTCATAACATAAACACTACATAATCCCATACTTTCTTTGTAACTTAAGTGGTGATTTTTCTCTTGATAAATACTTCAGTGCTTTTTAAAAAAGATATATTAAATATCAAATTATTTTACCCAAAATTATTGTTAACATTCTGATTTGCAGGTGTTATACACGTTATTAATCTGCCTATTGAGCAATATCCAGCACTGCAGATATAGTCCTGTGAAGATGGCTAGGAGGGCACCTGGAGAGGACACAAGTTTACTAAAGAAATTAAAGAAAGTTAAGAGAGAAGGGTGGCAGAAAATAAAGCTAGGAGGATAAGCATGAACCAGATTATGCTGGGCTTTATTCTGAAAGAAATGGGAAGAAGTGTTTTTTTTTTGTTTTTTTTTTTAACATCTTTATTGGAGTATAATTGTTTTACAATAGTGTTAGTTTTTCCTTTACAACAAACTGAATCAGTTATACATATACATATGTTCCCATATCTCTTCCCTCTTGCATCACCCTCTCTCCCACCCTCCCTATCCCACCCCTCTAGGTGGTCACAAAGCACAGAGGTGATCTCCCTGTGCTATGCAGCAGGGGAAGAAGTGTTTTAAACAGGGGACAGACATCATTAAATTTTCATCTAAAGAGCACTCTGACAGCTTTTCAGAGAATGAATTGGGGAGCAGAAAAACTAGAGGCCATGGAATGAGTTACAAAGCTTCTCTTGTAATCCAAGGGAGAGTAGATGGAAGCAACGGGTGGTAGAGAGAAAATGCAAAGATCCAATATATTCTTAGAAGGTAGAGCCAACGTGATCTTGTGATTGACTGGACATAGGGCCTAAGAGACAGCTAAGAGTTCCAAGACTAATCCCCAGGTTTCTAATTTGTATGATCATGATGTGCCATTCACTGAGACGGGAAAGCAAAAGATTAATAGGTGTAAGTGGAGGAGGGAAGGGAAGTTTAAATTTTAAGATGTAGATTTGAGGTATCTTTAGGAAATATGAGTGGAAATTTTTAGTGGATATTTAGATATATTTTTCTGAAGTTCAGGAGAGAAATCTTAGTTGGTGATACAAATTTAGCAATCATTAAAACATAAGTCATAATTGAGTCGTAAGTGAGACAGATAGACAACACAGAACTCCACAGAACACCAACATTTAAGGCATGTTCTTAGAAACAAGAACAGAGAAGGAATGACCAACGATTTTGTCAATAAGTTTCTTTCTACCACAAGTTATAGAAAATTCCAGCCTTGAACACTAAAATATTTACCTAACATAAGAAGTAGACAAGATCTAGGGTAAGGCTCTGATTAGTCTTCAGTTGGATAATTTTAAATACTTAGGGTTTTTTTTCCCTCTCCACTCTTCCATTCATATTGTTGGCTTTATCCTAAAATTGGTTCCTTTCATAATTATCAGATGGCTACCTATGGCAATTGAAGATAACAAGCTTCCTCCTTCCAATCCATCAGGAGAGAGAACCAAGTTTCCCATACCTGTCTCTTACAAGCAAAACCTTTCTTCCCTAAATCCCCCCACAAGCCTCTTTTTACATCTCATTGATCCAAAATAGCTAAGGACTTCTCACCCCTAGCAAGATGAGCGGAATTACATGATTAGCCTTGACTAATCAGTTGGAATAGAATAGATGCACTTTCAACTCCAATGACCACTAAAAAACTGTAGAAGGAAAAACAAGGAAAAGTGGCACCTTAGAAATCAAGTAGAAAAAAATGTTTAAAGGAGGGAAGGGTC
Source organism: Kogia breviceps (assembly GCF_026419965.1). Classification (NCBI taxonomy): domain Eukaryota; kingdom Metazoa; phylum Chordata; class Mammalia; order Artiodactyla; family Physeteridae; genus Kogia; species Kogia breviceps. The sequence continues at coordinate 141,763,036 of NC_081310.1, read as the reverse complement.
AACAGTATCACATGGTGCAAAAAAAAATTAAGCAAGGTAAGTGAGTAAAGGCTCCTTGGCTTTAGAGACAAAAAGTTTATTGGTGGTCTTGGCAAAAGTAATTTACTTAACTGACAGGGCAGAATCCATAGGAACCTACACATTAAGAAATAGAGAAACTTTTAAAGAACTCAAGAAAGGAGTTTCCTTTTAAAAGGAAAGAGAATTACGATAGAATCTGGAAGGGGATATGAGGAAGACAGAAGGAATATTTAAGATGGCAAACACCTGATTATATTTAAAAGCTGATGAGAAGCGATTGGTGAAGAGGAAGTTGGAAATCTCAGGAAAGTAGGGAAATCTGCTTCTTTATGAAAAAAGAGGAGACTGTGAATGTGATGGTAGGAAATTGAAGGAGTACCTATCAGAGCCAAAGGACCCTTACATAACCTGACCAAAGGAGAGAACCATAATCACGGACTTAGTTGCAAAGGGCTACTATAATTTTCCCATAAAAGGAAAAGCCTTATTCATTTATTACTCTAAATGGAATTAACAGATGATTACATTATCCATTCATGCATCCATTTTACATAAAATCTATTTTCAAAGTCCATAATATTATGTTTACTCATATCATCAATACAAATCATGATGATCATTTGCTTGCTTCTCTACTTGCTTTGAGAACCCCATGCAATTCTGTATTGATTAAACATTTGTGAGCTAGTTATTCTTGTTAATGGCTAAAATAATTGTTTAATCTATCTGAAAATTTCAGTAGCCTTTTACACGTCTTGTCAAATGTGAAATAATGTAATATGTATTTAAAATTTTACACATTTTACACATCTTTCATGTGTAAACTCATATATAGCTTCTTCCTACTATCATAAGCATTTTGTGACTACCCTATGTTATAACACTTTTGCCTAAAATCTGAGACTTTAGAACCTAATAATGGATATGTTTACCTATTACATCACAGAGTAAAGAGAATAAAGAATGCTTTAAATATTCAATTTTAGTTTTTTATTATATATTAATTGAGGATATCAAGTTAAAATTCTAGTGAGAATCAACCTAAGGAAATGAAAATGGTAATGGGATTATTAGCCTGGGCTGCTGGATTTACCAATATAGGGGTGAATGTTGTACTATTATCCTTTGAGTTTATATTTTATTCTACAATCAATTTTTTTTAAGTCAGTGTTGGTTTTGCCGTTGTCCTGAAGTAAGTAGTCATTAGGCTAGATAGGATGAGAATGAAAAATCAGAAATTAAACTACAAATGGAATGCAGAATCAAGGATAATAAGTGGTGAAGAAGTCTTAGTCAGTACCCCCATTTGAGTCTGCTTCTCAAAGTCTCTGCAGAAGATTTTTAAAATCTTATCTCTATGCCAAGAGATACTACTATGATGCTACTACTAGGATAAGACTACTGTGTAGTACTAGTATTGTGATACTACTGTGATCAGAAAGTACTGTGATGCTGCAGAGATTCAGTGGGAAATCCATTTTAGAAAGACTATGATTGAACTTGTGGCTCTCTGTTCTAGTTATTGTATCTTTTGAACTAATATTGGTAATACCTATGGCTATGCCTATCAGTACTCCAAGCATTACAGGAGAACAAATGTGGGTACCCTCCAAGCTGTGGATCCAGAGGTTTAGAAATATAAAATAAACAAAATGTGTTCATCTATCAGAAAGAATTTTGCTCCTCTATCTACCATCATTGTTCTATGTACCTGAGAATGGCTAATATATGGCAAAGGGTTGAGGGTGTTAAATCCTAGCCTCTTTTTTCAGTGGCATAATAGTAGGAGGTCGTTTTTAGATTCTCTCTTGCTATGTCAGTCTCCAGAATCTCAAATTCTGGTGTCCATTAATTCAAAAAGTCTGGGAATCACTGCTAGAAGAACATGTCACAGTAAGGTAAATCCACCCTCACACCCTCAAATTCCAGACAGTACTACTTGAGCACTTTGAAAATTGTTGTTAAAAACTTTAGTTTTTAACAAAAGTGCTCAGAAGGAGTATCTGCATTTTAGAGCCGTGTCACTTCTTTGCTTTTACTGATTCAGTCTATTGGATTAAGTCGCAGTCACCATGGTAAGAGCTATGAGGTACCATGCATGAAATACTACCCTGTGTCAGGCATTGTGCCAAATGCTTTCATGTATTCATTCGTCTTATCTTCACAACAATCATATGAGGTAAACACTATTATTTTTGTCCACTTTAATGAAAGAAGACACTGAATTTAGACTTTCTCAGTTAGAGACTTGGAGTTGAGGTTAGGTTACTTGCCAAGATCACATGGGTGACTAAATATTTTAGATGACTCTCCTAAATGTAACCGAATATAGTACGAAGGTCATAATTTAAAATATAAATGAAAACCATTTTCATTTTAAAGTCAGACATTGTACTCTGATTTGATAGAATTCTCCATAAGGATGACAAGGCTGTTTTTCTCTACATCTGAAATGACAAACTCTGTTAAAAGTATTGAGAGTCTTAAAAAGGTTGAATATCCCTGAGAAGATTTTCAATTGAAGGATAATACCTGTAAGGGTATGTTAAAATGCTGGAGCAGGAAAACATTGCAGCAAAAAGGCTGAAGTGACATATTAAAACAAATGAAACTTAAAACATTTCTCTTCTTGAAAGGGTAACCAAGAAACTTTAAAATTCCAGTGATATTAAATCTGAAAATGCTTTAATATGTAAAGACTAGACATTCAAAGGTCTCTTTCAGCATTAGTGAGTCTTTCCTCCTCAAGTGTCTGTTATTCTAGGTTAAGTGCATAATGACTTGGCAGTTAGAATAATAAAGGTGGGTATCAAGGGTCAACATCAGGATGTACCTAATTGAAGAAAAAGATATTAAAATGTAGCTAATTTAGTCTCGGCTCACAGACATGCCCCTTATGCTGAACTTGCCCATGATTTTCTCACATCTACAATGCCAGCCATTGCAAGCTCAGCCATTAAGAGCTTCAGGATTTCCAGATGCTCGTCATCTCTGAGGCATGCCCAGGAACTCATTAGCAGAAACTAAAAGAAATTATGTGGGGTTTGGTCATGTTTATGTTCTTTTAATTCTTTCTTTCACAGGCCCCCAAATCGAAATTTTTGCTTTTTCAGACCATATGATGTATTAAAAAATATTTTAATTTATTAACATTCATTCCTTATTATAATTTTGCCATTTGTCATGTTTCTTAGTATAATGCATTTTACTGTTTCTTTTTATACATATATAGAAAGATCAAGTCTAAAATATCTTTTGAAAATCTTAAATTGTTTTGCTATTGACTATACAACCACACCATCATTTGTGTTTAAAACAACTGAATCAAACTACTACTGGGACTGATTTTTCTCTTGGTAACAATAATCAGTCTGTTGTAGAATTTTTCACAGGATAAGAATAAATTTATGTCATTTTAAAATAAGTAGATGTTTAAAAGAAAATCAACTTAAGAAAAATCAAGCTATACATTTAGTAATTTAAATAAAATCTTTTTACATGCTATAAAAAATCTTATCTAAAATGTATAATCTTTAAGTTGTAGTCATTGAAAAGTAATTTTCTCCAAAATTACTGCCTTTATAAACAAATATTGCTATCAGTACTCTATATATATGGAACTGAAATAAATGTAACTACAATTATTGGCTTTTATATTTAACTGAGAATGGACATTATTGCTGTTGGAATCCCTTATATCAAAGGCAGGGAACAGGAGGTGGGGCAGGGGCGGAAGGCGGATGTAACTCACACAGAAATAGAGGAAAGTCTGGAATAAACAAGAAAGATAGGTGAAGATTTAAATATTAGAAAACATAGGAATGGCAGCAAGTAGAACAAATCCTGAGGCTATAAGAGGGCAAGTCAAGGTGTGGATGAAGCAGATATGAAAATCAATTGGGTAAACCTTAACATATGAGAGATAAGAGACAGGGAAATAGAAATGTTTCCTATTTCCATCAATAACATAAAAGTCAAGCATATCTGTTCTAGTTTAATATTGAAATTTTAAAAAACTGCTTCTGAAACTTTAGTGAATGTCAATGCCGTAGCTAAACTCCTTTTGTACAGAAAGGAATAGGTCAAGTAGTGTAAGTTTCACCTAAGGCTTTGTACTTTTTCCCTCCTAAAGCAATGTGCATTATTAACAGTGAAGAATGCCCAGGAGTAATGCCTTGACTTCATCAGTCCATAAGCAAACAAAACCAATATTCTCTATTACTGTGAGTAATGCCAAGCACAATGCTGGCTCCCTCTTTTCTGATTCTCTTTCCCAAGCCTCATTTTTCTCCTCTGATAGGAGCAAATTTTGCACTGGTTGCAGTAAATTTTTCTTCTGGTAGACTGGGTCATCACTGAAACTCAAAACCAGACTGGAATCCTGCATATAGAGTCATTTTGAACTCCAAACATTTTTATAAACATTAGGAAAAGAGATCTTTTTGAGTCAGTTGGTAGGTTGAGAGTCTCCTTGCTTCCCTCAACCATCCTCTTCCTATCACCCTCACTCATGTTGGTGTCACTTCTACTAGGCTGCTGGACTTCAAGAAGAAATAGCAGTCAGATGCATTTGTTATCAGTGAGCTTTGCCCCCAAAACGAGAAGTGAGTCAGTGGAAGGGTAGATTGATGAAGTCATACAATTACAGATTTTTTAATTATCAAAAACAAATAAACAAAAACTTTTAGCACTATCTGTTGCCCCCAGAGAGACATTTCCTACACAAATATATTGAGTTTTTCTCTTGACCAAAAGCCACTTTTTTCAAGGTACATAAGTTTAAAAAGGAAAGCGGAACTGTGGGAAAATACCAAATGTGTCCAAATGAAAAAGAACCTCTAACCCTAGCAGAACTTTGACTCTCTATATCAATGATAATGCAGCTCCACTTTCCTTTGAGTTTTGGTGCTCAGATCTGGAACTGAATATTTGTGTGAATAGTAAGTATTCACACCTTAATTTCACCCTTAGATTGAAAAGGGAGTTTTAAGCAACAGTTCCAATCACACCAGTTGCCTGAGAAGTGAACATACCCACTGTCATAAATATCATTCCAGGTTAGGAAGGATTAGGAATAAAGTAAGTAGGTGAAAATTATATCTTATGGGACTACTGTGATTAAGCATCAACCATTGATGACATTTTTAGGCATCTATCAAACACGTATTGAAGGCTCATTGAAATTTTTGATGCTTATATTTAGTGTCTATATTAAGACAGCCACTAATTTCCCTCCCTAACAAATACATGCCTCTGTTTCTACCACACTAGCCTCAGCATGGTTTTTATGGAGTTAATATGTTATTGTTCTAGAACAGGATAAAAATGCACTGTTTGGGGTTGTACAAGTTAAAATATATAGAGCAATCCAAAGAACAATTACAGGAATTGTAAGCTAAGGGTTCAAATCTAGTCTTGAGAATTTCATATTGTACTTCTTTTGGGTTTACCAGTATCAGAACTGTTATTCAGATGAACTAAATGTACCTTTTTTTAAAAAGTTTATTGACTGATGATTGTGTTACCTTTTCCAGTGTGCCCATGAAGCCATGCCTTTTGCTATACTAGAGAAATAAGAATGAATACATCCAATTAGATTCAAATCTTCCTATAATTGTAAATTATTTATATAAGAGAGAGAAGCCTGAAAATATATAAAGACTTGCTTGCTAAACAAGAATTAATTGCCAAAGCAAGAGTACATGGCCAGTAGGAAGTCAAAAATTTCATGATAATGGGATCCTTCAGAGGCAGTTCCATACACTTAGTGGCTAAATCAGGAAGAAGCTTTTGAAAAAAAATCAATGAAATAATTTTCTCTATTTAATGATCCATTTCAAATATTCCTTTTGTTAATCTGAACAGCCAGGATGATATACTTTAATCCGTTGATTTTAGCATTATTTAATTCATAGGTATTTTTAAAACTTACTCTATTCCTATTATGTAATTAAATTTGTTCTAAAAAATAGTGCAGGTAGGAAGTTGTAGAAATGTGAATGGAAAATTCTTCTCTAACTTACAGCAAGAACGACAGCTGAATAAAGTATTGTTTAGTTTCACAGTCGCTTTTGTAATTCTTTAATTCACAAAGCACATTACTTTATCTCCTAATACCAGTGCAACAATATAGCTATCTCCAGTAGTGTGGGACATTACTGTCATAAAATCAGGAGATTGTTCTTACCCAGACTGACTCTAAATTATTTCCTTAATAAAAGTGCAAACACAAAGAGTGTCTATCAAATGTCTATTAAGTGAGAGGGAAAAAAATCTTGCCACAGATTAAAGCAATAGAAAACAGTGGCAGATTAAAACTACTTACTTCATCAATTCTAAACATAGATGTTCCTTAAAACAAACGACTATTCTACTTCAGAAAATGGAGCTAACTCAATAACATTTATACTATCTTCATTTCAGAAGAAATATAAAAGCAAAAATAAAATGTGAAATTAATCCATTATAATGAAAATGTCTGTGATTGGTTATGTAATTTGAAGACCTAAACCACATGACAACTGGTAGATGATCAAGGATTGCTGCCAAATAGAGGATGTCAAAATGATAAGGTGCCATTTCTTGACACTTAATTTTTATCTGACTTACTCCACTACCTTTAGGTTCCTAGAAATCTTAAGGGCAAAATAAGTGATTGTCAAACTTTTATTGTTAGTGCTAACATCTTCCTTTTCATTTTATTTCAGGAATGTAAAAGTCAGCATCATCACACAACAAACTGTAGGTGGAATGTGTAGATTTAGCTCTAATTTCACCATTTTTTCTATTATGGATCCTCTGTTGTTTTTTTCATTTTGATTAATAATTTCCAATTCCAGAGCTATGTTTTATAAATTGACATTTAATCACAGAAAAATGTGCTTATAGAGATACACTAAGCCACAAATGACTGCCTGCACATATCAGCCAGCTGCCATCCTAAGGCATATGCACTGAAGGGAAAGGCCCTATTGCCTCACTTTTTCATCTGTCATTTGAAGCACTGGAGTATATCACCAGTATTTGGCTCTAAAAAATTTAAGATCAGCAAATAATTTGAATCCCCTCCCCCCCAATACTGCACTGTGCCAGCAGAATGCACTGTCACCAAGTCCCTAGGGCAAGAGAAACAGCAACTTCCTACCCCCTCTCCTTCAAGCTTCAGAGCTCCCTTTCATGTATTTGTAAAAGTTTATCCTCTAATGTCCAAATGCGAGAACATCGATTTTTGGCATCAAAATTGCCCTAGCTGAATACAAACAACACAAGAAGAAAAAAATAAAGCTTAACAGTTTAGTTGTCATAATCATAAAACAGTATCTACAATACATATTAGGCATTGTAGTAAGGTGCTTGACATAAATACACTCTTCACAACATTATTCTGCTTCGTTTGATATGATCACATGATTTTTCTTCTGTAGCCCATTAATACAAGGCATTGCACTGGTTGATTTTCAAATATTGAAAAAGCTTTGTATTATTCAAGTAACCCCCACTCAGCCATGATGTTTCTTTTTATATATTGCTGAATGCTATTTGCCAATATTTTGTTAAGGACTTTTGCATCTGTATTCTAAAGGATATTAGTCTGTAACTTTCTTTTTCTTTCTTTCTTTCTTTTTTTTTTTTTTGTACTGTCGTAATGTGGTTTTATTCACAAATTGGGAAGCTTTTCTGCCTCATCTATTATCTGGAAAAGTATGTGTAGAATTACTGTTGACTCTTATTTAAACGTTTGATAGAATTCTCCAGTGTAACCATCTGGGCCCAGAGATTTTTTTCCTGGAAGTTTTTAAATTATATCCAACCTTGATAGTTTCAGGACTATTCAAATTACCTAGTTCATATTGTGCGAGTTATAGTAGTTTGTGTTTTTTGAGGAAATGATCCATTTCATATGAGTTGTCAAATTTACTTATGTAGAGTTATTTGTAGTATTATACCTTATTATCCTTATGATGTCTGCAGGGTCTTTATTGATATCCCCTTCACTCTTGATTTTGGTAATTTGTGTCTTTTTTTTTTCTTTTTCAGTCTTGCTAGAAATATGTCAACTTTATTGATCTTTTCAAAGAACCAGCTCTTTGTTTTATTCATTTTATCTGTAATTCATTTTAAGTTTCATCAATTTCTGAACTTTTTAAATATTTCCTACCTTCACTTGCTTTTGGGTTATTTGACTCCTATTTTTCTAAGCTATTGAGGTAGTATCTTTATTATTGATTTGAGGTGTCTTCTTTTCTAGTATATGCATTACTTTAGCTGTATTTTGCAACTTTGCATTTACATTCAGTTCAATGTATTGTTTTATTTCCCCTCTGATCCATGAATTATTTAGAACTACATTGTTTAGCTCCCAAGTGTTTGAATATTTTCCTTTTATTTTTCTATCATTCATATCTAGTTTGATTTATTGTGGTTGGAGAACACATTCTGTGTGACTTCAGTTCTTTTAAATTTGTTGAGATTTGTTTTCCAAATCAGGATATAGTCTTAGTAAATATTCTGTAGGAACTTGAAGAGAATGTGTATCCTGTTGCTGTCAGATAGAATGTTCTGTAAATGATAATTAGATCTGGTGAGTTGATGGTATTGTTGAATTCTTCTTTTTCTTGCTAATTTCAGTCTAGTTCTTCTATCAGTTGTTTAGAGAAGGGTGTTGAAATCTCCAACTATAACAATAATGAATTTGTCTATTTTTTCTTAGTTTTATCAATTTTGCTTTACACATTTGCACCTCTGTTGTTTGTTGTGTATACATTTAGGATTTCTATGTCTTCTTGGTGGATTGACTCTTCTTCATCCTATAAAATTCCTCCTTATTCCTAGTATATTTTCTTTGCTCTGAAATCCACTTTATCTAGTATTAATGTAGCCACCTCTCATTTCCTTAATTCATATTTGCATGGTATTTATTTTTGATTCTTTTCATATCTACCTGCCTAGCTCATTATAGTTGAAGTGACTTCTTATAGTCTGCATATAGCTGAGTAATGCTTTTTAATCCAGCCTGCCAATATCTGTCTTTTAATTTGTGTATTTAATCTCTATGCATTTAATTTGACATATTAAGGTTTAAGTCTTAATTTAAGTTCTTGTTTTCTGTTTCTCTTTTTTTGCTTCTCTAATTTCTTTTTCCTGCTTCTTCTGAGTTGTTTGATTTTTTTTAGAATTTAATTTTGATTTATCTACAGTGTTTTTAGTATATCTTTTTGTGTAGCTTTTTTAGTTATTGTTCCTGGTATTGCATTATATATACATAACTTATAAGAGTCTACTAGCATCATCACTTAGCAGTTCAAATGAGTATAGAAACCTTACCTTCTTATATGTCCCTTCACCCTCCTCAGTGTATAATTATCTTAAATATTTCCTCTATACATTTCGAATCACCTCAGACACTAACATAATTTTACTTCAATCATCAAACATAATTTTGAAAATTCAAGAGGGAAAAGAAAGCTTATTTTTTTTACCCATATATTTGCTTGCCATGTTCTTTCTCCTTTCCTAATGTTCCAAATTTTCTTCTTTTATCATTTTCTTTTGATTTAGAGAAATTCCTTTAGCTATTATTTTAGGATAAGTCTAGTGGTGACAGATTCTCTTCATTTTCCCTCATCTGAGAATGTTTCAATTTCCCTTTGATTACTGAGGAATATTTTCACAAGTATAGGATGTCAGGGTGACAGTTCTTTTCCTTCAGTACTTGAAAAATATTGTGTCACTTCCTTCTGTCCTCCATGGTTTTTGATGAGATATCCACTGTCATTCAAATTGTTTTTCCCTCTATAGGTAAGAGGTCATTTTTCTGCTTTTTTTTTTTTTTTTTTTTTTTGGTGGTACGCGGGCCTCTCCCGTTGTGGAGCACAGGCTCCGGACGCGCAAGCTCAGCGGCCATGGCTCACGGGCCCAGCCTCTCCGCGGCATGTGGGATCTTCCCAGACAGGGGCACGAACCCGCGTCCCCTGCATCGACAGGCAGATTCTCAACCACTGCGCCACCTGGGAAGCCCTCTCCAGCTGCTTTTAAGATTTCTCCTTTGTCTTTAGTTTTCAGAAGTTTGATTATCATGTGTTTGTGCATGGATTTCTTTGGGTTTACCCTGTGTGGCATTCTCTCTTCTTAAATCTATAAGATTTGCCAAATTTCAGAATTTTTCAGCCATTATTTCTTCTTTTAATTTTTCATCTCCACTTTCTTTCTCCTCTTTTTTTTTTTTTTTTTTTTGTGGTACGCAGGCCTCTCACTGTTGTGACCTCTCCCGTTGCGGAGCACAGGCTCCGGACGCGTAGGCTCAGCGGCCATGGCTCACGGGCCCAGCCGCTCCGCGGCATGTGGGATCCTCCCGGACCAGGGCACGAACCCGTGTCCCCTGCATCGGCAGGCAGATTCTCAACCACTGCGCCACCAGGAAAGCCCTCCTCTTTTTTAATATTACTGTTGGAACTTTTGAACAGTCTCTCAGACTGTTCATTTTTTCTTCAATGTTTTCTCCCCATTACAGATTAGATAATTTCTACTGTCTTATCTTTCAGTTTATTGTTTCTTTCCTCTGTTTTCTACATTCTGATGTTAAGTCTACTCACAGAGATTTTCAGTTATTGTATTTTCCAGCTCTAAAATTTCTATTTGTTTCTTCTTTACATCTTCTGTTTCTTTACTAAGACATTATATTTCTTCAGAAGTTTTCTATTTTTTAGTTTTTTTCAAGCATGTGTGTAATTGGTCATTGAAGCACTTTTTAAATTGTTGTCTTAAAAATCTTTGTCAGGTAATTCTAATTTCTGTCTTCTCAATGTTGGCCTCTATTGGTTGTCTTTTTTCATTGTTTGAGATCTTCCTGGTTCTTGGTATGATTAAAACCTAGACATTTTCATATTATGTTATAAAACACTGGATTGTATTTAACCATCTGTTGCAGCTGGCCTTCTCTGACACCACTCTAGTTGGGACATGGTGGAGCACCTCATTTGGGCCAAGTGGAGGTACAAGTCCAATTTTTCCATTTAGCATCCAGTGACACTTGAGGCAAAGTCTCCTCATTATTGCTAGGTGGGGATTGAAGTTCCAGCTCCCAGATGGCCCCACTGATACCCCAGTGGGAGTAGCCTCATTGCAATTGGGTGATGGAGAAAATCCTGACTCTCTACTAAGACCTCCTCTAACCACCCTAATGGGAAGGTAGAGGAGTCCCTCATTACTGCTGGGTCAGAGTATAAGTTCATGCTCCTTGTGTGGTCTCCATTGACACCTTTGGGTGAGGAGTGGCTTACAACTGGCCAGTGGGGACAAATTCAGTGACACCTTACTTGGCCTTCTCTGACACTACCCCAGCAGGAGTGTTGTGCCTTGTTAAATGCTTATAAGGGTAGAAGTATCAGCTTCCCACTTGGCCTTTGCTGGCATTGTTGGGATGGGACCACAGTTCTTTCCATGTTGTTTGGCTGTAGTAGAGCAATCTAAAAGTTTTCTGTCTTGCTAAGATGCCCCTTTTTCCTGGTTCTTTGGCTAGAGAGAGTAGGCTTTTGTTGGGGCTTTTCTTATCCGCATTGGTTGGCATTTTAGGGGATGCCCATTTTTTCAGCTCCTAGTCCGGGATATATGACACAAAAATAAAACCTGAGAAATTTACCACCATTTCGTTACTTGGTCCTTAGCTTCTTCAGTCTACTTCCCAGAGTTCCTATATTTGTTTATGTACAATGTCTAGAGTTTTTCGTTGTTCTTAATGGAGGGAATAGGGAACGGTATATCTACTCCATATACCGGAAGCAGAAATCCTACTGTCTCGATTTCTAAAATCTAAAGTGCATGTTAAAAAAACAAAGGAAGGAGAAACACTGCAGAGTACATGGTGCAGATAGAAAGTGATAGGACTGTTTTGTTGTTGTTTTACAAAATTACTGAAACTGACTCATTTAAATGAGTGCTGATGTTTCCTTGAAATCAGTTGCTTAATTATCCTTTGTATGTAATTCTGTGTTGTTGACGCTGACCCCAAACATCTTTAGAACTCTTTTGAACTTAATTTTAGAGAATGAATTGTACCCATTTGAATATTCTCAGTGGCATAAATTGTCATCCTTTGAGGCTGTGTTTGATTTTTGGGAGCACCACAAGTGGTCCAAGAGCCAAGATGGGTAGTAAAACTGATAACCAAATTGAGTAATACACTTCTCAGTCTAACAGTCTTTTCTAAGAAAATAGTGTGAACCAAAACTTTGTTGTAGTGAAAAAGTCATTTATTTTATACCATACAAAACCTCCCAAGCACTTCAAATTTCCACATAATAAGCCTGATGAGCTGTGAGATGAATTGCGTATGAACAGTGCCATTTGGTATCAAATCACATTTCTTTTCTGTGGCTTTGATATAAGTATTTCCTTGGGGCCTATGGATATTGAAGTTTTCCCCATAAACCTTGACAGTATGGTTTTGGGTCAACTTGAAAACATCAGATTCCATCACTATTCTCAAATACATGTTATTTTACCCAACCTCCCATTGAAAGTTCAAAACAAATGTCAAATCTCCTCTATTTCTTTTTATCATTCAAAATGTGTACCTCAGCCTTTATAGAAACCTTCATGTTCAAATTCTCCTTCAGTATGAGTCAGTGATCTCATAGCTAACCCTCTATCTGAACAAATCCAGTCTCAATATTTCCTACATTTTCATCAGTCCTTTGTACTTCATCATGAGCATCCTTATTACCTTTCTTAAGCCTCTGTGCCAGTCAAAATAACTTACTCTTTACAGTCCCTCCACACCATAACTGTCCCTTTAGATGTCTTGTGTCATTTATATTTGCTTACCTTCACAAAGAATTTAGTGTTAATTCTTTGCTTTCTATAGCTGTCATTCTCCATCCTCATTTATTGCACCTGGTAGCCCCAATAAAGAGTGAAAAAACTGCTACTGATGTGAACAGAATCATTTTACAGAATGTTCCTTCCATGCCCACTTTATGCTTTGCCAAGCCATCTGTGAACATGAGTGTCATTATTTCATAATCATGGAAAGATTACTAAATACACAGAGTATCCTCCTAATTGCTCAAGTATAAAGTTCTAAGTCACATATGTAGGGTCTAAAATAGATAATAGACCTAATTCAATAAGTAGGAATGGCCCTTTGGCAAATTGAAGAGCTGCTAAAGAAATTTAATATATCCTTCCTTAACAATCTGATCCTTTTGTTCCTTTCTGTGGTTTCTTTTCATTTCATAGTTCAACTATTGTAGGAAGAGAGACAATTTTGGGGAATGGTGGTTGCAATGTAATTTTGTGTTTAAGAGCATGAACTCTGATTGCCAGACAGCCTTGGTTCAAATCCCATTCCGGCCAGTTTACCAGTTGTGCAAATTACTGGGGAAAGTTACTTAACCTCTCCAAGCCTTAGTTTCCTCCTAAGTAAAATTAAATAATAATAACTAATAATAATTATCCCTTAATGCTATTGTAAGGATTAAAGGAGGCAATATGTATAAAGTAAGTCTTAGTACATTATCTAGCACCTAGTATTTGAATAGTAGCCATTGGGCCCAGCCGCTCTGTGGCATGTGGGATCTTCCCGGACCAGGGCACGAACCCGTGTCCCCCGCATCGGCAGGCGGATTCTCAACCACTGCACCACCAGGGAAGCCCATAGCCATTGTTTTTTAAGTGCCAGTTACTGTGCCATTTATTAAAGATGATAAGTAAGATGTGGTGCTTGCACTCAAAGAGTTTCAAATCAAAGCATAATTAAAGTTTAAACTGTCCCATCAGAAGGAAAAAATTAAACATAAGTCTAAAGGCTATTATAGTTCTATAATATCTATGGTATTTTACCCTTAGATAGACCATTACCAGAATATTCTAATCAATGAAATTATTATTAAGCAGTAATTATTGATTTTCTAATGGATTATGCATTGTGGGACTAAAGTTATGTTCTGGAGCTCTCTAAGTTTTTCTGGGTGTAAAAATTCTTTGCTTGTCTGTCACTTTCAATTAAACAACCAGTCTTCCTCTTTCCCATTGGCTCAAGAACTAACTGAAGACCCATGAGTATTATACCAGTGGATGTGAGAAGCATATATAAATGTAAAATCAATTGCTTGTTCAGTAGCCAAGCCAGTCAGCCTTGGTCAGCCTACACCCCCAACTCCTCTAACTCCAGGAAATCATTTTCTCTAACTAAATAACTCATCAGGCCAGTGACTTCATTCAAAGTACAGCAGCTCCAAATGTGATACTGTGTTTATCATAGCTTTCCTTGCCTACCAAACAAGAGAACATGAAATTCCAAGGAGGTAGGTGAGAACTGAATTTGCAACAAGGAAAAACTCGACCAGAAGGGTGTTCAGTCTTCTAGAATGGCTGAGAAAGTTGTGACATCTTTCATTTAGATTTCTGAGAAGGAAATAGATACATTAGAGAAATACACATTTGCCCTTTATGAGGTTATCTTAGTTGTGTTTACAATGTCGTAATTTTCTGATCCCTGGTTGCATTAGACAGTATTAGATTGATAATTGTTTTGTTATTGTGCTGTTATAACCTGAAACTTTTTTTTTTGCATCTTTTCCTCCAATTTCTCATGACTGAAATATCTTTACTGTTTTTGAATGTAAAAAGTTGTACATGTAAGACAATCAGTTGGATATCTAAAATATAATCAAATGATTTTTTCTTTGCCTTGCATATTGCTAAATAATAATTTTGAATATTTTCTTCACTGAAATTACCTCTTGTTTGGAATCAAACAATATGCCTTCCCTCTGCAAATGATTTTGCATGATCACTGTCATCTCCTATGTCTCTTATGTCGCTCTTCTTTAAGAACTTTAAAATAATTAAAATTCTTCTTTTCCTTGAATAATTGTTTAATAATTTTTCCTTTATACCTCCAATCTGACTTTTTCATAGTAATTAAAAATCTTGATTAGTCAGGAAAATTCACAAACTTTCCTAACTAATGAATTCTAAGGTGAAATTTACTTTTAAATTCCAAATTGCCTACCCTTAAAAGGTCAACAAGAAAGACAATGAATTCAGGAAGTAATTCCTCAGATCCTTCCATAATAATGGGTGAAGTACCAAGCACAGCATTAAAACATAGGTTTAAAAGTATTAAATATGGCTTCCCTGGTGGCGCAGTGGTTGAGAGTCTGCCTTCCGATGCAGGGCACACGGGTTCGTGCCCCGGTCCGGGAAGATCCCACATGCCTCGGAGCGGCTAGGCCCGTGAGCCGTGGCCGCTCAGTCTGCGCGTCCGGAGCCCACGCAACGGGAGAGGCCACAACAGTGAGAGGCCCGCGTACCGCAAAAAAAAAAAAAAAAAAAAAAAGTATTAAAGATAAGCATTCACTTCCCATGTTAGACCTCCGTGTTAAACCATACTGAATTTTAAAAGGCACGTTCTAGGGGACTTCTCTGGCAGTCCAGTGGTTAGGACTCCACCCTTCCATTGCAGGGGGCACAGGTTTGATCCCTGGTCGGGGAATTAAGAGCCCCACAAGCTGCGAGGCATGGCTAAATAAATTTTTTAAATGGCATGTTCTAGGTTATCAGCTCACAAACAGAACTGCTTGCTTGACAGAAAAGATACCAGGTAGAATGACTCAAGGAGCCCATGCTAGAATGGTGAGAAAATCAGAATGAACGAGAAACAGGATTAGGCACCAGTCATTTAAAGATGGGAGACCAAAGTAATCATGCCCTTTCTCCTCTAGCAACCACCCTCAAGGGCTGATAAATGATCATTGTTGTTTTAAATGAGGTACTGATGAGTCTCTCTGAAAGCTCATATGAAGATGATCTGCATGCAGAGTTCACTTTAAAGACCTTTCCATATCTAGTGCCTCTACAGGCTACAGATATTCGCAAGAATTTATCACATGATTAATTTTTAATGGAACTTAAAGATTGCAAAAACCATACTCTAGATGTAATATTGCAGAAAATTAATAAGTATTGATTATACTCACCTGAACAAGCTTACTATACATGTGTGTGGCATAAAGGCAAATATGCAATTCAATTCTTTTGCTGCAGAATTGGAAAGTAGTTTCTATGATTTTCTCCCTGATGTTTCATATATTACATCTCTCTCCCTGCTATTATTCTAAATGAAATGCCAGATAGAGCTCCACTTTATTTTTTAAGTTGTGACTTTTTTTTTCTTCTTGAGATTTTTCAAACTGAACTTTGTTTCATTAAAATGGGGGCTAAAATAATCTTTGGCAAGCCATCAGGTGACGACAAGTGTATTTAACGTGACCTTGCTCCGATATTAGCATTTTCACAAACCACAGCAGGCAGACCCTTACTGTTTTTTCATTATCCTTCCTAGCCATGGCTGAAAGCCCAAATGATGCCACTTTACTTACTGGAGAGGTATTCTGTACTTTTTTTTTTACTTCAATCACATCCTTTCAACACCACGAATCTTCTGACAGATTATCTTCTCCACAGGCAGGCAGCCACATCCAGACCTTGATGGGGTCCCAGAGCCTTCAACATCGTAGCCGGGAGCAGCAGCCATATGAGGGAAACATAAACAAAGTGACCATCCAACAGTTTCAGTCACCATTGCCTATTCAGATCCCCTCTTCACAGGCCACCCGGGGACCTCAGCCTGGACGGTGCTTAATTCAAACTAAAGGGCAAAGGAGTATGGATGGCTATCCAGAGCAGGTGAGTAGAGTTTTTATAATTGATACATTTTCAGGAAATATTTGGGGAAAATCCTATAAATCTGTGGTTTACCTTCCCTCATTAGTGTAGTTTGGGACACATTAATGCTGTCACCATGTTGAATGGAGTAGAGCACTCTTTGTAGGGATTTTATCATTATTTTCATTGGTTAAGAACTACAACATATAGTAATTGATGGTTGGTAAAATGCCCATTTCACATAAAGAAACATTGATGAATTGGAATAGTTTTTTCTGGTTTATCCTGCACCTCTTTCTGCTCACTCCCAACTCCAGTTTAGCTCTGCAGCACAGCTTTTGAATGTTACAAAGAGCTTCAATGGATGAGGTATATTTACCAAGGCCTTTGGTGAAATTGACAGTGTAAAAACTAAACTGTATATTCCCCTCGATTTGGAGGAACATTTTTTTAAAGTTTTATCTTCTGATTTTTGAGTAATACAGAGATGAAGCTTTGCTATGAACAAAATGATAAGGAGCAGTTAGGAAGGAAACATTCATGAAATGCTCCAAAAGCTATTGATAAGTGCCATGTAGTAAAAAAAAAAAAATTGCGGCTCCTCTGACCTATTTAAATTAGGATCTGGTTTTCCATTGTAGACTCTGCTTTTTTTTCATAAGGCCAGAACACTGAATAAGATCTCATCTGTTGAGTCACATTAAGGTTAGAAAGTAAGACATCAAGATATTAATACTCTCAGAAAATTAATTTTATTAATTAATAAGAGAAATTAATTAAATTTAATTAAAATTAATTTCTCTCATTTCATTCTTCAGATAATTAGGCAAAGCTCCCACTGACTTCTCTAACCCCTTAATATGGTTTGTAAAGGTTTCACTTTATTATTGCTTATTCAAAGCTTCACGTATCACCTTCTTTATTTTCTAAACATATCAGACAAGATTATCTTCATTCTCTAGTTTTTTCCTTTATGCTGTTGAGTCATTTATTTGGATCCCAGCTGCTCTAGACATCTCCTGTGTTTCTTAATACCCTTCTTGAAGCTGAGATAGGGTTTTTTAAGATAATCTTCTTCCTATCCTGTCTTGATCTAGGCCAAATGTTGGATTTAGGGTAAAATAAATCAGACAGTTGTCTTTAATCAGGTAATGAGGTGAGGTTTTTAATTCTCCAGAGATTCTAAAAAGTTAATAAAGTTTTAAATTATGCTTTACCACAGTCATCTTAGGTTAAAAATTGTTCATATATCCTCTCCCCCACAAATATCATAACTTCAATCCAGTTCTCTGATTTAATGATCCTGTTAACAGGTATAATTAATAAGATAAGTTATTATAAAATTTTTTTCTCCCAAAATCAGCACATTTAAAATCCACTGAGATCAATGCCCTCTGTTTCCCCTACTTTGAATAGTAGGGTTAGTATTAGCATACAGTTATTCTGAACACTCTAAATTTAAATTTAAATAAATTTACATTATTTCTCAAAAAATACATAAATTATATAGCTTGACTTAATGAGAGGATTACTAAGTTTTAGTTTACATGCTTATCAAACTTAAAATATCATTCTTTCAAAGAATGTATTTATAGTCATTGTAAGTGTTTTGATTTGTAACTCTAACAACGTCAGGTGTCTTTCAAACTGAGAGATAAAAACTTAAACATTCAATGGTTATATTAAGGAAAGTACTTAAGTGTAATTCCTTTTGAATTCCTGGTTTTTTCTGCCTTGGTTTCAGGCTGAAATGGTTTGGAATGCTGAGATGAAAACTTTGGAGTGAGCACGAGAAAGCCTAAGGAGCATTTAAACCAATAGTACTAGTCCCCAAACTATGCTCCCCCCTCCCCTGAGTTATAAATCTGGAGACAGTTTCTCAAAATCTTTTTCATGATTCAGTGTAATACTTATCCACTACCAGTGGCATGCTGGAGCATACTCATCCTGGCTCATTACTGTGTGCATATCTTCCCAACTCTACCTTCAGTGACACCACACTGATACGTTGAAATTGTGGGGATAATTACACCAGGGAAATGAACAAACACTACAAACCAGGGCCCTCCCCTTCCCCCAGCCAGCTCTTAAACATTTTCCACCACACCACAACTACTACACTGTTTTCTTTCATCTCTTTCTTTTTCTAACCTCTCCACTTCTTTGTTTAGCTCTATCGCATTCAGGAAAGAGAATACTAGGACTAGGTCTCAGCATTTGGAGTTCAAGTTTCATGTCAACTTTTATGAAAGTGTGTGAATCTGGACAAGTCATTAACTCTTTCCTGAGGTTCTGTTTTTCTCCTTATAAAATGAGAACATTACCACCCACCAACAACATTCAGAAAGTTTTCGGGAGAGTCAAATGATACAATTCTACACGCACACACACGCACACAAAGTAAGCCTGGCACTGAGAGTAAAGAAATAGGAAACAGAAGAAATAGAAATACAAGATTTTAAGAATTAAAATACTGGAGGGCACTTAATGAATATCAGTCCAACCTCCCTAGTCTATAGATAGAAAGAAAACAAACAAACAAACAGAAAGAGGCTGAAGGAGGTTATGTAATTCACTCTCATAATAAAAATATTTTATGTATTTTTTACCTTCCTAACTCATTTTTCTTTTGAAAACTCAGACCTCTCTAATATGTGTGTGTGCCCTTTAAAGCAAGACTTTTTCCATATTTAACAAGAAAAAAAAAGGAGGAAAATATTTAAAACATTTAAGAACTGTATAGTTTCACACAAAAATTATAGAATAGTGATTGAAGTGCAAAGACCAAGGAGGTAACTGAAAATTCTAATATGGGTTTCAGGCATATAAATCAAGATACTCTATCTTCATAAGGCATTTCTAGTGTTGCATTAAAAAGGCCATTAAGAGAAAACTGAGTTTTCTTAAATGATTACTACAAAAATAATGTTAGATTTGGTCAAATACAATATGGAAAAAATCTAAGTCATTCATAATTTTTAAGTGCAAGGAGACATCATAAACATAGTACAGAAGGGTACGCTGGGATGAAGTGAGAGAGTAGCATTGATATATATACACTATCAAATGTAAAACAGATAGCTAGTGAGAAGCAGCCGCATAGTGCAGGGAGATCAGCTCTGTGCTTTGTGACCACCTAAAGGGGTGGGATAGGGAGGGTGGGAGGGAGACGCAACAGGGAGGCGATATGGGGACATATGTATACGTATAGCTGATTCACTTTGTTATATTTCAGAAACTAACACAACATTGTAAAACAATTATACTCCAATAAAGATGTTAAAAAAATAAGTAAATAAACATAGTGCAAATAAACATGCTGTGTGCAGCATGATAAAGCACAATAATTTCTACTAAAGCTTGGAGATTTTACTTTTAAAAAGTAATCACATATTGGAATGCTACAGGTGAAAAACAACCGATTACAACAAATCTACACTTTTTTAATTCAGGGAAGAGGAGTCTGAATGAAAGTAGGAAAAGAAAAGACAACAGTTGCCATACATTGAGTGCCTACTATGCTACTTATACTATATATAGTGTATTTATGCTATAAATACCATGTATCTTACACACAGGCCTGGCTTCATGGTGTGTGAACTGTGCAGCTGCACAAAGTCCTGCACTTGGAAGTGCCCCACACTTGGTTTAATGCTCTGCTGTCACCAGCTTGTATTTCTTAAAAATCATTCAACAAGGAGCCTCACATTTTCATTTTGCATCAGGCCCCACTAATTACATAACTGGTCCTGCTTATACACGCTATTTCATTTAGTCCTCACAATAATCTTATTTCCTTTTTATAAATGAAGAAACCAAGGCACAGAGAAAATAAGTAATTTGTAAGAGGTATAATTGGTCAAGCTACTTGTGAGAGGTATAATTGGTCAAGCTGAAATTTTAATCCAGGTCTGTTTAACCCAGAACCCAAGTTCTGTGTACCAATCTTACCATTAAATTAACCACATGATCCAGATGCTAGCTGTGGCCTCAGTGTCCCCTTCTGTCAAATAATATTAGTTAAACATGTTTCAGCTACAATTCAGAGTTATAGACCTGCCTTATACAGATGGTATGCTGACTGGAACTCACATGAACACTTTCAATGCTTTGAAAAGCAAAAATACTCAACAAATGGAAAGTTTTATTATTAGCAAAAGTATACCTCTGTATCTCTTAATGTGACCTCAAGAACAAGTGAATATCTAATCTGATTAAAATAAGTTCCATATAGCAATGAGCATACATAATAAATGCTACCTCTAATGACATTGAATGAATTTAAATGAATGTCATATTTTACCTAACCAGCACACTTAGCCTTTTTTAGCCATAAAGAAGTACTTAGTAAACTTTGATGTTCCACCTGAATGATGAAACTATCTCAACTTTCAAACTACCCATCACAATAAAACAAGGTAAAATATCTAAGAATTCTAATTTAATACACTTACTTTTACATATCTATTTTTCATAGATGTTAAATATCATCTGTTTTCAACTCTAGGATTAAATGGCATAAAATATATGGAAGTGATTTTTAAACCATAACGTGCGACCCAGATTCAAGGTATTAATTTCCGTAGACTAGAAATCTGATGTGTAATAATGGATATTCTTTTTAACAAATTATCTACAACAAAATCATGTGCATGTCACTTGAAGTTCATTATCAGGGAATTTTGCTTAGAAAAGGGATTATAATGCATAAACCATTTTGATTATTGATGAACATAATAGAGAATAATAGAGTACTAAACAGTGAGCTGAAGAAAGCCAGAAAGTAATGAAAACTCTTAGCCATCATATCCATTCTCTTAGCTCTTCCCTTTGTTTCCCAGTCCAAGTGACTATTCAGCTTATCCTCCCCTTCACAATAAAATAATACTTTATATCAGATGTTCTCAACCTCAGTTGTACATTAGAATCTGCTCAGCTTTTTTTTAAATTGAAGTATAGTTGATTAACAATATCATATTAGTTTTAGGTATACAGCATAATGATTCAGTATTTTTGCAGATTATATTCCATTATAAGTTACTACAAGATAATGGCTATAATTCCTTGTGCTATACAATATATCCTTGTTGTTTATATATTTTATACATAATGGTTTGTATATATTAATCCCATATCCCTAATTTGTCCCTCCCCCAACCCTTTTTAATGGCTGAATAATATTCTATTGTGTATATATACTAGGTCTTCTTTATCCATTTGTCTCTTTATGGGCACTTGGGTTATTTCCATGTCTTGGATATTGTAAACAGTGTTTCTATGAACATTGGGGTGCATATATCTTTTCAAATTAGTGTTTTCATTTTTTTTCTGTATATATACCCAGGAGTCGAATTGCTGGATCATATGGTAGCTCTATTTTAGTTTTTTGAGGAACTTCCATCATGCCCAATGGAGGTTGCTCAGGAGCTTTGAAAAACACTCATGCCCTGGCCTCATCCCCAAAGAAACTGATTTCATTAGCCTGGATATGAGCTGGGTAATGGGAATTTTTGAAACTCCCCAGATGATTCTATTGTGCAGCCAAGGCTGAGAACTGTTATCAAGATATTCTATAATTCAGCAATTTGCCAGCTGAATAACATATTGTTATTAACACTATTTAGAAGTATACATAAGTCATCCATAACTTCTTGAATAGTTTTTAAAGAAACTAACATAAACTTCGTTTTTCTGTTCTGCAAATGTATAATCCAAGGCAACGCATTTCTGTATATGTGGAACATATAGACCCCAAAGCAGAATTAGGAAGGAAAAACATCAGCATGATGCTTCAAATGTCTCAAAATCCTTTCATATATTAACTGATTTAATCTAACCAATAATGTTGTGGTGGATAGAGCAGTTCCTGTTTTATTGACTAAAAATCTAAGATTCAGAGAAGTCGAGCTAGAATTAAAATCCAATTTCATGAGTCTACCACATAATATGCTACAGCCTGCTGCACTATAGCCAAACATAGAGGTCAAGAGTAAGCCCACACTGGAAGAATAAACATAGAAAAGTGCACCCTCAACTCCATGTCTGCCCCAGACAAGAGGACATACCCGCTAATGAACCTAACATATCAGGAGCACCTGAGCTCCACAGCTGTTTCCTGCCAGTTCCTCTGAGTATACATTTGAACTAAAGTTTGTGCCTAAAAGAGAACTTGTAACATTACATTAGAATTACATTAGAATAAGCCTTGTGAGTTATACAAAGTAGCTCACATCCATCATATTCAAGGGGAAATAAAAACAAAACTCTGAAACCCTCCTTGAAGGAGATGCTATAGTGTACCCTGGAAGAAATCATTTTGATACTTAATAATATGTAAGTACATGAAGCTTTTGGCTAAGACATGATTTAAGACATCTCTTTAGATGCTCTGATGAGTTGCCTGAAGGGCTCACAAGGGTTCCACGTGAGGCTTCATCTAATCTCACCTCATCCAGGTGAGGTTCCAGGTGAGGTTCACTCGGAACCAAATGAAGAAAAATACATTATCCTGAGTGTTTGATGTAAGAAGAAACACTTGGAAATATTTGGGGGTTTTAATTATGAATTTTAAAATTAAAAGGCAATAATTTAATAAAGATGATTAGAAAATAGATATTAAGATGGTTTTAATGTATATTATTTACTCAGATGATTTCAGGGACATCCCATGCCTCATCCTGCTCTATTTAAAGTACTGCTATTTATGCATATTTTCCCCATAGAATTTTATTCTCCAGTAACCAAAGTAATACTGCAACTCTAAATTCATACTTTGACACAAATAATGTCTAACTCAACACCACAAATTCTACAAATTGACTTTCTGAATTATGTGCAGTCAAATAGTAGGATTCAGTAAACACTACAGTAAGAATCAGAAGGCCTCTTTCAATGTTCCACTAAATATATGTATGATCTTCCTGGTTTCCTCAAGTTTAAAATGAAGGAAATGAAGTGAATAACCTTTAAAATGCATTTCCAGACTAAAAAACACTTGAGTTTCTACTTTCTAGATACACACAGAGTTGGCTATTTTTTTCTGAAAGATCTAGAAAATGCTACTCAAAGGATTTTACTCATCAATCTATTAGTATGTTTCTTCAAAAAATTTAATTAGCACTTTTAGTTGGACTTGCATCTCTGATACACAACAGAAAAAGATATGAAAATAGAAGGATCAAAAAATATTTTTAATATTAACATTTATATATTTTTGTAATTATTATCTTTTTTAGTCTATGACACAGTCTCATTAGAAATTTTGGGAATGCAGAGAAGTTTTATGTAGATTTTGTATGGCTGTGCAATACACATAGTGTAAATCACAACAAAAATTATAATACCTTATAATTGCATAACACTCTTTATTGTACAAGCACTGTTATATAATAACCTATAAGACCAGGAACTAAAAGTAAAAGTAGCAGCAAATTTGATTTCCAGTTGAATTTCAGTACCATGAAGCATTCTCTCTACTTCTGTCAAGTCCCATAATCAAATCTCCATCATCATCTCATTTGATCTCTCAGCAAGTGCCTTGACTGAACTCTTTCTTTAAATTTTCTTCACTTGGCTATCACCATTCTACTGCTTTCCCTCTTTCCACACTAGCCATTCTTTCAAGATTTCTTTATTGGCTCCTTTTCTGTTCCTGACCTTTAAATGATAGAGGGATCCAGTGCTCAAACCTTGACCCCCTTCTCTTTTGTATCCATACTCACACCTATATGATTTCATTCACATCCAGGATGGATGAGTCCAAGATTTATATATCTCCAGCTCTGGCCTCTCCCCTGTACTCCAGATGTTTATATTCAATTACCCTCTTGTTGATATCTCAACCTGGATGTCCAATGAATTTCTTAAACTTAGCATAGTCAAAAGGAACTCTTGTTTCCCGGCCCTGCCCCTACCAAACCTGCTTCTCTTCTAGATTTCCCCATTTCAGTTAATGGCTCTTCTATTCATCTTGTTGCTATGGCCAAAGATCCTTGACTACCCTTTCTCACAGCCCACGTACAAGACACAGCAATTCCATTAAAATATATTCTGAATTCACCACTTTTCATCACCTTCACTGCTACCACCTTATCAGCCATCACCTCACTCCTAACTACTTCAGTGGCTCCCTAATTGTTTTCTCTTTTGCTGGCTGCTTCTCTCCAGTCTGTTTTCCACTGCCAGAGTGATCTCTTTAAAACATGAATCAGATCATGTCAGTCTTCTGCTTAAAAATCCCTAGTGGCTTGGAAATTTCTGAACCCTTATAAATCCTCACTATGGCATGAAGTCCCTACAGACCTGGACCCTGCCTCCTCTCCTTCTACTCTCTCCTTAGCCATTTTCTCGCTGATCATGTTGTTGTTGCTGATTTTAACAGATTTATTGATACAGTTTACACACAGTAAAGTTCACCTGTTTAAAGCGAACAATTCAGTGGTTTTTAGTATATTTATACAGTTGTATCACCATCACCATAATCTAATTTTTAAACATTTTCATAATTCCATAAAGAAACCTTGTACCCATTAGTGGTCATCTTCCATACTCCCTGCCCTCTATTCTGCCCCCAGCCCTAAAAAATCATTCATCTACATTGTATCTCCATACATTTGTCTATTCTGGACATTTCATATAAATGAGATCATATGACATATGAAGTTTTTTGTGACTGGCTAATTTTAATTAGCATAATGTGCTTAGTGTAACACGTATCAGTAATTCATTCCTTTTAACTGCCAAATAATATTCCATTATATGGCTATACCATATATTGCTTATGCATTCATCAGGTGATAGACATTTGTGTTCTTTCCACTTTTTGAACATTCATGTACAAATTTGCGTGTGAAGGTACATTTTTATTGAGCTTGGGTAGTTACCTAGGAATGAACTTACTGGGTTATATGGTAATTATGTTTATCAATTTTAAGGGGCTTCTAAACTCTTTTCTAAAGTGTCTGCCACATTTTACTCCCACCAGCAATGAATGAGTGTTCTAATTTCTCCACATCCTCACCAATATTTGTTATTGTCTTTCTTTTTTATTATAGCCATCTTGTGAAGTATTGATAGTATCTCATTGTGTTTTTAATCTACATTTCTCTAATCACTAATGATGTTGAGTATCTTTTTATGTGTTTATTAGTCATTCATATATCTTCTTTGGGTAAATGTCTATTAAAATTCGTTGCCCATTTTTTAATTAGGTTATTTGAACTGTAACTGTCATTCATATATTCCAGATACAAAATATTTTCTCCCATTCTGTGGCTTGTCTTTTCACTTTCTTGATGGTCTCTTTAAGGCACCAAAGTTTTTAATTTTGATAAAGTCAGTCATCTCCTTTATAACATTTGGTTCCATATCTAAGAAATGATTGCTTAATTCAAGATGATGGAGATTTACTTGTATTTTCTTCCTAAAGTTTATAGTTTTAGCTCTTGCACTTCAGTCCCTGATTTATTTTGCATTAATTTTTATGTATGGTGTGAGGTAGAGGTAAAAATCATTATTTTTCATGTACATATCCAGTTGTCCCTATACCATTTGTTTAAAAAATTATTCTTTCCTCATTGAATTATCTTAGACCTTTTGTTGAAAATCAAATGACCACAAATGTTAGGGTTTATATCTTGATTCTCTGTTCTATTTCACTGATCTATAGGTCTATCCATATGCTGTCTTGTTGTTCTTTGACTTTACAAAGATCCATCTGTCTTCAGGGCATTTAAAATTGCTGTTCTCCCTGCCTGGAATAGTTTTCCCATTTTTCTTATTGTCTGTTACTTGATCCTTTATCTCATTCACATTTCTGCTCAAATGTCACATCCTCAGAGAGGCCTTTCTTAGCTACTCCAACTAAAATAGCTCCTCACTCCTGTTCCATCAAACTGTACTTACTTTCCTGCTTTATTTTTTTTCACAGCTCATATCACTATCTGAAATTATTTCCTGTTCACAGGTTTACTATCTGTCTTCCCCATTAGAATGTAAGTTCCATGAGGGCAAGAATTTTTTGTCTGTCTGATAAGGTGCCTAGCACTTAGTAGAAAATCAATAAATATTTGTGGCATAAAGTCATGAATCATGATTTCTACAACCATTTTCATTTTCAAAGTTACAGCGTTTTTTCCAAGCAGTTAATTATATAATTGGAGCACTTCTTTGAATAACTGGCATATCTTCAAAAAACTCATCACATGTTTTAAGAAAGAGTCATCATACACTTTTGACAGTGAATAATTGAGAGTATCTTTTGTCACACATGCATATTACCGATTTATTTATTCAACCAAAAGTTAATTGAGTGCTATGTGCCAGCCACTGTTCTAGATAGTCAATGAAGAGATAACATAATAGATATTCAGAGGTGATTCAGATGTCCTACTTGATTAAAACTCCATGCGGAATGTAGATGTTTCTTCACCAGACCTTCTCTATGTTAATACTCTCAGAGTTCAAACCTGGAAATGGCCTCAGAGGTGAAACATTTTTAGTTACAAGGTCCTTTCTTGATGCTTCAGCAATTAACAGTCCTTAAATAGATCAAAAATTTACCTTGAATTTCTTACAGTACAGAGTATTTGAAATTCTGCTTGCTTCATTTCCCAAAAGAATTTTCTAACAAGTATATTATTTGTTTTCTTTTTAAAATAAAAGATAATAAATTCTTTTATATCTACAAATAAGCAAGTTTCTTCTCAATTTTTTTTAGTCAACTATGCCTCTTGATTATGAGTGACTCAACCTAATAAGACTTAAGCCAGAGGAGAATGTTTAAACGCATATCAGCTGGAACTCCAGGGATGGGGGAAGCTTCAGATAAGGCTTAATGCTAGGCTCAGAGGAATTCATGACTTCTCTCTCTGTGGGCTGGTTCCTGTGCCAAAAAGGCTTTCCCCTCATGATAGAAACATAGCTCAAGAGCTTCAGACTTTCTCAGACTTAAAACAAGCTAGAAAGAGCAAGATTCTCTTTCCTGAAAATCCTAATAGGCATCTCATTACTCCTATTTGATCAGGTGACCTGCTCATCCTATAATAAATCATATTTTTAGGGGATCCAGTGCTTTGTTTTAGGTCTAGATAACATGATTCACTGAAAGCATACAGGCTGAAAATAAAGAAGTGGGTGGTTTTCAAAGAGAATTTGAGGTTATAACTGCCAAAGAATGAATGGATCTTGAGCAGCAAAAACAGCAGGTATCCACTAAAAGCTTCATAATACATACTGCTAGGAAAGAGAATGATCACTAGAACAAAGCATAGGAAGCACGTTAATTACAGCATCACCAGGTATCTTTCTGCAATGCAATTCTCTAATCCTGAATTACACCTCACGCACACATGCCCCCCCCCCCGACACACACACCTATTTCCTTTGTTCTTGCTACTAGGTTTTAGAGCATTACAAGACCAAATGAGATCACTGCCTTCCAGAGATTATACATTATGACTTCACA
Source organism: Kogia breviceps (assembly GCF_026419965.1). NCBI lineage: Eukaryota > Metazoa > Chordata > Mammalia > Artiodactyla > Physeteridae > Kogia > Kogia breviceps. The sequence continues at coordinate 141,734,883 of NC_081310.1, read as the reverse complement.
GAGCCTCACTGCTACATTACAATCCATTTTGTCATGGGCCTCTCCAAGTTATGACCCAGTATTTTAATTAGAGCAAGATTAACACAAACCAGAAATATCAAGTAGTCAAATGATGGAAGCAGACTCTGAAAGAAGCAAATGCACCATTTACTGCCAAACTGTTGCTGTTATCTTCAGACAGCAATGTCACTCATTGATATCAATAACTTAATAAAAAATAGAAAAGCCGATTTTCATTGAATAAGCTGTTTATTAGCCTCCTAGATCTGACTTTTTTCTAGAACACTGCATTTCCTCTTCGCTAAACCCCTTTAGTTTCAGTCTGTTTCTTGGCTGTGAGGCATTCCCTCCTCTTACATTTTATGGCCCCTTTGGGTCTTAGCAGACAGGTGGAACTCCTATGTGAGATGAATACTCTGTCTGACATGCTTTATGGAACACAGCAGTCCCAACACAACCTATTAGCCATACCATAGCGTGCCCAAGGGGAGTCTAGCTTCAGATCAGAATTTGTGCTTGTTTGTCACATTTATAAAGCCACAGTGTCATCTTTATTATTTCTATTATTAAAAAATATATTGAAGCAGTTCTTCAGATACTTGGCACATATGAAATTTGTTTTCCTAAGATTTTTTTAGTGCCTTCCAGATTGACAATAATATAAAATAGATATAGTCACTACCTTGAAAGAGAATGACTAGAAAGTACCCTCAGCAATTTACTTTGTAAATAAAATCTGCTGCATATATTTCCTTTCAGTTTTCATAGTGGCCTGGAGAAAGCCCAAAATGTACACCTTCCACATATTATGTTATTCAATATAAAATTTTCACATTAGAAAGATATAACCCAAATTTTAAATAATTTAATTGGAAATGCACAGATATATGGGAAAATGCAAAGGTAAAATGTTTAAATAGTATTAGTTCCTTTCTTCTCATTTTCTAATTAACCACTAATAACAAAAAAAGGACTACAAGGTGAACTGGTGTGATGAATAAAGCTAAAGTATTCCTTTGAGCTAATCAAGCTATTATATGTTCAGATCCACAGACTGTGAGCCATATAAATACAAAACTATTAGAAACTGTAGTTTCTACCACCCTATGATAACTAGTTTTAACAAATCTAGATCAATTAAAGGAAAAGTTGTAATTAAACCAATCTTTAGAATAAATATATAGGAGAGTATTTATGGTAATTGCATAATTACTCATCATTTAGAAACTGTTCATTATTGACTGTACCAGAAAAATCACATTAGTGGATAGTTTTTTTGTCCTTGTGTTGCAAGTGAACTATGTAATAAACATTATATTTACTATTAAAGAATATGACTGAATTAAGGATAGTCCTATTAAATGGCCAAACCTAATTGATCCAGCTCCCATCGACTCACAATATATGCTAATTAAGTCAGGAATAGGATTCAAGTTTGCCTTGAACTATCTAAGAGGTAAGTATTGAAGATACCTTAAAAATAAAGATGTAGAGAACATTTGGGGCATTTGCATTTTCCCATAAGCAAATTAATAGGCTAAGCAATGTTGCTGGGGAAAACAGTGAGCTACTTAAAAAAGCAAATGTTTCCAATCATCTTTAAGAACATTTCCAATATATATTTATATAAATACAAAATATATGCTAATGTATTTCTTTAGTTTTTTTCTTAACTCTTCATTGATAATCTTTTGCCTGCTGATCTCTGGTAATACTTGGTTCACCCTAGTTCCAGTACTCATTCTGTACTTAAAAGTTATAAAAGTTGCGTTTTTTCCCTTTGTGTAACCAAAGTGTATGCTACCTCTGGTGTGCCAAGTCTTTCAGTTATCTGGGGTCACCCCATCCCACTTTACATGAAAAACTAGCATTTTCTCCACAGCCCACACATACACATCCCCAGCTCAGGATCATCAAGAATTCCTAGGTTTATTATAGTTTCTCTAGGTCATTCCTGACACTGATTTCCCTTCTGCTGAATTCTTGATCTACGTTCCTTGTATCAATTTTTTTTTTTTTTTTTTTTTTTTTTTTGGCCACGCCAAAAAAAAATCCTGTGGCATGCAGGATCCTAGTTCCCCAACCAGGGATCAAACCCGTGCCCACTGCAGTGGAAGCACAGAGTCCCAACTACTGGACCGCCAAGGAAGTCCCTGTATCAGTTCTTATAATAGCTGTTATCTTTACTCGAACCTTACCCCAAGGTGGACCTACTCCTAATGCCATCATTTCCCAACAGTACTACAAAGCATAAGGCTCTGATGTTTAACAGATCTCATTGATGATTTGGGGTTTGGGGAGGTAATAGAGCACAGAATACTGGAATATTAGCCTTCACAGTCCTAAATATTTATTGACTCTTCCCTGTCACAATTTCTCCATATTTTTGACCTCTCTCTTTCTCACAGTTTTTTCCTCTTTCCTCTCACACTTGTAACTGCCTCTTCAGGAGCTGCTGCCAAAACCCAAAACTCTTTTTACTGAGTATTTCTTTCTTCTTTTGTTTCATCTTCACTCTAACTGTGGATAAAACTTCTCCCCTTTCTCAAACTACTGGGCTGGACAAAAAGTTCATTTGGGTTTTTCTGTTAAGATCTTATGGAAAAACCAAATGAACTTTTTGGCCAACCCAATAAAACCCCTGCTATTTCTAAACAATAGAATTATCTACTGAGAAGATGAAATATTCTACTCTCCTAGAAAGCAGTAACAACTGAGTTAAATTAAATAGTCATCAGGAGACCTTCAAGATGTCAGAGGAGTAAGAGGCAGAGATCACCTTCCTTCCCACAAACACATCAAAAATACATCTACATGTGGAACAACTCCTACAGAACACTTACTGAACACTGGTAGAAGACCTCAGACTTCCCAAAAGGCAAGAAAATCGCCACGTACCTGGCCGTGTGGCTGACAGGGTCTTGGTGCTCTGGCCAGATGTCTGGCCGGAGCCTCTAAGGTGGGAGAACCAAGTTCAGGACATTGGACCACCAGAGACCTTCCAGCCCCATGTAATATCAATCGGCGAGAGCTCTCCCAGAGATCTCTGTCTCAATGCTAAGACCCAGCTCCACCCAATGGCCAGCAAGCTCCAGTGCTGGATGCCCCATGCCAAAAAACTGGCAAGACAGGAACACAACCCCACCCATTAGCAGAAAAGCCTGCCTAAAATGATACTAAGTTCACAGACACCCCAAAACACACCACCAGATGCAGCCCTACCCACCAGAAAAACATGATCCAGCCCCACCCACCTGAACACAGGCACCAGTTCCCTCCACCAGGAAACCTACAAAAGTCACTGAACCAAACCTCACCCACTGGGGGCAGACACCAAAAGCAATGGGAATTACAAACCTGCAGCCTGCAAAAAGGAGATCCCAAACACAGTAAGTTAAACAAAATGAGAAGACAGAGAAACATGCAGCAGATGAAGGAACAAGGTAAAACCCCACCAGACCAAACAAATGAAGAGGAAATAGACAGTCTACCTGAAAAAAAATTCAGATTAATGATAGTAAAGACGGTCCAAAGTCTTGGAAATAGAATGCAGAAAATACAAGAAATGATTAAGAAAGACCTAGAAGAACTAAAGAGCAAACAAACAATGATGAACCACACAATAAATGAAATTAAAAACTCTCTAGAAGGAATCAATAGCAGAATAACTGAAGCAGAAGAAAGGATAACTGACCTGGAAGAACAAATAGTGGAAATAACTACCATAAATGCACCAACATTCAAATTTTAGAGGTCCCAGAAGAAGAGGAAAAGAAAGTTTCTGAGAAAATATTTGAGGAGATTATAGTTGAAAACTTCCCTAACATGGGAAAGGAAATAGTCAATCAAGTCCAGGAAGCGCAGAGTCCCATACAGGATAAATCCAAGGAGAAACATGCCAAGACACATATAATCAAACTATCAAAACTTAAATACAAAGAAACAATATTAAAAGCAGCAAGGGAAAAGCAACAAATAACATACAAGGGAGTCCCATAAGGTTAACAGCAGATCTTTCAGCAGAAACTCTGCAGACCAGAAGGGAATGGCAGGACATATTTAAAGTGATGAAAGGGAAAAACCTACAACCAAGATTACTCTACCCAGCAAGGATCTCATTCATATTCAAGAGAGAAATTAAAAGCTTTACAGACAAGCATAAGTTAAGAGAATTCAGCACCACCAAACCAGCTTTACAACAAATGCTAAAGGAACTTCTCTAGGCAGGAAACACAAGAGAAGGAAAAGACCTACAATAACAAACCCAAAACAATTAAGAAAATGGTAATAGGAACATACATATTGATAATTACCTTAAATGTAAATGGACTAAATGCTCCAACCAAAAGACATAGACTGGCTGAATGGATACAAAAACAAGACCCATATATATGCTGTGTGAAGAGACCCACTTCAGACCTAGGGACACATACAGACTGAAAATGAAAGGATGGAAAAAATATTCCATGAAAATGGAAATCAAAAGAAAGCTGGAGTAGCAATTCTCATATCAGACAAAACAGACTTTAAAATAAAGACTATTACAAGAGACAAAGAACTACACTACATAATGATCAAGGGATCAATCCAAGAAGAAGATATAACAATTGTAAATATGAACCCAACATAGACGCATCTCAATACATAAGGCAAATGCTAACAGCCATAAAAGGGGAAATCGACAGTAACACAATCATAGTAGGGGACTTTAACACCCCACTTTCACCAATGGATGGATCATCCAAAATGAAAATAAATAAGAAAACACAAGCTTTAAATGACACATTAGATAAGATGGACTTAACTGATATTTATAGGACATTCCATCCAAAAACAATAGAATACACTTTCATCTCAAGTGCTCATGGAGCATTCTCCAGGATAGATCAGATCTTGGGTCACAAATCAAGCCTTGGTAAATTTACTAAAATTGAAATCATGTAAAGTATCTTTTCCAACCACAACGCTATGAGACTAGATACTAATTACAGGGAAAAGAACTGTAACAAATAGAAACACTAATATGCTACTAAATAACCAAGAAATCACTGAAGAAATCAAAGAAGAAATCAAAAAATACCTAGAAACAAATGACAATGAAAACACGACCACCCAAAACCTATGGGATGCAGCAAAAGCAGTTCTAAGAGGGAAGTTTATAGCAATACATTCCTACCTCAAGAAACAAGAAACATCTCAAATAAACAACCTAACTTATACCTAAAGCAATTAGAGAAAGAAGAACAAAAAAACCCCAAAGTTAGCAGAAGGAAAGAAATCATAAAGATCAGGTCAGAAATAAATGAAAAAGAAAAGAAAGAAATGATAACAAAGATCAATAAAACTAATAGCTGGTTCTTTGAGAAGATAAAGAAAATTATAAACCATTAGCCAGACTCAGACTCATCAAGAAAAAAAGGAAGGGGGGCTTCCCTGGTGGCGCAGTGGTTGAGAGTCCGCCTGCCGATGCGGGGGACACGGGTTCGTGCCCCAGTCCGGGAGGATCCCACATGCCGCTGAGCGGCTGGGCCCGTGAGCCATGGCCGCTGAGCCTGCGCGTCCGGAGCCTGTGCTCCGCAATGGGAGAGGCCACAACAGTGAGAGGCCCGCAAAAAAAAAAAAAAAAAAAAAAAAAAAAAAAAAAAGAAAAAAAGGAAGAAGACTCAAATCAACAGAATTAGAAATAAAAATGGAGAAGTAACAACTGACACTGCAGAAATACAAAGGATCATGAGAGATTACTACAAGCAACTCTATGTCAATAAAATGGACAACCTGGAAGAAATGGACAAATTCTTAGAAAACAACAACTTTCCAAGACTTAGCCAGAAAGAAATAGAAAATATAAACAGACCAATCACAAGCACTGAAATTGAAACTGTGATTAAAAATCTTCCAGCAAACAAAAGCCCAGGAGATGGCTTCACAGGCGAATTCTATCAAACATTTAGAGAACAGCTAACACCTATCCTTCTCAAACTCTTCCAAAAGATAGCAGAGGGAGGAACACTTCCAAACTCATTCTACAAGGCCACCATCACCCTGATACCAAAACCAGAAAAAGATGTCACAAAAAATGAAAACTACAGGCCAATATCACTGATGAACATAGATGCAAAACTCCTCAACAAAATACTAGCAAACAGAATCCAACAACACATTAAAAGGGTCATACTCTATGATCAATTGAGGTTTATCCCAGGAATGCAAGGATTCTTCAATATATGCAAATCAATCAATGTGATACACCATATTAACAAACTAAAGGATAAAAACCATAGAATAATCTCAACAGATGCAGAGAAAGCTTTTGACAAAATCCAACACCCATTTATGATAAAAACTCTCCAGAAAGTAGGCATAGAGGGAACTTACCTCAACATAATAAAGGCCATATATGACAAAGCCACAGCCAACATCATTCTCAATGTTGAAAAACTGAAACCAATTCCTCTAAGATCAGGAGCAAGACAAGGTTGCCCACTCTCACCACTATTATTCAACATAGTTTCGGAGGTTTTAGCCATGACAATCAGAGAAGAAGAAGAAATAAAAGGAATCCAAATCGGAAAAGAAGAAGTAAAGCTTTCACTGTTTGCAGATGATATGATTCTATACATAGAGAATCCTAAAGATGCTACCAGAAAACTACAGAGCTAATCAATGAATTTGGTAAAGCAGCAGGATACAAAATTAATGCACAGAAATCTTTTACATTTGGCCTTCCCTGGTGGCGCAATGGTTAGGAATCTGCCTACCAATGCACGAGACACGGGTTTGAGCCCTGGCCCAGGAATTCCCACATGCCATGGAGCAAATAAGCCCGTGCGCCACAACTACTGAACTTGAGCTCTAGGGCCCGCAAGCCATAACTACTGAGCCCATGTTCCACAGCTATTAAAGCCTGTGTGCCTAGAGCCCGTGCTCCATAACAAGAGAAGCCATGACAATGAGAAGCCTGTGCACCACAACAAAGAGTAGCCCTGCTCACCACAACTAGAGAAAGCCCACACACAGCAATGAAGACCCAACACAGCCAAAAATTTAAAAATAAATAAATTTATTTTTTTTTAAAAAAGAAATCTCTTGCATTCCTATACACTAATGACGAAAAATCTGAAAGAGAAACTAAGGAAACACTCCCATTTACCACTGCAACAAAAAGAATAAAATACATAGGAATAAACCTACCTAAGGAGGCAAAAGACCTGTATGCAGAAAACTATAAGACACTGATGAAAGAAATTAAAGAGGATACAAACAGATGGAGAGATATACCATGTTCTTGGATTGGAAGAATCAATATTGTGAAAATGACTATACTACCCAAAGCAATCTACAGATTCAATGCAATTCCTATCAAACTACCAATGGCATTTTTCACAGAACTAGAGCAAAAAATTTCACAATTTGTGTGGAAACACAGAAGACTCCGAATAGCCAAAGCAATCTTGGGAAAGAAAAATGGAGCTGGAGGAATCAGGCTCCCAGACTTCACATTATACTGCAAAAGCTACAGTAATCTAGACACTATGGCACTGGCACAAAAACAGAAATATAGATCAATGGAACAGGATAGAAAGCCCAGAGATAAACCCACGCACATTTGGTCACCTTGTCTTTGATAAATGAGGCAATTATATACAGTGAAGAAAAGACAGCCTCTTCAATAAGTGGTGCTGGGAAAACTGGACAGCTACATGTAAAAGAATGAACTTCCTAACACCATACACAAAAATAAACTCAAAATGGATTAGAGACCTAAATGTAAGGCCAGACACTATCAAACTCTTAGAGGAAAACATGGGCAGAACACTCTATGACATAAATCACAGCAGGATCCTTTTTGACCCACCTCCTAGAGAAATGGAAATAAAAACAAAAATAAACAAATGGGACCTAATGAAACTTAAAAGCTTTTTCACAGCAAAGGAAACCATAAACAAGATGAAAAGACAACCCTCAGAATGGGAGACAATATTTGCAAATGAAGCCACTGACAAAGGGTTAATCTCCAAAATTTACAAGCAGCTCATGCAGCTCAATATCAAAAAAACAAACCCAATCCAAAAATTGGCAGAAGACCTAAATAGACATTTCTCCAAAGAAGATATACAGATCACCAACAAACACATGAACGGATGCTCAACATCACTAATCATTAGAGAAATGCAAATCAAAACTACAATGAAGGATCACCTCACACCAGTCAGAATGGCCATCATCAAAAAATCTACAAACAGGAAATGCTGGAGAGGGTGTGGAGAAAAGGGAACCCTCTTGCACTATTGGTGGGAATGTAAATCGATACAGACACTATGGACAACAGTATGGAGGTTCCTTACAAAACTAAAAATAGAGCTACCATATGACCCAGCAATCCCACTACTGGGCATATACCCAGAGAAAACCATATGTACCACAATGTTCATTGCAGCACTATTTACAATGGCCAGGACATGGAAGCAACCTAAGTGACCATCAACAGATGAATGGATAAAGAAGATGTGGCACATATATACAATGGAATATTACTCAGCCATAAAAAGAAACGAAATTGAGTTATTTGTAGTGAGGTGGATGGTCCTAGAGTCTGTCATGCAGAGTGAAGTAAGTTAGAAAGAGAAAAACAAATGCTGTATGCTAACACATACATATGGAATCTAAAAAAAAAAAAAAATTGTTCTGACGAACCTAGGGGCAGGACAGGAATAAAGATACAGACATAGACAATGAACTTGAGGACACAGGGAGGAAGGGTAAGCTGGAGTGAAGTGAGAGAGTAGCATTGACATATATACACTACCATATGTAAAATAGATAGCTAGTGGGAAGCAGCCGCATAGCACAGAGAGATCAGCTTGGTGCTTTGTGACCCCCTAGAGGGGTGGGATAGGGAGGGTGGGAGGAAGACGGAAGATATAGGGATATATGTATATGTATAGCTGATTCACTTTGTTATACAGCAGAAGCTAACACAACATTGTAAAGCAATTATACTACAATAAAGATGTATAAATAATTAATCAAGTAATTAATCAAATAGCCATCTTTTCCCTCACTCTACATTTGCAAATTTTCTTTCACTTATTCATACAGTCCTTTCTAATTAGTCAGACTATATGTATGTTGAAAGTAGATAATTAAAATAATGTAATTTTTTAAGGGGTTTTCTAAGTTTTAAAAACTGCTAATCAAAATGTAGTCCTGCACAGGTAATGAATAAATATTTACTCATGTCTGCTTGTTCAGGTAATTTTAAGTTTGTTCCAATTATAACTGATGCTTATAGCAACACTATTTTGTCAGAGTTTATACTGTCTTTTATATACCAAGTTAACATAGGCTAACCCTGAGAACTTAAGTGAAATGTGTATATTTTCTATTGGTATACAGTTATTTGAAGATATTTAGCTTTTATATGTATTTGATTACCTTTTTATATCTTCTTTGCATAGTTTTGTGTGAGAATAGAAAAGAATCCTGGCCTTGGATTTAGTATCAGTGGTGGAATTAGTGGACAAGGAAATCCATTTAAACCTTCTGACAAGGTAAGAATTGAATTTCTTATTGGCAATTTTACTTAGAAAAACACTATATTCTACTGCAGCAAGAAAACTTTTTTCAATTTTTTGGTTTTACGGTGCTTTATAAGCTACCTAACTATGAAGCCAATTAGAAACTTTTTCAGTAAAGGGAAAAAAGAATTCACTGCAGTGCTTGACAAATCCTATGAATGAGAAAAAATAAATTTAAGCATTCTCTTTGAAAAGGAAATTGCTTGTTTTTTGCTTTTTGTTTTGTTCACAGTTGTATATATTTGTAAAGGAAGCTATATAGGCAATTTCTAACAAGTTTTTTCCAAAAGTTTATTTGTGGATCACTGATTTGGGAAAAAGTTTTCTCATAGTAACAGAATGAATAAATAATGATTCAACGCCAGGGCCAGCTGATTGCCATCTCTTTAATCCATCATGTTTGTAAAGTATTTCACTAGTAGAATTGTAGAACTGAAAGACCATGGGAAACAAATATTCTGTGAGAAAATCAGTGTTAGCCATGGCAGAGGAATCAGGTCCTCCTCTTATGCTCACCCCTGTCTGTCAAATCATGGGTAAAAGTTCACCACCACTGTCAACTTTAACCTCAAATGTTGCTGAATATCCACCATGCTGCACATGTTCACATCTGGCCTGTCTGATCCCATTGTGGACCACATGACTTTTTTAAGCAAAAAAATTTACCCTGAGCCATATAACCTGCCTTCTGCCATCAGGGTTTAATATTCTCAGCTTTTAAACAATTAGTGATTATAATTTGATGATCATTGAAACTGTCTGCCTTTGACCTCATCAAATGTAATTGCATTAAGTGACATCATAAAACTTTGGGATGATGAAGAAAGACAGAAATTAGATATGAATAAAACCTCCTCAGGCTGTCGACTTAACGTTTGAGTCACAAGGTGGTGCGGATCCTTTCAACTCACCACTATTGTAAAAATAACCCACACATCAGTTTCTGATTAAAGACCTATTTCTGAAAAAACTTGGATACCCCTACTTTGGAGATTTCCATAGCCTTTAATCCCTTATGTTCCTCTACTTCTTCCCAGACTTTTTGTTTCCTACCATTAGTTATGCCCTCTTCCTTTCCTTTCTTTTTTTTTTTTTTTTTTTTTTTTTTTTTTTTTTTTTGATTGTGAGGAGAGGGAGAGAGAGATTATGAGGAGAGAGGAATATTATGAGGAGAGAGAGAGATTATGAGGAGCGAGAGAGAGATTATGCGGTGAGAGAGAAAGATTATGAGGAGAGAGAGATTATGAGGAGAGAGAGAGAGATTATGAGGTGAGAAAGAGAGATTATGAGGAGAGAGAGAGACTATGAGGAGAGAGAGATTATGAGGAGAGAGAGATAGAGATTTTGAGGAGAGAGAGAGAGATTATGAGGAGAGAGAGAGAGATTATGAGGAGAGAGAGATATTATGAGGAGAGAGAGAGATTATGAGGAGAGAGGGATATTATGAGGAGAGAGAGAGATTATGAGGAGCGAGAGAGAGATTGTGCGGTGAGAGAGAAAGATTATGAGGAGAGAGAGATTATGAGGAGAGAGAGAGAGATTATGAGGACATAGATTATGAGGAGAGAGAGAGATTATGAGGAGAGAGAGAGAGATTATGAGGCGAGAGAGAGATTATGAGGAGAGAGAGATTATGAGGAGAGTGAGAGATTATGAGGAGAGAGAGATTATGAGGAGAGAGAGAGTTATGAGGAGAGAGAGTGATTATGAGGAGAGAGAGATTATGAGGAGAGAGAGATTATCTTCCTTTCCTTTCTGAAGAAGAAGAAAGAAAGAGGTTGGACTATTTGGATGGAAAGGAATAGAAAGAAATCCCCAGTGGCCATAGATAAGAGTTTCTTGGGTTAACTGATTGGAGCAGGTATTCATATATAAGGAATGTATATGAAGCAGCCCTATATAATTAGGGAAATTCCAGTTAGAAATCTCTGTGTATAAGTAACTACCACATTTCCTTTTTGAAATGATGTTGAGAATAATCATTGATTTAGTAAATTTAAATATTTATGGCTTAGTAGAACCAAGTGTTTACTGAATTTTAATAAATTATTAATATATCTTAAGACCAAAAGCATGAAAAGTCAAAATTATCAGAAACATATGATGGTATTTTTAAAAGCCTCAAATCATTGTCTTATTCATCTGGACCCCTCTTTTTGTCTCTTGTTTTACGTCTCTTCCACAAGTTCTTTCAATGAAAAGGTAACAACCTTATCATTCGTAAGATAGTTGAAATTCAAAAGACATGTTTTCCTCTCCTATCTCACCAGCAGATATTTCTTTTCACTATATTTTTGTTTGTTTGTTTGTTGTTGTTGTTTTTTGCGGTACGCGGCCTCTCCCATTGAGGAGCACAGGCTCCGGACGCACAGGCTCGGCGGCCATGGCTCACGGGCTCAGCCGCTCCGCGGCATGTGGGATCTTCCCGCACCGGGGCACGAACCCGTGTCCCCTGCATCGGCAGGCAGACTCTCAACCACTGCGCCACCAGGGAAGCCCCTTCACTATATTTTTGGAAGGCACAGGGTAATAGATATTTTTCAATTAAAGATGCACAAGTTGCTAAACAGTCAAGATGTCTGAATGCTGTTACTTTTCTGCTTTTATTTTCAACTGAAGGGGGTAGCAGGTGAGAGGCTTTCAAATCATTGCCTGTGATTCTTCCACTGTGATGAAATATGAACACTTTATAACTATTCATTTAATTTTTCATTGTAACATTTTGATGACTCTAGTGAGACTGAACTATTTCTATGATCTTATAAATTCTCTTTTGGTTAAATGCAACAGATATAGAGCTTGAATTATATAATCTATCCATTGAAAGATTCCCCTCAAAAGCACTTTTCTTTGCCTGATTACTTTCTAAAACACTTAAAATCTGAAAAGTGAATCTTTATTACAGCAAAATTGATGAGAGTAATTAAAAGTTCCAAATCTACAGAAGACTCAGACTGCTCTTAATTTATTGACCACACCAAACATATGGTAGATACTTAGTTAAAAGTGTTGAGGTGATCTAAAGACATTGGCTCTGACAATTTCTATAAGAATTTAATCCACTCACAAGGAAAGGGATTAATCTCGAGGAAATTCTGTTGCTTTTTTTTTTTTTTTTTTTTTTTTGTGGTACGCGGGCCTCTCACTGTTGTGGCCTCTCCCGTTGCAGAGCACAGGCTCCGGACGCGCAGGCTCAGCGGCCATGGCTCACGGGCCCAGCCGCTCCGCGGCATGTGGGATCTTCCCGGACCAGGGCACGAACCCACGTCCCCTGCATCGGCAGGCGGACTCCCAACCACTGCGCCACCAGGGAAGCCCCCTCAGTTGCATTTTTTAATCCCCACTGCCTCATTCTTGTAGAGGTTTCATAAAATTTAGAGTAGAATCCAGTGCCTATATCAACCTAAAAATATCAAACAGTAAGAAAATGAAAATGAACTTTAAAAATACTCTTCTCTCCAATGTTGAAGGACAATTTTATCATAAATTGGCTAATTTACAGCTGTGAGGAGGGGTGAGGAGAACCAAAATAAACAGATGTTTTAATTCAACCTGGGTCAGAGGTTGATGCTTTCTTTATAAGGAGTTCTAGTCATGCAAAAGCTTAAACTTTAATATGATACATACCCCCTTCCAATAAACAAGTCATGGGTTAGAAGCAGTCTTTTGAGCATACTATGTTATTTTACTTACTGTTCGTTAATGTTTAAGTGTTTTGTAATGACACTCAAAATTCTAAGTATCCAAGATATCTGAATGTCTTAGAGTCATTGAAGACTTTCTGTACTAAAGTAGCCAATAGATTTGTTCCATTCTCTTCATTATGATTGGTAGGAACCACTGTTTCAGCCAAATGCCAAGGACTAAAGTGAAATAGCATCCAAACCGATTACCTGGTTTACAGCTAGATAGGAAAAACATGAAGCAGTCATCCCTAAGGGCTAAGAGTATGAAACTGGGACAAAAGTGAGTTGTGTTGTTCAATCTGGTAGAAGTTCCAATTTAGGTTCTGTGGTAGTGTGAGACTATTGCAGAAAAACTCTTGGTACAGCCCAAAAGTTAACTGAGGCTTTAGGGAGAATTGAGGATTAAGATATGACGACTGTTTTGTACCAGACTTTGAGAGCTTAGAACAGCATCTGGTCTTGCAAATTTAACTCTTCTCAAAGGTAGTCTGATTATGGTCTCCTTAGGTTAAATGGATGGAGCACAACTAGTCCTGCAGCTCATATCATTGTCAGAACAGTGTTTAGTAGTTGAACAACCCAACTCACTCATCATGGAGTTCATTATTTTGGGTTCACTGCCAGGTGAAAACTGCTTTTATATACTTGGAAAGAGAAAACTGTAGAAAACCAGATGAAAAAGGCTTCATATAATGCTTGCCTTTGCCCTTCCTGTGAAGTGGATGGAGCCATTATCTGGTTTATTATTATAGAGAAACATTGCTGTCAAGATGGCATGATGCTCCAGAGAGATAAAAGATTTTGATCCAACAAATCTGATGATAATAATAAAAGTATAGACTTTTACTGACTATCTGTAATGTGCTAGTCACTGTATTAGGCTCTTTATATACATGAACTTATCTGATCTTCTTAGCAACTTGTGTTAGTTGAGTATTATTATTTCCCATTTTGTTGAGGCCCAGAGGGGTTAATTAACTTGCCCAAGGTCATTTAGCTGACCTGTGGCAGATAAGATTTGAACCCAAATTGATCTGATTCCAAATCCTTTTCTCTTAACAAGCACTATGATACATACCTCTATCTGCAAATACCACTTAGCCGAAGAGCCACATGACAAATTTATACCCTGTAGAGTTGAAACTAACATAATAATCTAATACTGAAAGTGTTACAGAAAACTGTAATTAGTTATAGTCTAGATATTTGCTTCAAGTCCTTGGAAGTCAGCATGTATTCTCTACTGAACTTAGATAATTAGAAGCATACTGTATACATTAGATTGCTAAGCATTTATATAACTTTTGGACTAAGGTATTATTACAGTGGAGATCCTGCCAGTGGAACAAAGCACAATAATCTTTCCCTATATTTAAATGTTCATAAAATAATAATTCATGATTACAAAATTTAAGTAATATACCAATACAGTTTCCACAAGGTGTTGTTAGGAAGAAGAGACTGGATTAATGGATGACTGATATCATGTTGTTGTGTGACTTCATAAGGCAGCCCGAGACTGAAAATAAATGAATTTTTAATGATGTATTCACACAGTTCATCATTCAGGGACTGATATCCCTCCTTGCCTCATTTTAGAAGGAAGGACTAAGCTTCTGGAGTTTAAAGATATTAACAAGAACTCATAGCCTCTTTCTCTATATACTGTAAAGGTACAGCACTGAACAATGCCATGAACAATCACCTAGTCACAGGATCAAAATGGAAGCTGTATTATGAATGTCCTCAAATCACTTGATATCAGGAAATATACATACTAGGACATTGGGACCAAAAAATCACTTATTCTCCACAGTTTTATCATAAACACTCATGCTGAGCAGATGCCATAGAACCTACCCATATTTCCACGGATTTGGGCAATCAGCATGTAGACACATAAATGATAGAAAAAACAATCCTTTTTTTTTTAATGCTTTAATTTGCCCATGGTACAGGTAAAATCCCAAGCCAAGGAAGAATATTATAGGCATGGCAAATGTAAAATACTATAATCACCAATAAACTCTAAATAAATGTTCTGGAATTTCAGAATAAATTACTATATCTAATTCTACATAAATTCTAAACAATTGATTCCAGATGCCAAACAGCCTCCCTCCTATTTACATCCCACCTTCCACGCCTAGAAGAAAATTTGTGTGGAGATGAGTAGTGCATCAAATAAAAGTTTTTATATGATTAATATTACAAAGAGAAGGAAGGTTAGATGTGCAGATCCAATGCATTTATTTGATATCTTTACTTGGGGATAACAATACCCAGAGGCATGCTTAGCAGTAGCAAATTCGAAAATGCACAAGAATAATTTTCCGGGGCTTCCTTGGTGGCGCAGTGGTTGAGAATCCGCCTGCCAATGCAGGGGATACTGGTTCGAGCCCTGGTCCAGGAAGATCCCACATGCCGCGGAGCAACTAAGCCCACGCGCCACAACTACTGAGCCCACATGCCACAGCTATTGAAGCCCGCGCCTAGAGTCCATGCTTCACAACAAAAAAAGCCACCACAATGAGAAGCCCGCGCACTGCAATGAAGAGTAGCTCCCGGTCACCGCAACTAGAGAAAGCCAGTGGACAGCAACGAAGACTCAACACAGCCATAAATAAATAAATAAATACATTTATTTAAATAAAATAATAATAATAATAATTTTCCGGGTTTGTTCAGCCTCATGACACTGGGTGATTCATAAATAAAAAGTTGCAAAAGATATGCTCTTGACTTATGAAAAAGGTGCATACTCTATGTCTACACCTTGTCATGTATTCTCCATGGATATAAAAATCAGGAATAGCAAACACATTTGTCTAGAACACACAGCATATGATTTATATTTACTACATAAACATTAAACTACATATAATATTTCCTTCATTTTGTACAACTCCTAGACAAAGGTGTTTTATTTTATATATTTCTAAATTAATTTTATAATATAATTTATATATCTGTCCCATCTTTAATTCTACTTCAAGCGATTATGTAATGCAAAGTAATTTGGAGAATCTATTAGTTATGTGAAAGTAACATTCAGGAGCAACGAATAGATATAATATAAATATATATAATTTATATATAAAACTGTATTTTTAAAAATAAAAAACAAATTATTTTACAACACAATTACTTCAGCTGCATCTTAGTCACACTGCAGTTTGAGGTTCAGAATGCCACTTGGTTGTTTGAGGACTTTAAAAGCAAGAATTTTTTTTTTAAATGCATTTTTGCCTGTTCTGTTCTGTCTTATATGTTGGAAAAAAACCCTGAATTTATTCAGAAATATTGATAGAAATACAGGCTTTGCAATCTCCTATTAATAGGATTCCTATAGGTATGACCACCTATATGAGGCCTTTTAAGAAGGCATGGCAGTGTGCTTTAGCCAATTGGATAATTTCAATATCAAGACATTATATTATAAAGAAGACATATAAGATTTCAGCTTGTGAAAAGATAAAATAAAATATAACTCAACACAGACTTGGTTCTTTAAGAAAATACCATTCCATCATACATATGAAAAAATAAGGTGATTTAAAAGTACCGTTTTAGGAGCTTCCCTGGTGGCGCAGTGGTTGAGAGTCCGCCTGCCGATGCAGGGGACATGAGCTCGTGCCCCGGTCCGGGAAGATCCCACATGCCGCGGAGCGGCTGGGCCCGTGAGCCATGGCCGCTGAGCCTGCGCGTCCGGAGCCTGTGCTCCGCAACGAGAGAGGCCACAACAGTGAGAGGCCCGAATACCGAAAAAAAAAAAAAAAGTACCATTTTAAATAAGAACATTGATTGGGACATTTTAATTCAACAATATATTTAGAAAGTCACTAGAATTGAGATTGCTATCACTTTGTGATATTCTTTAACAATCAGTAAAATAATTTTCAATAAAATTAAAGTCCAAGTACATAGCCAACTATATTAGTTGCTAGAGGTAAATATTATCTATGTTCTGTCTGCTGCATCATTTCAGCCATTTAGCATGGAACAAAATAAGCTAAATAAGGAGACAGAAAATGGTGTGGGAAAGGATTTGAGACTTTTTAAGTTTGTTGCTATTTGATGGAAAAATATCAGAGACTTCTCAATCAAAATATGAAAGCACTTAAAATTAGTTCATAAATAATATTTTATGTAATAACTAACAAGAATTGACAGGTCCAACAATGAGAGAAAGTTAATTACTGAGGGTCCAAAAGATCTTTGGGAAACCTGTGAAATCTTTCATATTCCATTTATAAAGTTACTACCACAAGTTTTAAGTGGTATTGCAGGGACCTCCGTAGTATTTCTAGTTTTTGCTTGCAAATGTTATAACCAACTAGAATTCTTGAAAATATTGCGAATCCAGATTAATAGAAATAAAACAAAACAAAAATAAATTAAAAGGTAATAACTTCCATGTCTCTGCCTGTAGCAGTATTGTTTAGCTTTTTAAAATTTACCTATATAACATTTAAGATGTATCTCAATAATATGTATTTAATAACAATATTATCCATTTTTCCTCCAATCTACCCCCAAAGTTGCTCTATGCTTGGAGAGCAGAGGTACATTTTATCTCCTGGTACTGGGTTCCAAAGAATCGCTAGTAAGCAAAATATAGAATCTACGTATCCCTTCCAGGCAAGAAGATACTGCAGAGCTTTAATTTTTGTAGTTTATATTTGTCTAAAGCCAGCTCCCCAAGATGCAGAACCGGAGATGAAGACTTTTGTGCAAGTAGTTAATTGAAGAATTGCTGTCCGGTGAAAACTATATGAGAATAAGGGATGCAGGATAGGGCAGGTGAAGAAAGTGGAAATCCACAAAGATGTGGATTTAGTGGAAACCAGATGGTACAGGGTACAGGGTGTTCTGGAGCATCAATGGTACCACAGAGCTGTCTCACCTTGAGGAGGGTAACAGCTTTTTGTACCCTGGTATCAGTCATTAACTACATGGGAAGGAACGTAACCATCCCAGCATTTCCCAGTAAGGAGGCTCCAGGCTGAGGGTAATTTTCAAAAGAAGGGTTAGATGTGAGCTGTCAGCAGCACCTGCAGGATGAGAGCACCAATCTGATAAAGGGAATCTGGGCAGGTCCCCAAAAGTATCCATTATGCAACTATGAAAACAATGGATGTTCTTCATCTTTCAAACTAAAAGTACTTCAGTACCATCCATTCTGATATGCTCATCTATGAGAAGTACTGCCTGAGTGCTTTCAACCATGGCATCTGAGAGGGATTGCCAAAGCAACTGATACTTCAGTGTGGATCCTGAAATTTGCTGTGTCACAGTTTTTTCAATGAGACCCATTAAATCTGCTTTGAAATACTTGTAATTTTTCTGATTAATTTTTTTCTTAAAAAAAAGACTGCTATATTCTACAAATATAGTCTTAGTCTCTCTAAGAGATAGTAATCACTAATTGAGCCAAATCTATTTTCTTTGGCAACTAAAGAAAGTGGCTTAGAAAATGATATTGATCAGGAGGAGCAGGGAAGTTTGGAGTGAACACACTTAGATGGGAAAAAATTTTAGGTAACAATAGGTAAGATCAGAGAAATCAAAGACAACTGAGAAAGAAACCCAAGTAACTGCAAAACACTTTTACTGTGTCATTTTTCTCTTTTGGGTGTGTGAAGGAAATCATGAGAACTGAAAGAGTTGATTCTTAAGTTCTGCAAGTTCCAACTTAAATCCTTAAATCCTCCCTAAGATCCTTTGAATGAGTTGAAGGAAAACCATAAACAGATGAGAATAGATTTCCAGACACCAAGTTAACCTGAAGGTGCTAGAACTATGCTGGAAAGTTGGACTACTAGATCAGAATTTAGACTGTGTTATTTTAAAACGTATATATATATTATATATATATATATGTGTGTGTGTATATATTTTTAAAATATATATTGTTAATAAATTCAGAGTTACATTATGCAGTAAACAAGCAGTAACAGTCTATGATTACTGTATAAGGTACAAAATTACAAATATTCATTTATTTAATTGCAATCATCCTTACAATATAATTAACATAGCTATACATGATCTTAGTAAGCAATTCTATATTTTAAGTATAATGGAGTAGAAATTATTTCCCATTTTTGAAACCTACTGGATTAAACCCCATTACCATACACAAACCACATTCCCATAACAAGGCACTATCATTTAAGAGGACTTCCCTGGTGGTGCAGTGGTTAAGAATCCGCCTGCCAATGCAGGGGACACAGGTTCAATCCCTGGTCTGGGAAGATTCCACATGCCATGGAGCAACTAAACCCGTGCAACATAACTACTGAGCCTGTGCTCTAGAGCCCGCAAGCCATAAATACTGAGCCCGCAAGCCATAACTACTGAGCCCGCATACCTAGAGCCCATGCTCCATAACAAGAGAAGCCACCGTAATTTAAAGCCTGCGCACCACAACTAGAGAAAAGCCTGCGCACAGCAACAAAGACCCAATGCAGCCAAAAAATAATTAATTAATTAAAGAAAATTCTTTTTTTAAGCTTAAGAATTTTACCAAGAAATAAACAGGAAGAAAATGTACATTCAGTCACAATACACAGACTCCCAGAGATTTTTTAACTGTCATGGAATAATTGCAATACTAGAGCAATCAATAAAAGGAAAATTACAATTATAATTCCTAACAGGAGTACCTCAGAGATATTGGGTTTTGTTTCCAGACCACTGCAATAAGATGAATATTGCAATAAAGCAAGTCCCTCAAAATTTTTGGTTTCCCAGTGCATTTAAAAGTTATGTTTACACTATATTGTAGTCTATTAAGTGTGCAATAGCATTATGTTTAAAAAAATTTAGATACCTTAATTCAAAAATACTTCATTGCTAAAAATGCTAACCGTCATCTAAGTCTTCAGCGAGTCGTAGTAATAACATCAAAGATCACTGCTCACAGACCACCATAACAAATAGAATAATAATGAAAAAGTTTGAAATATTGCAAGAGTCACCAAAATGTGACACAGAAACATGAAGTGAGCAAATGTTTTTGGAAAAATGGCGCTGATAGACTTGCTTGACAGAAAGTTGCCACAAACCTTCAATTTTAAAACTGCATTGTCTGCAAAATGCAATAAAGTGAAGCACAGTGAAACAAGGTACACCTGTATAAAGTAATCAAAGCCAAACATAGTTTCAACTCTTATATTCAAATTCCCCAAAAGAGAATAGTGCCTGGTGATCAGCACCAAACTATAAAAAAAAAAAAAATCGATTTTTTAGTAGTCAATTTGTCATTTCTAACAGGAATCTCAGATAAAAGGAAATAAACTGCTTACTTCTTGGTTGTTTTTATCAAGTCATAAGGGCAGTATCTTGAAAACTATATGCTTATATACATTTTTCTTTTTGGCTACTAAACAAATCTTTACAATGACATAAAAGAATGGTGCAAGTGTATTTTTTCTGTTAGGATCACTCCATTACGTTGTTACTAAGATATTTGTAATCACATAGCCAATTTCTATGGGTTTAAATAGTCTCCTGTTGCTCCAATGCATTATTTTTTTTAATAGATACTTATTGGAGTATAATTGTTTCACAATACTGTGTTAGTTTCTGTTGTAAAACAAAGTGAATCAGCCATGTGCATACATATATCCCCATATCCTCTCCCTCTTGAGCCTCCCTCCCACCCTCCCTATCCCACCCCTCTAGGTCATCGCAAAGCACCGAGCTGCTCTCCCTGTGCTATACAGCTGCTTCCCACTAGCTAACTATTTTACATTAGGTAGTGTATATAAGTCGACACTACTCTCACTTCACCCCAGCTTCTCCCTCCTCCCCTCGCCGTGTCCTCAAGTCCATTCTCTATGTCTATGTCTTTATTCCTGCCCTGCCACTAGGTTCATCAGTACCATTTTTTTTAAGATTCCTTATATATGTGTTAGCATACGGTATTTGTTTTTCTCTTTCTGACTTACTCTGTATGACAAACTCTAGGTCCATCCACTTCACTACAAATAACTCAATTTCGTTTCTTTTTATGGCTGAGTAATATTCCATTGTATATATGTGCCACATCTTCTTTATTCATTCATCTGTCGATGGACATTTAGGTTGCTTCCATGTCCTGGCTGTCGTAAATAATGCCACAATGAATACTGTGGTATGTCTCCTTTTGCATTATGATTTTCTCAGAGTATATGCCCAGTAGTGGGATTGCTGGGTCATATGGTAGTTCTATTTTTTTTACAAATGCAGCCAAGTGATTTTTATTTTAATATTTCTTTATTTAAAAATTAATGAAAGAGAGTTTTGAATTCCTTTAAACATCTGTGCATAAGATTTTTGTGAAATTTTTAGAGGACTTTGGTCAGTTGTATAATTTGTATCTCTGTCTTTTGAGGCTCAAATTTTTTAGGTTTCTAAAGCAATTCTTCTTTCTGTTCATTTTTTATGGATTTTACATTTCATTGTTTTGTCAGCTAAAGTTCAGTCATACACTGAATCATCATATGCAGCTGCCAATGCCCTCCTTTTTTTCTTTTTCTCTCCTTTCCTTCCCTCTCTCCTTCCCTCCTTCGCCCCTCTCCTTTAGTATCTAATGGTCATGCGATAAATCTCTTCGCTTGCTTCATATAAATTCCTCAGTTGTTAAGGTAGCAAATTGTTCAAAGCTCAAGATTTGTCTCTCAGCAATTAACCTTAAAATATTTTTTTTCACACTTTGACTCAAAGAGAGTAAAGCTACTGAAACATCTTTATTCTTGATGTGTCTTCTAATAATCACAGGGATTAAGTAAACACAGTTTATGTGTATGTGTAATGCTGCTTCTGTGAGCTGCATCATAGCTTAATATTAACCTTGCTCAATTCATGAAAAGAAATTATTTGCCAATATTTGGCCAAAAAGCAAAAAAGTTTCCCCTTGCAAGCTATTGAATCTATGGCTGTGTTTGCTATTTTTATGGGTCAGTTTTTTCTCCAGGAATGCTCTTTGAACTTTTATAATTATATGAAAGCATATGATACCATATTCTGTAATATATAACCAATGTGTTCTGAATTGTAATTGTATGCAATTTTTATCTGAGATATGGCCTTCCTAGAAACCAACTTCTTAGCATCAGCTAGAGCCAAGTTTTTTTAGAATTTTAAAGAAAAGCATATTTCACAAATTGAAGTTGTAATTCCCTTAAGACAAGTTCTATTTTGGTGTCTACATTTACAATAGCTGAGACTGTCACAGTCATTCACCTTCATCATTAAAAAGCCATATAAAGTTCCTTTCTCCTCTAAAGTTAGAATGTTAAATGTTGCCCTTGTAGACTAACTTTCAAGGAATCTTGAATCCTTCAAGGTTTATGTCCAGAGGTGCAGAGACTAGGTAACCAATAAGACAGGTCAGATTTTAACACTGTGAAAAACCTTCCATAGTCATCCATTTTCAAAATTACTTGTGAAAAGTAGAACTTTTTAAAAATCCATTATGGGTACTTTTGAAAAAACTTCATTTATGACTTATATGAAGACTGGTTTAAAAACTGGGGAAGAAACATGAAATGGCAAAAGGTCAAGCCTATTTGTAGCATCCGGCCAGTGCTCTCCAGATTAGCTTTGGTTCAAACCTATGGGGGTCCCTCTGTGATACATGAGTCCCTTGCGTCTGTGTCTGTCTCAAGCACACCCAGATATTGGTGTCTGATAGGAGAAAAGACTTTCATTCTTTGGAAAGGACTGCAATACTTATCTTGTTGCTCTGTTGTGAGATGCCCTCTAGAGGTGGTGCTAAGGGAAAACCACTGTGCTGTCAAGCCACTAAGGAACATGAGAGCTGGTGATGGGTGCAAAACATTAGAGAAACACACTCAGAAATGCCATAAGCCAGTAACTAGACTCTAGCAGCCATTGTTACAGAGCTGATGTTGGCTTGGAGCTACCAAAGGAAGTAGCCTCTAAAAGTTATTAAGAACCATCAGAAAGCCCTCTTGTTGGGACCCATGTCCATTATTGAGAGTAAACAATAATTGGAGCCATTATCACTGACAGCCACTACTAGGAAACCACAGATGATACAGGAGAGACTTTCCAGCCCTCCTCCTATCCCCTTCCCTAAATCAAAGATGCAAATCCTCTCATCTGTTGGGAATTCAAGGTAAAGATAACAAATGTCTGCCTTTCAATGTACTCTAAGACTAAGAGTAATGAAGAATTTTCTGACAGTAAATCTGGTACAGTTGGGAGACTCAGAAATCTCTTATTGCAGGCTTTGCTGGAAGGAAAGACCCTGGATTGTAGCTCAACCTTCAGACTTTCAATAATTATAATAACATTAATAGACCCTATACTGAGTGCCATCTACTGTGTATTTTGTATGTGTTCACTCACTTAATCTAATAACTATGAGGTCTAAACCACTATTGTAATCATCTTACTGATGAGGAAAAATTAAGTACACAAAAGTTAATTAACTTGCCCAAGGTCACCAATTTATAAATGGTGAACACAGACAGGCTAACTCCAGAACTATGCTCTTATTCACTTCTTACACTATATGGTAGGCAGAAAAAAATGACCTCCCAAAGATTGCCACATCCTAATTCCTAGAACCTGTGAATATGTTACATTACAAGGCAAAAGGGACTTTGCAGTTGAGATTAAATTATGGAATTTGAGATGAGGAAGTTATCCTGGATCCAGGTAGGTCCAATCTAATCACATAGGTCCTTAAAAACAGAGAATCTTTCTCGACTGTGGTCAGAGGGAGATGTCAATGTAGGAGAATAGTCAGAGACATGCACAGTTGCTGGCTTTGAAGATGGAAAAAAGGGACCACGAGCCTAGGAATGTAGACTTTTCCTAAAAGCTGGAAAAGGCAAGGAAACATTCTCCCCTAGAGATTCCAGGAAATAATGCAGCCCTGCCAACACCTTAGTTGTAGCCCAGTGAGACCTGAGTTGAATGTCTAACCTACAGAACTGTCAGATAATAAATCTGTGATGTTTTAAGCCACTGAGTTTGTGGTAACTTATTATAGCAGCAGCAAAAAACCTAATATACACTACTCATTGAAAAACCGTTACTGAGGTATTTTCCTTATTTGGGAAAAATGGATTTGCTATATCACCTTAGGTATATAGATTGTTTCACTAGTTTGAATGTATTGCATGAGAGTGTGTCTCACATTTAGCACTCCGCAGATGTTACAGGAAATTTAGATCTTGCCCGAAGAGTTATCAAATTGGTCATATGCCATGATTTGGATCTTTGATACATACAAGATGGCTTACTGATGCCTGGAAGTTAGAAGATGGCTTTTTACCAATCAGTGGGAAGTTACTGTTCTCATTTTCAGAATACAAATAGTCAGATGATTCCTCACCAAAATCTGTCGTCAGTGTCAAAGTGTTCTTTGAAGTCTCAAAAGAAAATGAATTTGTTGAAAGGGTGACACACTGCTACAATGAACTTTTTGAAAACAGTGTCAACGTTTTCATATTTCTCATCAATATTCATCATAACAGAGACCACAAAAATGGGTTCAGAGTTATTTGGTCTCTTTCATATGACAGTGTTTATATGTCAATACATAAATACAGTGAAAAATCAGGGCATTGGCCTTTTCAGGCAGTCTTTGGGGAAACATTCCACCTCTGAAAATAATGAATGCTACAGACCATTATCAAACATAACACTCATTGCTATCTGTTTTGACTAATGTGGCAATATGCTAGCTGATAGGATATATATATATAGAGAGAGAGAGAAAGAAACAGAGAGAAAAAGAAACTATACCAATGGGCAGTAGCAATTTCTTAGTTGGTAAAATTTATTGATTGAAAAGAAATATTAACGCTTTAGAAAACAGCAATAACTGCTTAGGAAGACTCAGGCCACCATAAGAGAAAGCTTCAAAGCAAGTGTCCAGAACAGTGGTTGAACCCCGCAGAGCTTTCTGATGATTGAAGTTAAACCTGCTAGAGACATGACTTTGGTATTCTTTCAGCAGTCAGGTTGTGGAATGTTGCTAGTTCCTCTCAGCATTGCAATATGATGGCCACAATTCAGTTCCTATGGTCTGGATTCACACAAAAATTATTAAAACTGTTCCTGTACAATAAGCTGAAGAACGGCAATCAAAATTAACTAGGTAGCACAGACTTTGACTGCGGGGATAAAATAATAGTCAAAACAACTTCGCCTTCAGCATCCAGAGATGCAGTGTCATTCAGCCTGTTGTACAGAGACCGCAACAGCAAAAGAGGGGGACCACCAGGGGAACTGAGGACTCATACAGTCTCCTGGATTGATGGAGTATGAGAGTTGTGTGCCCAGTATGAAAAGGACTGTGAGGATTATATGTGTTCTCACAACCAGCGCCATTCACTGGTCTGGTGGATTAGTCATTGTACCTTATTTAACTGTCCCTTTCAAACAACCAGTTTTCTTTTTCCTTCTGAACTGACCATTGGTACAACTGAACTGACCAAAGTAACTAGCTGTTTGAACATCACACCAAATTGTGACACCATTAACCTAAAAGATTTTTAAAGTTTTTATTACTATTTTCTTAATGCTATTAGTGCCTAATCATTGTAGAAAAATTAGAAAACACAGAAAAGCAAAAAGAAAGAAAAAAACATACATATATATGACGTCTCATTACCCAATACAACCACTGCTAATGTTTAGGAGTATATTCTTCCAGATATTTTCCCACACAAATATACATTTAAACATGTTTCAGCAAAAATAGTATTATGCCGCACATAATGTTTTGTAACTTGCTTGTTTCTCTAAGCACTAGTGTCCTTCTATAGCTGTCATCTAGGACTTCATTTTTAATGACCACATATCATTCTATTGTATAGATTTACCATAATTTATTTAGTTAATCAATCCCCTGCTATTAGACATTTACATGTGATTTGTAATTTTTATTATTACAAATAATACCGTGATGAACATATTAGTAAATACATGTTGCATACTTATCCAGTTATTTCCCTAACATAAGTTCTAGAAGTCAAATTACTGGTTAAAGTTATGCAGTTTTCTAATATTTTAACGCCTACTGTAGTTTCATCTTTGAATGGGAAAGATAGGTTAAAATCAGAAAGATAAAAATCATTCAAAATCCTTAAATTAATGTTTCATAAAGATCTAAAATGCTAAATTAAAACACATAGAAATATTTTAATTAGGGTCTGTTTGTTAAACCATTTACAAAGACATACACACAAAGTTATGGGTTTAAGTGAGAGTTATTAAGTTTACAGATCAGTAAATAAGATAATTTTCTAAATAACAGGCAAAGCCATTAAAATATTATCTCCTATTAATACTCAAGAATTAAAAACAATAAGAGCCATATTGATATATAATTCACATACCATAAAATTCACCCTTTTAAAGTGTACAGTTAGGTGGTTTTTAGTGTACTGTCACCACTGTCTAATTCCAGAACCCTTTTATTACCTTAAAAAGAAATCTGTACACATTAACAGTCACTCCCCTTGCTTCCCAGCCCCTAGCAAACACTAATCTGCTTTCCATTTTTATGCATTTGCCTCTTCTTGACATTTCATATAAATGGAATCATACAATATGTGGTTTTTTTGTGACTAGCTTCTTTCATTTAGCATAACGTTTTCAAGGTTCATGAATGTTGTCAGTACTTCATTCTTTTCTATTGCCAAATAATATTCCACTGAATAGATATACACATTTTGTATATCCACTCATCAGTTCATTCTTAGTATATTAATCAAAATCTTGTCACCATAATGTTTAAAGTACTTCAGTAGCTCCCCAAACTGATAAAGATGTCCATTAAAGACCCATCTTGATCGGGCCCCTACCTACTTTGGGGGATTGATATGATTTTCTCCCATGTTCCCAACCACATCCACTCGAACCCTTCCACAACCACTACAGTCATAATAGAACTACTTGCAGCTTCCTGAATGTAACAGGCACTCTCACTTTTGTATGTGCTATCCCTTCCGTGTAGAATGTCTTTCCTTATCTGTGTGGATACCTTTTACTTGTTCTTTATGATTCCGTGCCAGATATCTCTTCTTAGAAGCTCCAGCACATTAAGGTTAAGCTGGATGCAACATTTTAAATAATCTATTATATTGATTACCTCTATCATAACACTTCTCACACTGTTTTATAGTCGGTTTTCTTGACTTTTCTTCTACTATATAGTGAGCTCATCGAAGACAAAAATTATATTCTGTATATCTGTATAACACCAGCAATCAAGGCCTAGCATATGGTAGACATTCAATAAGTGTTTGCTTTGTGTACATGATCAGTAAAATTAATTTGACTTTTTTATAAACTAAATCAATTTAGGAATTTTGTAACTATATAGATGCAAACTTTATACGTTGGAATTTTCTTATGTTTAACTTGTTCATTTTACTTTAAAATTCTCAGTAACATATAAAGTAATACTTATTAAAATAAAGCAGTCTTATATGTAAGTCTAGTAAGGTTTTTAAAGTGTACGTTGAATTTACAACCTATCAGATAGGAGACATTTTCAATGAGGAATAACTTAAGACAACTTCCGAAGTTATACAAAAGTTACACAAAAGATGGTTTAGAACCATATATCAAATTATTTAAAAAAGAAATTAAGACTATGCCATGAAATTAATTTATAAATCATAAGTGCACTTTAAAAACAATATGAGCGTTTTTGTGCAAGTAAAAATGTTGCTTTTCTTAAACTTGATTTAGAGGGTGGTGCCTTGCTTAAAATACTATAATAATATTTTAACCTCACATGTAAACTGTTTTTAATCTGTTTTCACTGTTTTCTGTGTGAATGAAAAAGTTTTAAAGTAGATCTAGTTCTTGAAAATAGAATCCTAACCTCTGTTACTTCTGACTTATAGGGTATCTTTGTTACTAGGGTTCAGCCTGATGGACCAGCATCCAACCTGCTGCAGCCTGGTGATAAGATACTTCAGGTAAGACATAAAAAGCAATGCTTTCTAAGGCCAACACTGAAACAAATATGTACCCAGGTTATTAAGCTAAATGACTTGAATTAAGTGATTGAACATAAGTTCTTCTTACATTTCTTATTTGCCTTTATTGTTTTGGGGTTGAGAGGCAGGTCAGAAACCATTTCAGACCTATAGAATCCTATATCCCCATTACCTGGCACATGGCAGGTGTTCTGAATATTTTTGTTTAAACGAATGGTGTTATTTTGGGAATGAAAGAAGAACTGATACATACAGGAATCTATGCATAAGTATCAGCTGTAAGTAAGAATAATGAAGTACCCAAATAGGGTATCTATGTGACTTCAGATGGGGGAGAAGAGACTGTCCATGTTTAATTTCTCAACAGTAAGCTTATTACTGTTTGAATAATATGAAACACCTGGTTATATCTCTACTCTCCCTGCTGAGATTTTTGAACAAAAGTTTAGCTGTATACAAGGTGACCTTTTAAAATGTATTGTGTGATGGAAAAAGACATTTCCCTAACTTAAAGCTCTGCATATCAAAAAAGGATCCCTCCTTGGGTCTTCCCTGGTGGCACAGTGGTTGAGAGTCCGCCTGCCGATGCAGGGGACATGAGCTCGTGCCCCAGTCCGGGAGGATCCCACATGCCGCGGAGCGGCTGGGCCCGTGAGCCATGGCCGCTGGGCCTGTGCGTCCGGAGCCTGGGCTCCACAATGGGAGAGGCCACAACAGTGAGAGGCCCGCGTACCGCAAAAAAAAAAAAAAAAAAAAAAAAGATCCCTCCAGTAAACAGTTAAAACAGTTAAGTACATGCTTGGTATAACCTCATCCATTTTGTTATCTTTGTCCTTCTCTCTTAATTCACTTCCACTTAATCGTTTCCTACATCACAGGGCAAGCCTCTTAAGTATCATCAATTTATTTAAGATTCAATATTTTGACTTATGACCCCAGAAATTTTCCACTGTGTAACTGGATGGAACTATCTGACATTGCAGAGATTCGATCATTTGGAGAAATTATAAAATGGTTCAACATAATAAATTGAAGATTTAGGGACACTGAGAACACAGGAGCCTTCTGGTCAGATTGGCTATGCAGATAATTACCAGAAGGCAAGGGCCCCACTCAACTCAGCTCTGAGGAGATCTTCTACCTTCTATTTATTGAACTCTCAAAGATCCCAGAAAAGTAGAAACCTTATATAGATAAATTGTCTTAGCATTTTATTCTCACACATACTTTAAACTAACTAGCAAGATCATGAAAACTCAAGTTTTCAAAAATGATAATTATCTGAAAAGACTGCAGGCTGCTCCAACCTTTGGCAATGTCACAGGAGAAATACCATCCAAAAGGTCCAAGTCAATTCCATGCAAGCAGAAGACCAAACCAGCAGCTGGTCTTTTGAGTTAAAACACTGAAACAAAAAAAGGACACAAAAAATCTAAATATTTTCTTTACCACTTTATTATTGAAGTTCTATATTTTTTAATTGCCTAGCTAGCCCTTTGATCTTAAGCATTTTATATCATGTCTAGAGAACTCACATTCATTATATGTAAAATGAGTTTATACTACAGCTAAGGTCCCCCAGCTCAAAAATTCAACTGTTCAATAATTTTATCAATTTCCACGGCTAAGAATAAACTGACAACGTTAACTCCCTAACCCTTGGTACATGCTGCTGTTTAGGAAAGGAAATGGCTCGTTTTTTTTCTCTACTGAATTGCAAAGAAATTATTTTGAATCTCAGAGTCTGTAAAAAATGAAGCCAGTTCATCTGAGATCTCTGATCTATTAGAAGGCTAAGCTGGGTAGAGAAGCCTTCCATAGCTTGAAACAAGTTTGGGGACTTTGCCTTCATCCATGACAGAGGGAGCAAAAGAAAGACTTTTCCTTCCAAATTCAGAAATATTTAAATGGGTATAAAAATGTTATATAGATAGAGAGCTACAGATACAGATATAGATATAGACATCTTGCAGAAGGAAATGAGAATTAAGGTAACATCTAGTTGCAGGGTTAGAATACACTTCTGGCTGTGAAATTCTAGAAGGGTTATATGTGGGGAAATGAGGGTTTAGTATTTCTAGTCCCTGAGATGTACACGGAAACAGCAAAGTGCACAGAGAAATGAATTCCCAATGCAAGAAGTAGGAAGGAATTATAAGCCAAATCAGTTAAAAGTCACAAAAACTGCAGAAGAGCTGCACCTGGGCTTTCTCTTCTCTCCACAAATGACTATCAAGGATGTAACATTTTATTTTTGCTATAGAAGTTATTTGTATCTAGTACAATAAAATCAAAGTCCATTTTCAGTAAAAGAAAAATGCCCATAGACATTAATCAAATAAATTGCTGTATTTACAGTTTCATTCATACTAGTTAAAAAGCACAAGTGGCCAATTATATTTTCTGAAGGAAATAAAAATGGCTTATTCTAAACTGAAATCATTGCCAACATCAGATGCTAAGAGAGCAAATTACATATTTGTCTCTTTATAATACTGTGGCTCTTAGTTTAAAGAACACTGGAATAAATGAGTTTATAACATTGAGTTATCTGTCACTTACAACATCATTAGAATATATCCTCACTGGAGCAAATTTATTTACAAACCTTTATGAAAGCATACTACCTGGAAAGTCAAGGTAAAAGGAAAAAACAAAAACAACGAATGAGCTCCCCTTTAAGCGATGGCAGTTACTGGGTTTGATCGAACCCAATATCAAGTAGCAAAAGAGATATAAAATAGCAAGAGATATACCTTTCCCAAATTTCCCCCAAACCCAGAATTTGTTATATAAAAGCTATCTTTTTTTTTTTCTGTAAATCTTTTTACCCACTATTCTCTTCTTATTCTGCTATGGTATTATGAGCATGTTATTTGAGTTACATGAAGATGTGTGTATTAAGGGATTATGTTAATTAAAACATATTCACATGATTATTCTGTCATGTTACTATTCATTTTCCTAGAATAGATACTGTAATTCATGTGCATATTCAAATGACTTGCTGTGCTTAGGAAGTCATTTTGGTTTAAGACAGTGTGGCATGAGGAAAGAGCACTGTGCTAGGGCAACTGACCCATCACAGCCTTACCTTCTGTAAAGTCGAATTACAGAAGAGTGAGAGAGAACCAGGGAAAGCACATGGAGCATAAAAAATATTATTCAATTGAGCCGTGTGAATTTGCCGATATCTGACCATTTTTGAAGTGGCAGTTTTGTTGGTTTAACATCATAGTTTCTTTTCTCTAATGTTCGTTGCAGTCAAAAAGTTCAGTCTAATTCATTATACATTTTACAATTTAAAGTATATTTAAATATAGAATATCTATTAATTATAGTTACTCTGTTGAAAAGATGAATAGACTGGAAAAAAAGAATATATTGTACTTGATAGTTAACATGACTCACAGTTGTAGCCTACAGCTCACTTGTAAGTATATTGTATTCTAGTCTATCATGGTAGTCAATCCCTATCCTCTTCATTTACCTGCCCCCACCCCTTCCCAAGACAAGAGCCTAACTTTGACAGAAGAGAAATTATATTATTTATAATTAGTTTATGACATCCAGTTCTACTTTGCAATAATTTTAAGAGTTTGGAATTTGTAATCCAAAGTATACTCCTGGTCTATGGCTATATCTCAAAGATACCAAAATAGAATAATCAAAGAGATGATAATTCGAACAAACCTGATATGTCACGCTTTTTTAAAAATAAATTGATTTATTTTATTTAGTTATTTGGGGCTGAGTTGGGTCTTTGTTCCTGGGCACGGACTTTTCTCTAGTTGCGGTGAATGGGGGCTACTCTTCGTTGTGTCACGTGGGTTTCTCATGGTGGTGGCTTCTCTTGTTGCAGAGCATGGGCTCTAGACGCGTGGGCTTCAGTAGTTGTGGCACACGGGCTCAGTAGTTGTGGCTCGCAAACTCTAGAGTGCAGGCTCAGTAGTTGTGGTGCACCGGCTTAGCTGCTCCGGGGCATGTGGGATCTTCCCAGACCAGGACTCCAACCCGTGTCCCCTGCGTTGGCAGGTGGATTTTTAACCACTGCGTCACCAGGGAAGCCCACTTTTTATTTTTAGTCTTGAAACACCTTGGTCCTCCAATTCATAGAGACAAGTCAAGAAATCAATCTCAACAAATATGTCTGTCAAGTTTCAGTTAGTTGTTGGTAGGTTGTTTGGGTCAGAGTATGCTATCAAGACAGTTTACTCTTGATGGAGCAGGAATTACTCCAGAATTAACAGAGAGGAGAAAAAGAGGCTGAGGAGGAGGAAGAATACCCCTGGGCTAGACTGGCATCTGTCTTCAGGGGCAGAGGTGGGAGGCTTATGCCAGAACGGGTGTGTGTGGAGTACAGTGAGAGGGGAGAGGGATCCCAGGTGTGAAGAAAGAAAACCCTAAGATTTTAAAGTTTTTCACTGAGTTAGAGAATTCAACATAGACATGGCTTGGAGTGGGGATGGAGGTGAGGAGGAGATAGTGAGTT